>NC_034598.1:8575205-8624502 GCF_900095145.1 Mus pahari
GGGGGGAGGGTATAGGAAACTTTCGGGATAGCATTTGAAATGTAAATAAAGAAAATAATAATAATAATAATAATAATAATAATAATAATAATAAAGACTCCCCAATAAAGTCCTGCAAACCCAACCGTCTTTGCATGACCCCTTCAGTCCTGGTCTGTCAACTGCAACTGAGGCTGCACCTTCACCAATGGCCTTCCATGGCCTTTCACAGTGCCAAGCCTCGGCTGTTCTCCATGACCCCTTCATATCTTCAAAACCAGTACCAGCTGGGTGATTCTTAAGCATTACAACAGAAATCGGCAGTGGGCAGGTGTGGGGCATTTCTAGGAGGTGCCAGAGACCTGGGTGGAAGGAGGCTCTGGGGAGTCTATGGGGGTGACTCTAGCAGTGGGGGATATGATGCCTAAGTGGCCACTGCCTGTGGCCAGGCAAGACTCCTAGTGGAGGGATGGGGTCAGCAACCTACCCATAAAACCTGCAACCCAGAATGTGTTCTGCCTATAAGATGTCCAGGGACAGGAATGGAGGAAAGGCAGAGGGAGTGACCAGCCAAAGACTGGTTCACATTGGGACCTATCCCATGGGCAAGAACCAATTCCTGATGCTATTAATGATACTCTGTTATACCTTCAGACAGGAGCCTAGCATAACTGTACCCTGAGAGGCTCCACCCAGCAGCCAGGTGGAGACACAGAGACCCATAGCAAAGCATTAGCTGGAGTTTGGTAAGTCTTGTGGAAGTGTTGGACTGAGAATGTTGGGGGCTCCACAGGAAGATCAACGGAGTCAACTAACCTGGACCTTTAGGGTTCCCAGAGACTGAACCCCCAATCCAAGAGCTGTGACTAGCCCCCAACATACACACATGTAGCTGATTTGCAGCTTGGTCTTCATGCAGGTCCCCCAACAACTGGAGTGAAGGCTATCCCTAAAGCTGTTGCCTGCCTGTGGATCCCATTTCTCTGGCTGGACCATCTTGTCTGGCCTCAGTGGGGGAGGGTGCACCTAGTCCTACACTGACTGGATGTGCCAGGTGCATTGGCTCTGGGGGGGGGGGGCTCCCCCTTCTCAGAGGAGAAGGGGTGGGAGGAGGAGCCGTGGGGGCGGGGACCATGAGGAGAGAAGTGATATTGGGATGTAGAGTGAATAAATAAACAAATTAATGAAAAGAAAAAGAGATACCAGGTCTGCCACCTGTCCCTGCTCAGTTCAAAATCTTCCTATGAGCAGCTAGGGAGCTGGCTCGGTGGGTGTGGTGTTTCTGTGCAAGCCTGAGGACATGTGCTCAGATGCCTGTATCCATGAACAGCAGGGTGCAGCAGTGTAAGCCTGTGACTCAAGCCCTGGGGAGAGGATCCCAGGAGTTTGCTGGCCAGCAGTTCTAGTGGTGATGCTACACCCCAGGTTCAGTAAGAAAGATTCTAACTCAAAAATAACGTCGGTCCTCCACACACTTACACACACACACACACACACACACACACACACACACACACACACACACACGACATGCACCTGTGGTGGTATAAGGAGGTGTGGCCTTGTTGGAGGAAGTCTGTCACTGTGGGGGGTGGGCTTTGAGACCCTTCTAGCTGCCTGGAAGACAATCTCCTTCTGCTGTCTTTGAATGAAGATGTAGAACTCTCAGCTCCTTCTCCAGCACCCTGTTGCCTGGACACTGCCATGCTTCCTGCCATGATGATAAGGGACTGAACCTCTGAACCTGTAAGCCGCCCAATGCTGTCCCTTATAAGAGTTGCCATAGTCATGGTGTCTCTCCACAGCAATAAAACTGTAACTAGGATAGCACCTGTGTGCATACAAATACATTGCACTTAACGCACATAAGCGCGTGCACACACACACACACAGACACACAGACATACACATAAACACAGATACACACATACATAGACATACACAGAGACACACACATACACAGACACACACATACACAGACATACACACAGACACCACACAGACAGACACACACACAGACACACACACACAGACATACACATAAACACAAATACACACATACACAGACATACACAGAGACACACACACACACACACACACACACACCACACACACAGACACACACACAGACATACACACACACACAGACACACACACACACAGACATACACATAAACACAGATACACACATACACAGACATACCCAAAGATACACACATACACACAGACACACACAGACATATACACACACACAGACACACACACAGACACACAGACATACACACAGACACACAGAGAGAGACACACACATACACACAGACACACACACAGACATACACACAAACACACACACATATACACAGACAGACAGACAGACAGACACACACACACACACACAATTTAAAGGAAAATGAAATCAAATCTTCCCGTGAGGCCATGGCTGCTGTGCTGAGAATGGAGGTTGTATGTAAGTTTGGGAAAGATGGATTATGTGCCTAAGAACGTCCCATTCTAGATCCTTCCAGACTTATCAGAAAAACCTAACACTTATCAGTTCCTAAAAGCAAATGAAAAACAAACAGAAAACTAAGGTGACTGGAAATTCTCTCTTCAGGAAACTGTGGGTCCTCCTGTTGCAGAAGAGACAGCAAAATGGCCAGGGAAGCATCCTTGGGGCCACCTCCGTAGCGGTGCCCCCTGCTGGACAGACATGTTCACTGCATATACCAAATGATACTCTCTCCTGTTACCAGCCCCACACAAAGAGCTAATGTGAGGCAAGGACATTCTCGGGGCAGCGGGAGACAGGCCACACTTGGCAAGCTCCATGAGGGTCAACATAAGTCAATGGTCGGAGCGGCCACCCAGACCCAGATGGGAACTCCAAAACTTAACCCAACTGCCTGCCTGGGCTTTCACAGACCACCCCAGCAAGAATCCAGAGAGAAACTGCTTATCCAAGGACTAAAGGTACAGCTACTGCGGGAGGAATTACTGGACAGTGATGGGCTGGTTTCAGCCAGGTGCAAATTTGAGCATTTACACTCACTCTGTTGTTGATAACTTGCTAACACTGACCTAAGCTTAGCTTAGCATAGGTAGGATTAAAAACTACTTGGGATAAAACAAACAAACAAACAAACAACAATGACAAAACCACTCTGGAACCTACTTAGAAAGACACTCTAAAGGCTGGGGAGAAGTTTCAAAAACTAAACATGCTTTCTGCCCAAGCTTGAGTTCGGATCCCTGAAACCTACTGTAAAGCCGTGTATGAGGATGTGTGCCTGTAATTCCATCATTCCTAGAGCAACAGCATCATTCCTGGAGGCAGCAGAATCTACTGGAGCTCAAGGGCCAGCTCGCCTAGAGCATGCAGCTCGGCAGCAAACAAGACCCTGACTGGGACAAATCAGAAGGTAAGGGCTGACGCCCAGGACTGCCCTCTGACCTCCACAAGCATGCCACGGCACAAACACACACACTGAACCCACATACACAAAACTCCAACTGAAATGGTCGACAAGCAAACAGGCAATGTCTGTGTGAACCAGTTCTCAGGACACAGACAATACTCTGAACTGCACCTTGTTCCATGTCAGCTTTGCGGGTTGTTTTGAGTGAACTCTCCGATACTTTTTAGTTTTATTTGGATTCTAGCTTGGGACATTTTTCATTGTCTTTGGAAACCTGAAGAAGTAAAGTGCTGAGCTAGTGAATGTTTCTAGTCTAGTCCCCACCCCCTAGTCAGAATACACTGATCTTGTCTGAATATCTCTGTTTAATTAACGATCATGCATGGGAATTTTGCGTGTTTGTTTGTTTAAGAGAACTGACAGTGGGAGCTGTCCCTGAGGGGAAGCCAGGGCTCTGTTTGCCAGGCAGGTGGACTCAGTTAAACTGACAGAGAGTACTCTGGAGCCATGTATTTAGAAACAGACTTTGTCCAGAGAGTAGTGGAGGGAAACACGTTTTGGCAGGGCAAGAGAATAGCACAGCCCACAAGAGTCTGTTATAAAGGGAAAGGTAATAAGTTTTCCTATAAGCTGGGTCTGGGGGCACAGGCCTGTAGTCTCAGATACTCAGAAGAATAAGGCAGGAAGTTCCCAAGTTCAAGACCTGCCTGGTCTCAGAGACAAGGTAAGGCTACATAGGACAAGTGAGTGAGACTCTCAAAACAAAAGTCCAGGAGCTAGAGGGGACAGCTCAGAGGCATGGCTAGAGGGGACAGCTCAGAGGCACGGCTAGAGGGGACAGCTCAGAGGCAAGGCTGTGTGAGCAGGGGACCTGGGCTCTGCAGCTAGCTCCCATCTCAGGCCACTTACAACCACCTGCGTGTAACTCCAGCTCTCTCTCTCTCTCTCTCTCTCTCTCTCTCTCTCTCTCTCTCTCTCACACACACACACACACACACACACACCTGCCACCACCAGATAAATCTGTACACATAATTTAAAATAATAAAAGTAAGTCTTTTAAAAATAAATAATAAATAATACATACAAAGTAAAATACCAGGGCTTGGGGTATAGTTTATGGTATAGGATTTGCCTAGACTCTGTGAGGCCCTGGGTTCAATCTTTAACACCACAAAAAGAAAGACAAAAAAAAAAAAATCCAGTTAAAGCAGAACTATTGTCATGACTGAAGGGGATCGTCTTACTCTGCTGTGAAGGAGTTCTGCCTGCCGGCTCATTTGAGGAACTGAGGGGGCCACCCTGAGCCTCCTTCCCCGCCATATTTCAGGGTTCCCTTGTACATCCTGGCTTCCTGGACTCCAAGATGTTAGTGAGTCTGTGTTTTCCCACTGCATGTCTTAGAAACTGAGTTTCCCTATGCTAGAATTGCCTCGCCTTGTGGTCAGAAGAGACGGCTTAGGGTACTTGCTCTAAACCTGACAACCTGATTTTGATGGTCAGAACTACAGTGGTAAGAGTGAGTCAGCTCCCATAAGCTGCCTCTGACCTCCACACGTGTTCCTGAGAAACGTGTGTTAGTGCATGAATTTTCATGTAAACATGCAAACATATACATACAGACAAAAAGTAAATAAAAAGTCATTAAAATAAGTAATTTTTAATAATTAAAATAATTAAAAAATAAAATAAAATCACCCTGATTTTATCAGAAAAAGAACTGGACACCCCCAGAGTTAGGTAAAATGTCTCTGCTTTCAGCAAAAGCAGCCTCTTTACCTCAGGAAACCCTACTGAGTCTGTGTTAGCACCATGACAGAGCTGTCATGATGCAGATTTGAGTGTATGTGAATATGTGCACATGTGTATACGTATGCACATGCCAGAAGACGATGTCTGGTAACTTCCTCAATCATCATTTTTGAGACAATGTCTCTCATGGAACTTAGAACTTAGAGATCTGACTACACGGGCTGCCCAGTACACCTAGAGCCTCAGGTCTCTACACCCTAGTACTGGGCTAACGGATACCTCTGCCATGGCCAGCTTTTCCGTGGCTGCTGGGAACGGACCCCCAGTCCTCATACCTGCACGGTGAGCACTGTGAAGGCAGACCTAGGCTCCGGCCCATTTTCTTCACTTAAGCAATTCCTCACTAAGAAATATTTTAAGTTTTCCACAATACTTTGCCTAAGAGCAGGGAATACTCCTTTGAAAAGGGAATAAAGGAAATAACCATTTGTTGACAAGTATCACATATTGGAAACATGAAATAGGCCACAGCAAGGGAAAGGCTATTAACGTCAGAAAAATAAAAGACCCAGAAAACCTCAAGATAAAAGAAACTGTGAAGAACGTACCCCTATGAAAGCAGACAATAGCATTCAGAGAATTGTTATAAATTATAAAGTACTTTAAAGACAAAGTGCTTAAGGGTAGATGAAGAAGCATCTATAATAATCACCAGTATCTAAACGTAAGCTGCAACCGTCCCTTTGCTCTCTATAAAGTATGCAATTTTAATTATGTGATTTTCCTGGCTAATTTCTGCTTCAAAAACACTAAGTGCTTCTGCTTACAAGGCAGCAAGACAAGAAGTTTTCTCAACCTCTCCTAGGCACGTTGTCATCAAAATTTAAATTACCAGAAACATGCCCTTTAGTTAAATTACAATTAGGCCTGGGATGTAGCTCCTGAGAGCCCACTGTGCGCCAAACACTGCTGGCAGATACTGAGCAACAGTTGCGTCTGGAAAGCACTTCTTCCCGCCCGGGGCCCTCACAAGCGACATCTTCAAACAAAGCTGTATTTGTTTTCTCAGCGACGACTGCATGTGCTGAACACATCTATTATTATAAATTGTTCCTGCTCCGGAAAATCTTTTAAAGGACTTCAAGATATCCTCTGTTGTATTTGCATATAAGATACATTTTATATCAGTTATGCATGGAAGTCAATCAACAACAGTAAATATAGACAGATTGCCCAACAAAATACATCAACAATTGGGGAGGGGGGGAACCCTTGTCAGAGATGTCCACAAATAATTAATTCTTTTAGCACATTAAAAATACTCTCTTAATATCACAGCCTCTTTTGAGGGGACACTCATTACTTCCTGACCATCTGTCATTTCCTCCCACCCAATCACACATTAGAAAGGATGCAAATATGGATGGTTAAAGCAGTATAAAGAAGTTAACATCATCACACTTTGTTTAAAAATTATGAAATTCAGATTAGTCTTTTGGGGTCTAATAAAGCACTTATTTTCTTAATCTTTCCCTGATAAGTCATTAAATTATAAGCTTGAAAAATTAAAAACCACACACACAAAGAGAACACTTACAGGTAGTAGAGTTTTCCTGCAGGGGCAAGTTCCCTTTTCCGGTAATCTATCCCAGAATCCAGCTGCAGCGTATCACAATATTCCTATAATGCAGACACACATCAAAAAAACCATCTTTTAAACCAGAAATAGAATTGAGCTAAGACCCACATCATGAGATGGAACCCATACCCAACCCTGCTTGGGTGACCAAGTACCAGAGACTAGACAGACAGCCCAGGGACAATACCAAGCAAAGAAACAGTCTTAAAAAAAAAAAAATAAAAACAACTACAATAAGAATGAGAAAATGACCCCTAATGATATTCTGCTATACTCATAGCTCAGCGCTTTATTCAGTCATCATCAGAAAAGCTTTCTCCTGCAGCAGATGGGAACAAATGCCGAGAGCCACAGCCAGGTATCCCCCCCCACACACACACACCACGGGTGTGGGGAGAGAGACCTTATTACACTCAGCCCTAAATTTGATGTCTTTATCACAACTCTCCCCTAAGAGTTCAGGGAAAAAGAGCTGAACTCTTAGAAGAGGAGGCAGGAAGAGTGTGACAGCTGGGGTGGGGTGGGGTGGGGAGGGCAGAGGACACCAGGAGAACAAGGCCCTCTAGATCAACTGAGCAAAGCTCGCGTGAGCTCACAGAGACTGAAGCTGCACGCACAAGGCCTGCCCGGGTCTGCACCAGGTCCCTGTGTGTGTACCGTGGCTTTCAGTTTAGTGTTTATGGGACTCCTGAGTGTGTGCACAAGCAGGTCTCTGATGCTTGTGCCTGCTCTTTCCCTTCGGTTGGCTTGCCTTGTCCAACTTCGATGTGATGGGTTTTGTTTTATCTTATTATATATCCTGACAAGTGAAAAACAAACAAAAAATTCCTAAGGAATGTGTATGTGTGTATATGTGTGTGTGACTGTATGTGTGTGCATGTGTGTATATGTATGCGTGTTTATGTGTGTGTGTGTACGTAAGTATGTATGAGTATGTGTGTATATGTATATGTGTTTACGTGTGTGTGTGCGTGCGTGTGTGTGTGTGTGTGTGTACATAAGTATGTGTGAGTATGTGTGTATATATGTGTGTGTGCATGTGTGTGGTTCCTGAGATATTTCAATGAAATGATATAATGAACTTAGAAAACAGTTTAACTCATGTAAGAGTCATAAAATTGAAGTTGCAATATTAAATATTCCCAAGTCCATCTTGTCTATGCAAGGGATGGTGTGACATGGTTCCTGCCCCTGGAACACAGCCAGCAGGGTGTAGGCCTCCACAAGTGTCGATGGTTGCTCTGGGCATAAGGTTTGTTTGTATAAATATTTATATATATTTTACTTGATGTTCTCTTCAGGAAATATTCTCCCTGTCAAGGCTAATGACTTCATGATAGTTTGAAGCAGCAGGAGTCCAGAGGGCAAGAGTGTGTCTATGTCTCAGCAAAATGGTAAATGCTGAGACCTTCAGGACAGCCTTAAGGCTGTGAGAAAGAACTCTAAAAACATGAGTTCAAAATACATAATTTCTCAGCTGCAAAATATAAAGATATAATATGAATTGTATGAGGGGCTTCACAAACCTGAAACAAAGGTACCTGTACTGTGAGCCAGCCTGTCAGGAAGATACAAAGGCAGGCCGATTCCTGAGTTCAAGGTCGGCCTGGAACAGAGCCAGTTTGGACCCGTGTGGTGGAAATGGTGACCTCAGGATGGGATCCCACCCAGCTAGCTCACTGTCCATCCCTGCTTACAAAGGCAGGTAGATCTCTGGATTCATTTGCAATGTTAAAAACAATGTGTTTACTGTCTCTAAGAATCAAGGGGCTGGGGTCACAGGATGCTGATTCATGGGAAAATCAAATGGGAACCTGGGGTAATGACTGAATTGATATGTAAATAAAAGACTGGGCTTTTGATCTGCAAGAGATGAGCTATCCTGAAAGTTATTAGAATTGCAAGAGAGAGCAGTCTGCAAACCTGCCTCCAGCGTAAGACAGGCTGTCATCTTGTACTGCACAACTTTACCTCAAGTCACTTCTTTTGATGCTCCCAAACACCCCTTTTCTCAGGAACCCCTCTCCAAGCCAAGGTTGTTCCTTGGCAGGTGGCACCTCCTTTGCAAAATATACACAATGCCAGTAAAGTAATAATTGAAAAGTAAGTTTTGTATTATGTTTTTCTGAAGCTTTGCCAAATCTGGCAAATCAATAAATTTCTCCAAGTACCTACATTTGAAATTTGGCTGTATTTGTAGAATAGCCAATTTCTATTACTCTGGAAAAAGAAGGTGGAAGCTACCAGAAAGAATACTGCAGCACAGAAGTGGAAGAGAAGCAGTCTGGGAGACAGCTGTGCTGACATTTAACACCAAATGACCACACTACAGTGATACTTTCTGCAGACCCACCTTCATCCTGAATATTTGCCAGTCCTTCCCTCTTCCCTCCTCCCAGCTTTCCTGTTCCAGAGGCCTCCTTCAACCCGAATCATCCTACATCATTAATCCTTTCTTCAACCAACTAATCTTTTCTTCCATCCTCTCAGCTAGATATGTACATGTAAATTACACCTGCATGTGCACGCGCGCGTATACACACACACACACACACACACACACACACACCACTCCAAATAGCTTATTGCAAAAACTCATGAACTTTGCAGCACCTACCTGGATTAATTAGGGTTTTGATGGAGGGAACATGTTTATAAATATATATATATACATACACATACACACATGTTCACTGAGCAGCAGAGTAATCCAGGGTACTTAGGACACGTTAAGAAATATTTATAGGATGTCCTTTTAATTTGTATTAAAAACAAAAACAATTTTTAAAAACATGATGAGGAAAAGTATCTTTATGACTTTATCATTTTTTATTAATAAAAACTGCATTTTTCAGCCAGGCGGTGGTGGCGCATGCCTATAATCCCAGCACTTGGGAGGCAGAGGCAGGTGGATTTCTGAGCTCGAGGCCAGCCTGGTCTACAGAGTGAGTTCCAGGACAGCCAGGGCTACACAGAGAAACCCTGTCTCGAAAAACCAAAACCAAAACAAAACAAAAAAATCAAAAACAAAACAAAACAAAAAAATCCCTGCATTTTTCAAATCTCTTAGGCCAAGATACTGAGAACAGACAGCACTTCCAAAATACTTATCCTAACATGTTCTTACAATGTGCTGCTGATATGTCAACCAATAAGGAACAGGACCTGTGATCTGTCCCTCGAATCTTTTACTTGAGAAAGGTGGGAATGCTGGGCATGGCGGGGCAGGCCATCAGCCCAGGGGCCATCAGCCCAGGCTCAGGAGGCTGAGGCAAGAGGACTGTTGTGCATTTAAGAACAACCCGGCTATAGCACCACAACAGGCAATGCTGCATAGACAGATCCTGAAAACAAACTCCAAAACACTGATGGCCTAGGGAGAGCCTAGTTCAAAAAACAAAATACAAATGAGGCCAAGGGACTGTTCTGTGATACAATGCTTGTCGAGACGCAGGGAGCCATCTGCTTAGTCTGTAGTACCAGGGGGGGAAAGGGAGAAAAAATTGGAAATAATGATAGTACCCAGTACCTGACATGACACCCGCAGCACCTTCTTTTTTTTTTTTTAACCAATTTATTTTACTTTATGAGTACACTGTGGTGGCTTCTTCAGAAACACCAGAAGAGGGCACTGGATCACATTACAGATGGTTGTGAGCCACCATATGGTTGCTGGGAATTGAACTCAGGGCTTCTGGAAGAGCAGCAGTACTCTTAACCACTGAGCCATCTCTCCAGCCCCCGCAGCACCTTCTTAGCTAGTATTTGGAATATTTCCTCAGGTACTCTGAAGTGCCAGCTAAGTGTCCAACTGCCCAGAGGCCACCATGACACAAGAAAAGCTAAGCTCTCCATGAAAAGATCCTGACAAAGATCTGCAATAACATGAAGACAACATGTTGACCAGTTCCCAGCTATTTCCGCCATGGCAGTGTGCCATAGTGCGCAGGAAGTTGGACGAGCAGCTGGGCCCACAAGAACTAAAGGCTGTAGGAAGTAACTGTTTTTAAGCCTGCGCATGTTACAGACATGGGCTGTCCACCAGTGAGTCACGAGAACATACGGTCTGCGCATGCCTGGGAGGTCATCCTTCCTCCTCCCTTGGTGGACTGTTGTATAGAGGCCCAGGGCTCCTTCTCAACGGCCCAGGGCAGAAGACCACCCACAGTGGCCACAAGAACCCATCCTCAGGGTGCCCAGTGAGCCAGAGGTTGAGGGGTTTCTTCGTGACAGAGGCCTATTCAGGACATAACAGGATAGTCTAGGTAATCTCTTGATAGAGATCCAGAAAACTAGACTAGAGGGTAGGTACATGGGCAGTATTAGGATTCTACAGCTGCCATTGTAAATCTATTTTGCATAAAATAAGCTCCATGCAGCTGAACCTCTGAAGGAATCAGACAGCTGAGCCTTGGCAGCACACGTTCCAAGAATGGCCCCTGAACCTAACAAAATCGTGGCTTCTTAACGGCCTTCATAGTCACCCAGGGCTTATCCTTTAAATCCATTCCACGCCTCACTCCCAGGACTGACTAACCCATGACAGCAAAAAGAAGTGCAGCACTGCGCAAGCGCAAGTGCATCGCGCAAGCGCACCATCCCATTCTCTCCTTGTTTCACAGGACCTGTTAAAAGCGAAAATAAAAGCCATGCTCATCTATTGCTCCCCATCTCCACCTCTCTTCTCTTCTACTTTGAATACTGTGGAAAACCCAAGGAAAGAAATTTATCCTTTTCTTTGCCCCTCCCGTGATAATGAGGGCTCAGCCACCAGCATGATTAAGATGGCCTTCCTCTGCTTCTCCGAGGAAACCATCCTGGGCTGTGGGCAAGGACCGCCATTCATCTGTCCTCTCGCAGACAGCATACCACAGTGAACCTGTCCGTTCAGGGCCATGTATTTGCTAGGTTCTGTATCTCTTCTCGAGTACAATTTATCCTGTATGACCCACTATTCCTAATTTAGCCATAATTTCTTCTCCGATTCTCTCTTTTTCTTTCCTTCCTTATTTTTTTTTTTTCGGTATTAAAAATAAGGCTAATGGAAGTTGTACAAGCTTCAGTTTCTTTCTGGGTAGCTAACTTCTCAAACGTGAGTGATTAAGCTGCAGCAAATGATTGCATTTGTACTTTCTGTAATCACCACCAAGGAACACCTAATCAGCAGCTAAGATCTGTAACCAAAACCCCGGGATGTGAGCTCTTAATTGTCTGCAAGAGATTAACTCCCAGTTTATATTTTTAGAGGAAAAATAAACGTCAAATCTTCAGATTGTTTGCACTTATGCTAGCCTCGATTCTTCAAGGCACTTTGCAGACGGGTGTAAGAGGCTCGAAGCTACACTGTCTCCCAGTTGAGGGTGAACCTAAAGGATGGAGCCTCCAGGACATCCTAATTTCCTGGTACCTTTCAAGCCCCGAGGCCTCTTAACAGCACAGCGCTGGGTTTCATGCATAAGCACTATACCAATCAGCCTCCAAGTGAAATTTATTTTCAAATAGTTTGTGTATTTATGTACAAAGGACAAATACAATTAAATAATCTGAAAATGCAATTAGGAAGATCTGGGGGAGAACAGGAAGGAGATTGTGTATGGCAGTGAGTCAAATATCTGAATAAAGTCAGGGTACCTCGGCCACTGGCACTATCCTCCGACCGCCTGTCATAGTTACAGCAGCTCGGAATAAGCCCTAGAGACCAGGGCTGTCACACAGAGTGGCTTTCTATAGTTTCTACGTGGCTCCCAGTCTGAGGCTGGGGCCAGAGCTCAGAGGAGCAGCTCTTGCCCAACGGGTACGTGCCAGGCGCTGGGTCCTTCCTCAGGACTAGAAAGGCAAAAGCCAGGCGTGCTTTCCCAGTGTGAACAAAGGAACAACACAGTGGAGAAACCCTTGCAAAACCACTGCATATTAACCTCTAAGGACAAGACTGAGAAGGGGTGCCTAGGCTCCACACACCTCACTTAAAACCTGGAAACTTGCTCTAAAATGAAAGAAAATATAAAAGTGGGGAAGCAGCAGCACAAGGCGAGTATTTATTTGATTGATTGATTGATTGATTGATTTCATGTGTGTTGGTGTTTTGCCTGCACATATGTCTGTGTGAAGGAGTCGGATCCTCAAGTTACAGCAGTGAGCTGCCATGTGAGTGCTGAGAATTGAACCTGGGTCCCCAGGAGGAGCAACCACTGCTCTTTTCTGGTAGTTTTCAAGACAGGTTTCCTCCGTGTTGCCCTAGTTGTCCTAGAACTCACTCTGTAGACCAGGCTGGCCTTGAACTCACAGAGTTCTGCCTGCCTCTGCCTCTCCAGTACCGGGATTAAAGGTGTGCACCACCACCGCCCGGGCAGTTGGAGCTCTTAATGACTGAGCCATCTCTCCATCCCCTAAGACGAGGTCTTATGTTACCCAGGTAACTATGTTAAATAGAAAAGTTGAGGAATGAAACCATGAGCTTTTAATTGGTTTTACCTATTAGTAAGTAACAAATAAAAAGAAAAATGACTGTCCTGTTTCAAAAAATAAAACATTGTAATACCTCTTACTGCTTAATTCTTCTCAAAATGTTATCTTTCTGAACTAAATATGTGACCCATTCCATTCTTCTTATTAAGCATGCGCACAAACACAAGCATGTGCACACCTCAACCCCTACTTAGGAGCATAAAGTAAAAATAAGCCAGGCATAATGATGCATGCCTTTAATATCAGCACTCAAGAGGCACAGACAGGCGCTTCAGACCAGCCTCGTCTACATAGTAAGTTCAAGGCCAGCCAGGGTTAGATAGTGAGATTTTTGTCTCCAGAAAAATACATTTAAAAAATTTAAGTGAGTCTCCTAGTCTCTTAAAAAAAATGTCTGCTAATAACTTACATGATATAAAGAACTTCCTAGATAAATAACTTCCTAGATATAAAGAAATAATGGGGAGGGGGTCTAGAGAGATACCTCAGAGGTACTGGCTGCTCTTCCAGTGGATTAGAGCCTCACCCAGACCCCACATGATGATGCACAACGTCTAACTCCAGTTCTCACACACACACACACACACACACACACACACACACACACACACACGCGCGCGCACACACACACATGCACACACACACGCACGCACACACACGCACACACATACACAGGCACACACACACGCGCGCACACACGCACACACACACGCACGCACGCACGCACACACGCGCACACACACACACACACACACGCACGCACACACATGAATGCAGTGAGAATGGCAGATGAGAGCTAGGGATGGGGCTCACTTGGAATAGTGCTTGCCTAGTGTGTAGGAAGCTCTGGGTTCTGTCCCCAGCAGAACATAAAACCAGACATGGTGTCACATGCCTATAATTCCAGTGGTCACTCTGCAGAGGCAGGAGAGCTCAAAGAGTAAAGCCAGACTCAGCCACACAGTGACTCTGAGACCTTGTCGTCAAACAGATGCGAAACAGATGGTTGTATATATCACTCTGAACTCAATTAATTTGGATATCCTAAAACTTTTATGAGAAAAAAATAAAGTTAGGTATAAACACAGGAAAGCTTTTGAATACTATACTACCTTTTATGCTAAGAACAGAATCCCATAAGCCGGTGTCAAGTACCAGGGAGAAACTGAGCCAAAACCAGATAGGTGAGGAGTGGATATGTCTTCAGCATTCTGAGCCAGCTTTACACTCCAACAGCTGAAGTCTCACTTACGATAAACCATATCCTGCTATTTCTAACGCTTAAGAATGTGTGTGTGCGTCCTCATGCATGTAAGTGCATGCAGGTGTATATGTGTGCATGTGTGTACATGTGTGTAGTGTATCTGTGTGTGTTTAAATTGGGTTGCAATTGGGTGTCCCGTTGTATGACTCTCCAGCTAATTCCATCGAAACAGAGTCTCCCCATAAGCCTGGAGCTCACTGGTTTTCAGGTACTATGCCCTGTCTCCATCTCTAACACCTAGACTTTTATGTGGGAGCTAAGGATCTAAACTCAGGTCCCACTTGTAGAGCAAGCACTCCTACCTACCTGAGCCATCTCTCCAACAACAATGATTAAAAACTTGAATACATAGCTTCTGCATTGTTCAGCTTTTGTCTTTAAGATGTCATACAAACACTCACTCAGAACAAAGCATCACTAGGACGTCTGCAGTCCATTATCACCTTCCCCCTCCCCACAGGCAGGCACCAGAACCCTGACTCAGCACCACAGGATCTGGCTTGCTTTCACAGCTTTAGGAGCAGAACCAGAGTGCCTCCTTTATGCTGGTGAGATCCCTGCTCCAGGCATCATAGGTCACTAATTTATCTGTTGCTCTATCATATTTTCTTTATGAGTCTGCCAGAACAGTCATACTTCTGTGGCTCTATTTGTTTGTTTGTTTATTGGTTTAGTTTTTGGTTTCTTAAGCCAGGGTCTCTTGTAGCCCAGGCTGACCTCTAAGTCGCCATACAACGAAGATGATCATGAAGCCCTGACCCTCCTGCCTCCACCTCCAGAGGCTGGGCTTACAGCGTGTCCACAGAGCACAGCATGTCCCACTGTTCCTGACAGCAGAGGCCTCCAGTTATTTACACTTATTTATATGGCAACAGACATTCTCACATGTGATTTCTGCTGTGGTGTGTCCATGCTCATGTGTGATAGACCCACAACAGGAACCGTTTGTCCACACAGTAAGAATATGCTTGGCTTCAGTGGACACTAGCAGCTTTTTAAGATGGCTGCACTCATCCACACTCACACCAGTGCATGTGAACATCCCTGTCCATCTGTGATTACAATTAAACCTGTCTGTACATTTCAGAATCTCACTATGTAGCCTGGGATAGCCTAGAACTCATTACTTAGCCCACATTGACTCAAACTGGTGATCCACCTGTCTCAGCTTCCTAAGTGCTGAGATTACAAGCATGTACCACCACTGGCTTATAACTGTGTGTGTGTGTGTGTGTGTGTTTATGTGTGTATCTGCATACATCCACACATGTATGGTACACATGATGCATGCCCGTGAGTGTCAAGGCCTGAAGTTTATGTTTGTGTCTTCCTTGCTCACTCTCCACTTTACTTTCTGAGGCCCTCTTGCTGAGCCTGGAAACTGCAAGTCTGTACCAGTGTCCCTAGCAGCCTGCTCCAGGGACCTGACTCTGCTTCCCAAGGGCTGGGGTCACTGGCAGCCATCACACTTATGTGGCTCTTAAAGGCTTTTGGGGACAAACTCAGACCATCGCATTTGTGCAGCTAGCACTTTATCCACTGAGCTAACTCCACAACCCCTCGCTGATGAATTTTAAATATGGAGGCTGCTTCCTTGAAATCTTCTTATAATTCATAAATATGCCATGCTGTTTTATATCACAAAATGTGCCCTCGCAGTTCAACAAGTACCTGCCAACTTCTATACTTCTTTGGGATCTGCCTAACAACCACGAAGGAGCTGTGACTGCAAGCTGCTTCCCAGGGGACTGGGCAGCTAATGGTGGGTGAGGGCTTTCTCTTAGACGAGAGAGGGCTGGGAGGGGGACTCAGCCATCTGCCTCAAGCTACTCACCGTTTTCTTTTCCTCCCAACCTTTGATAAGCTGGCTTCCACTGCCAATTAGTCATGTTCTCTCTCTCTCTCTCTCTCTCTCTCTCTCTCTCTCTCTCTCTCTCTCTCTCTCTCTCATTTTGCAGTGAAGGGAACTGACTTCTCAATGACCTGTTTCAGAATGTCCCCTCCTTTCTAAAATTAGCACACACCTCTCTGTACTAACCCTGAATGGCCCAAATTCCCTGAAACAAAAGTCATAGACTAGCTGGTTGGATTTAAAAACCAGGATCCATCTATTTTCCGCCTCTAAACAACATAACTCACCGAAGGTAGACACCACCTTAGGGTAAAAGGATGGGGCATGGCATCCAAGTAGATGGAGCGGGGATGCAAGCGGGCATTGCCACACTAATGCCTGAGAAGAGACACAAGCCAAAACTAGTGCTAAGAGAGTCTTTAAAGGTCACCTGATTATGATTGAGGAGTAACCCCCCAAGAAGACATCACAGCTCTTACCCATGCACTCACCAAATACTGGTGGGTCTAAAAGATATTAAGTCACAGGTTAACTCCACAATGGTGGGTGGCTTATGGACTCTATGACCACCAGCAGATGGGTCATTCAATCAATCAATCAATAAATGGAAACATTACAGTTAAAATGACATCATAGGTCAAAGGACCTAAGAGACATCCGAACAGTACTCTGTCCAAACACTGCAAATTACAGCTTTTCTTAGGAGCCCATGGAACTTTCTCTAAGTTAGATCATATATTAGAACACAACGCATGTCTCAATACAAGAAGACCGAAATAACTTCATTGAGCTATGAGATAGGGTCATAGATCACATTTGATATGAAAGTTGGGGGAGAGACTATGGAGTGGGGGTGTAAGTGGGGAGGGAAGCGAGAGATGGGGCGAGGAGAGCACACCAGGAGGCCAAGCAAAACTAATGATATATGAATAAGTCATAAGGAAATCATACGCTCAGTAACATTAAAAACCACAAATAGTTTGAATGCAGGTACCCTGTGTGTAGACAACACTGCTACGAGAAACCACAGGTGGCTAAAAGTCCCGAGGCCAGGGGAAAGTGTGAGTGAATATCGCCGTTGCTGTTGGTCGGCTACCAGCACTAGATTGCAAGACCTATTGCTGAAGAAACAACGCACTTGGGTTGTAAGACACGAGAAGTCAAGCTGGGATAGACCTGGAAAGTTCCTTCCTGCTGGCTCACCCTCACAGTGCAGGGAGAGGCTGCGCAGGCTGCTGGGACAGGATTATTATCAACAATGGACCCTGCTTGCAACACCACCAGCCAGCTAGGCAAGATGTTCTACAATAGTGGTGCCATGATCTGGAGGTGACGGATCACTTTATGGTTGGATTCAAGTCCTGCTCCATACGAGGGAACTCACATCTGGTCCTATAAACCCAGTCAAAAGGCCATGGCTAGGGACCATAGCTTCATGGGAGCCTAGCGGACGTGATGTGCTGTTCAGATTGCCTTCTATCCAACTACGTTTACACTCGCAGATTACCGATGCTGTGGGTTTCAGTCAAGCTTCTTTTTGCAGAGGGTGGTGGTAATTGTATCATGTTAAGTACTGAGAATACGTGACTGTTGTTGAATGTTCGGCCACAAGTAGGGCTCCTATCGGGACCAGAGACATCACCAAAGGTGCAGAATGAATGTAAGGGGGAAGGAAATGAGGGACATGGCTATGGATGTCTGTAAAAGCTCTATAAAGGACTGGGCTCACCAACATCATGTCATGGGTGGGGAGGAGCTCTGGAGAACCCACCCCTCTCTGAGGGTTTATATATATAGTTCATGGTGGTAGGGTAAAGGGGATGGAGATATGAGGAGAAATGACGTTTACTTCAGTGGTGTAGCCAGTAGGAAGGTGCCCATGCTTCTCTGCATAGCTCTTAAGTTTCATGTAAGCAACCCTAGTGAAATCCAGTGAGATAGCAAAACAATATTAAAAATTAAAAATCGGGGACACGAACACAGAAGAGGACTTGCTGGAAGAAGGGAGGGGTTCAACAGGAGCTGGGGGGAGAGGCAGTGCAAGATGCGATCAAAACACAGTACATGCACGTGCAACAATGCCTTGTTGAAACCCATTATAAATAATCAAAATGTATTAATTCAAAGGGAGAGTAAGGAAATGGCGGGGAAGCCCAGGACCAGCACTGAGCAAAGCCAGCCCACGAGAGGAGCCACATGTGTTACAAGTGTCAGGACCTTAGAGATGGAGCTGCCTTAGCTGGTTTTTATCTCCGATCATAACCAGTGAGCCCTGGATGCTGGACACGGAGCTATGGAATTTACTGTTTGCCCCGCTTCGGTTGTTTTGGTCCAGGCTTTTCTTGTTGTTTGCCCAACCTCCCTCTTGAATTGGGAATGTTTGCTCTGTACCACTCTAGATTAGGAGTATGGAACTTGTAGGTTTGATTTCATAAGGACTCACAGCTAGGAGACTGCCTTGAGTCTCAGGAAAGATCTTAAATTCTTGAACAGTGTCAGATCTGTTAAGACTATGGGGCTTTTGAAGCTGGCTTGAAGTCATTTTGCACTGTGAGCGAGCTCTGACCCTTTGGGGTTCCACGTGTAGGTCGCTCTGCTTTGATACGCAGTGTCTCCTTCCAGCTCATGCTCTGAGTCCTTGGTACCCAGCTTGTAGCAGTTTGAAGGCTGTGGAGCCCTTAGAAAGTGAGGTCACTAGGAGGGGGCTTTTGAAAGCTGTACCCATCCCTGATTCAAGCCTTGTCCTGTGTCCCAGTCCATAATCAGAACTTTCTGCCAAGGTGAACTGAAACCCTCTGAAACCTTGATCACTAAATTTAAACGAATATAAACCTGCCCTCTCTTAAGTTGTTTCTGTCACCATAACTGCCTGGACTTCCTCTTCTTTATATTTGGATAAAATAATAAGAAACCCTCGTTCTTCTAAATGGCAGCAAAAGACTGAAAGCATCCAGGTTGTCAAGAATTATTTGAATGGATGAGGAATAGTGTGTCGAGGAACAACACGCTGATGAAGTCCGATGAAGGGACTTGATAAAGCCACTAGGAAAGTGTACAGAAGAAGCAGACAGCAGCCTTGGTACTGAGCTACTGGTCTGGTATGGAAAGGGATTTCAACAACTCAAACCCCAAGAGCCTAGCTGTAGAGTTGGGTTGTGAACACACCCGAGATGCCCAAGCAACCACTCTTCTAAGACAGTGGAGTTTTATATACGTCACTGAAAACATGCTCAAGGTGGCCAAGCTTCCATTCTTTCCAACAGGGCAAAGCATCAGAGGTGGGTGGGATAGCTGCTGAGACTCCACACGAAGCACTGAAGGGGTGTCTCTATGGTCAGAACTCTGAAGAACAGTTCAGGAACCACCACTGCCACTGTCCACAGAAGAGAGACACCAGCTTGGAGCAACTGTTGTCTACCAGGTCTTGTGTGGAATGCTAATGATTTACTTTCTCCTAATCTAGATAACAGACTTCCTTTGTAACACTTAGAGGGGTTGAGAGAAGGCTCAGCAGTTAAGAGCGCTTGCCTGTTCTCTTGCTGAGGTCCCCGATTTGGTTGCCAGCACCTACAAGGACACTCACAAATTTCATCTAGTTCTAGGGGATCTGACACCCTCTTCTGGCCTCCAAGGTAACTGCATGCATGTGATGAACTTAAATTCATGCTAGCAATACATCATACACACACACACACACACACACACACACACATTAAATACATACATACATACATACATACATACATACATACATACATACATACATAAAAATTTAAAAATATTTGGACTCAAAAATGCATTATTTATCATCTTTAAAATATCAGTAAGAACTGGAGAAAACCTAAACCAGCTATTTAAAACCTTGAATGCCATTTAAGACCATTTCAGTTCCCTGGGCCAAGCTACTGATCCAGTCAGAAGTGACAAAATATTGCCCATATGCTGCTACAATCATATTGGCAACTGACTGACTGGTTGATGATGTCAGTAATTTGGGTGAATATGAAGTCATATATCAATGCTCTTTTCTTTTTATCCATATATTTTGTTTTTATTTGTAAGGTTAGCTAAGAAAGTAACAGGTTTCAAAATGTGATTTTCATACATATTTCATTTTGGTTGATTCTTCCCTCAATAGAGTTTAATCCCCAGTGTGGAGTTATTAAAAGATGTGACATTAATCCCACTTATGGTATCTAGAGGTGGAGCTTTTGGAAGGCAATTGGGACTAGTGCATGTCACTGAAGTTGAGTTCCCTTGACTGAATACTGACATTAGAAGACACACATCTACAGCATGCACATGTATGCAGCATGCATCATCTATGCAAGCATGGCACTAGTCTCTGCCTATGTAATACCCGCACTACCTCAGAATCTACCAGCAGAAAGACCTCACCAAATGTGGTCCATAGACCTAGGTACAGAACCATGAACCCAAGCAAAACTTTTCTTCAGTATAAAAATTGTCTAGGGTACTTTGCAATACCATAGACAGGAGAGGGACTAACACATGTGACATCCAAAATTACTTTATCACAGGGGTTAAAAAACAAAACAAAACAAAACAAAGGTTTCTAACGTTAATATGAAGAGCTGTTTCTGTTCATCAGAAAAGAGGAGAAAAACAGTTGAGGAGAAAAGTCACCTAGAGGTCACGCGTTCCACTTAGCGCAGAAGGCATCCCACTGACGCTCCAAAGCTGTGGTGTTTCTAACACCCGCACAGAGGAGTCAAAATAAAAACTGCAATCATTTTGTAATGAGTTAATTTATGAGCCAGCAGAATGGCTCAGCAGGTAAAGGGGCCTGCCTCCAAGGCTGATGACCTGAGTTCAATCCTGGGTCCCACATGATGGAAAAAGAAAATGGACCCCACACGTGTGTCTGGCCTCTACGTTTGTGCCATGGCATGCCACCCTCTCCAAATAATCAAATAAATTCTATTAAAATGGTTTTTTCAAAATTGAAAGAAGTTAACGGACGGCTTCGTGAAACGACTCAGCAGTTAAAGGTACGTGTCTCAATGCCTAAGGGCCTGAGTTCAACCTCAGAGAAACACACGGCAGGACAGAACTGACTCCTAGAAGTTGTCCTCTGACTGCCACATGTGCTACGGCACACACACACACACACACACACACACAAATTGTTGAAGTAGATTTACAACAGCCTCTTAAGCACAACTAGGATTAAGACATACCTACAATCCCACAAACTTATAACAAATAAAACTATATATTTAGCATATATATAGATATGCCTGCATATGAATCTACACAAAAATACTTTAAATTAAGATTTAATAGTGACTCTTCCTGAGGAGGGATGGACACATGAGGTAGAGTGGAAAGTGGGTACAATGAAGAAGGGAAGAAATAAGAGGGGGGCTCTGTTATTTAGTAAACATGCACGCGCACACACACATCATGGTTACACTCTTAAGCCCAAGATGTATTTCTTTACCACCAATAAAGTTTTATTGGTGAAAAGACCTTCCTTCAGGCACTTTGTGTATTGTCCCCCACAGCAATGCTCAGGAGAAGCCGGCAGCTGTGTCTGAGTGGAATCACACTCACTGTGTGTTGCCAGCCAGCTCTGTCTTAGCGCACATCTGTAGCTAACACTGCAGTCTTTACCTTCTGTCGACGTTATCCAGGACAACCAGTGTCCTCCTCCGTCCTGACAGCAGGCAGAAAGGCAAAGTGATGGTGGGCAGTAAAAAGAAGGCCAAACGTGTCCTCTGAGACAATTGTTTTGGAATAACTGTCCTACCAAACTGAAAACTAACCTTTATTTTCTCCCACAAGAAGAAACTGTGCAAGATATCTTCCAGGGTAACAGGGACTCCCAGAGTAAATGCCACCTTGAAAAATCTAGATTATTCACAACCAAAAATCTACTTAATGGATTTTTTTTTCTCCTTCTGTACAAAACACGAAGGTAAGAAAGAACTTGCCCACCACACATGAACAGAATACAATACCTTACTGGCTATACTGGAAATGTGCAAAGTTCACAGCACACAATTCTTACAGTCATACTCAGAAATCATGGGGTTAACTAAATCCCAATAAAATACTTAGCTTCAAAACCAGCCTCTGGGACTGGTAAGATGGCTCAGTGGGTAAGAACACTGACTGTTCTTCCAAAGGTCCTGAGTTCAAATCCCAACAACCACATAATGGCTCACAACCACCTGTAATGAGATCTGACGCCCTCTTCTGGTGTGTCTGAAGTCAGCTACAGTGTACTTATGTATAAATATTGACTGGAGCAAGTGAGGTTGACCAGAGTGAGCAGAGGTCCTAAAAATTCAATTCCCAACAACCACAAGAAGGCTCACAACCATTTGTACAACTACAGTGTACTCACAGACATAAAATAAATAAATAAATAAATCTTTAAAAAAAATAGCCTCTGATCTTCTCTGATACTTGATTAATAATAGTTTATGGTATCCAACATAGCATGTATAAAATTTTAAACTCCAGTTCTTCTCTTTCTTCATTTCATTTGCTCAACTCTGTCCCTGCCATTGTTCATTAGTGCTTTTCTCTGAGGATGAAGAAACAACTTAAGTCAGTCTAACAGTTATTCCTACTAAAAGAAACCAAGAGCTGGGTGCGGTGGCACACACCTGTAATCCCAGCACTCAGGAGGCAGAGACAGTTACATCTCTGAGTTCAAGGTCAGCCTGGTCTACAGAGTGAGTTCCAGGACAACCAGGGTTCCCTGTCTTGGAAAAAAAAAAAAGAACAAGAACCAAAAAAGGAAAGTCATTGAGGAATAACTTTAAGCTGTTAGCTAAACAAGTTTTGAATCTCATTCCATCCAACTCACTGCCTATCAGACCACGGCCAGATGAGGAAGGTAGATTCCACGTCTACACAACAAAGATAAAGGATTCTTACTTGAAAAAAATTACAAAAGTATGAATTCTATCCAAAAGTTGTAATGTATGAAATATGCAAATATAATGAGCACACACATACTGTACAATGTGGTCTGGTGGAAAAAAACTCTCAGGAAAGAACAGAGTCTGGATTGTAAACCTGGCTCTGCCACTAGCTGGACAATCCTAAGGAAAATGACAGCGCAATTTAAAGATGACCTATGGAAGCTCTTGGTTTTTCTGCTGTATGGAAACTACACAGATGAGTGGGATGATTGGAATGGTTGTGTGGTTTACACACACACACACACACACACATTACTAGTTTGGGTTGTAAAGAATTTTAAAGGTTACTTTAGATATTATGAAAGAGTTTAACCAGATAACCAAATTTTACTAATATATGTACCCTACCAAGCATTTTAGGATAAGGAACAGAATATATAGATTACCAAGCATCTTTGAAGACAATGACAAAGTTATTTTTTAGTAAAACCAAAGAAGTAAATTAAGCACTAGTTATGGATTGTAAGAATATATTCTAACTATGCATTCGGAAGCCTTTCTGAGGATTCTAACTTATGGGCCAATGCATAGTCTGGCTTTTGCTAATTTTATATGCATATATAAAATGAGACAAGGCTATCTCAGTATCCTACGGCTAATGCACTAGAGCAGCTTAAAAATGGGAAATGAAGACACAGAAACAGTCAGCAGCAAATGTACACAAAGTACTTTGTGCCAAGCACCCCTAGTATAATTAAGATTTTGACAGAGAAAAAGTAAATTCACATAGTAGGAAAACAGATGTCTTAGGCATTTGGATCCTGGAGAACTTGGTCAAACTATTGTTCACTGTGCACAGTTTGTGTCTTCACACTCAGATGTTGTTGAAACAGCAGACTTAAAAGAAATAATGTCAATGAATCCTACCAAGCACTATACATGACCTCTGGGGTAATTAGCAATCATTCAAAAGCAACAAGACTAAACTGTTCTATTCTTTATTACTGTCAGCTCTTATCTTGATCAGCATTTTAATAAAGATGGTTCGTTTCTAAGACAGTTTCATGAATCAGTCATAATTACATTCTGACATGCAGTGAATAGTAAAGCAAAACTAAATATCACTTCATCAACCTTTCTAACCTTTATGCAAGTATTAACTGTAAATAATTTTTACACAGTCCTACAACAGGGAATCTGCATATTTCTTAGCTTTGTACATACTTTACCCCAAATGAATTTCCTGTGACCTATACCTGAAAAACACAATCAGCCATAATTATCCAGTTTTGTGAGATGTTCAGGTGTTGCCTTTCAGAGTTCAAATCAACTTCAAGTATAAAAGGCTATTTTATTCTCCAAATGACACAATATGCAAAGTGGGTTAAGTAGCCAAAAGCATCTCAGAGCATTGTGGCTTGAAAGAAGTCTACCTGAAATCACAACGTCATCAGAGAGCTATCCTTAAGCACTGGTACTAACAAGCATTGGTTCGTAGATGACAAGAGAGGAAAGGATGGCAGTGACTGAATTACATATGACATGTGCTCAAAGGAGGGCATTGTGGGGGGTGGGGTGCAGTGCGGCACTTAGGATCTGAAGGGGAGGGTTTTGGGTTTTTTTCATGCAATGCCAAATCGCCGAAGGGAACAGTTGGGAATGTGTCAGAAATAGGAGACTTACTGAGAGGCTCTGCTCTGAGCCGGAGCAGTCTACCTCCCCACCTCAGCTTTCCCTCCACCCTTGCAAAACAGATGGGTTACGTCTGAGTTTTCAGGTGACTAATTTATTTTTGCTGGGGATCAATTTGAAAATATGTTGGGCCATCCAAGGGAATATAAATCAACTAGCAACATAAGTGAACAGTGGATTTTAGGTGAGTTGGTTGTTTCTGAGCACTCAAAAAATTTCAAAATAAATGCAAGACTTTCTCCAAAAGAAATTCTTCCTTCCCAGGAGTGAAATGACAGTGCACAGACCATTGTGGACACACAGCCAGGTTCTCAGCATGTGAATCTCACTCAAAAATAAAATCAAGTTCACAGTAAATATAATGAGTGATATTTTAACCAAGCTGATCTCATTTAAAAACTTAAATCCTGTAACTAATAACATATTTCCATTTTCCTTAGTGTCATTTCCATTTTAAGGTGAGTTCTTTGCAAAAAACAATCTAAAATTACTTCCTCTGTGGTTTCTTATCTTTCTTATAAAACAATCTTACTAGAATGTTACCAATTTGAAGAGAGAAAGATTCACCGGGAGGAATTGAAAGCGCAGAAATGTATTGTCTTCTGTGTGATAGAAATGTATTGTCTTCCATGTGATAAATTTTGTTTAATTTCTCTGGCTGGCTCTCCTGCACAGTCATCCTTTCTAGAGGAGTAAGCTAAGGAGTGGGGAGAAGTTTTGTTTTTTTGTTTTTTGTTTTTTTTAAAAAAACAAAACAAAACAAAACAAAACAAAAAACAGGTTTCCCAGGGGAAAAAAAAACAAAGTCTGATTAAGATTTAAACAAAGCTAAAGATGGCTCCACCGGAGGCCTGAGGAGGTCCGCTGCCTCATTAAGGACAACTGAAAACTTGGGATGCATTTTTGTTTCAAGGGAATCCAAAAGTCCTTGGTGTAAAGCAGACGGGGGTGCGGGGTCCATTCAGTCTCTCTGTACCACAACCATTCTGTCAAAAGTATAAAACACTGCCTGTGCGCAGCCAAGTCACAATGACTCTTCCAACATCAAAGGCTTTGCACCACGAGGGTTTTTTTTTTTTCTTCAAAATTTATTCAAGCTAAGGGCAGAGAGACAACGATTCATACACGCTAATTATGCCTAATTATCTCTTCTCTTTTCTGACCAGCTCCGGCCAGGGCTAAATGCTATCTGGATTTCTCACAACCTCCCTCTGCCCTGTCTGTCCCACCCCACAGTGGAGGCTTTGAAGAAAACAGTTGTGGCTTTTCAGAGTTCCCTCAATGTAGAGTTCAAGCAAATTAAATAATGATTCTGTTAGTTTTGACACGTTTGTGCGTTAAATATGAGGACCTCTTGGTTAATTTGGCAAATTCCTCACAACTCTTCATGGGTAGATCATAGTAGCGCCCGCCTGTATAGGAGCGTCTCCTCGAGCTTGCTTTTCATGATCCAAATGCGATGTTTATTGGATTAAAGTTCTTCTCTACAGCCCTCCATGGTGGCCTGTGACAAAGAGCTTAAAAGTTCTTTTAATTGGCTTGAGTTTTAAGGGAAGGGAAAGGGAAAATTCTATTTCACATTACATCACTAGCCAAGAAAATTGCCATGTGTAATTAAACTAATTTATCTCACGATTCAAAGAAGCCACTAATTCATATTTAAGACACACTTCCTTTAAACCATTTTTGTCGCCACAGAACTGATTCCTTGTAATTAAATTGAAAATAACTATTTATTCAAGGACAAAAATTCAAGTCTTAAACTATATATTTTCATATAAGCCACAGCTGCTTGTATTTCAGTTAAAAACTAGTCTATAACTAATATATTTTACAGAAAATCTTTATTTTCATTTTACAAGATAGGAAAAATATTTTTAAAACCATATACTCCAAATTATTTTCTTATAGGCTGTCTAACACAAAGTATTTATCTGGGGATAAAGATGGGTATGAATTACATCTCAAAATTATTTCACAAAAATTTAAAAATTTTAATCCTATTTATCCACTTCAAAAACACAAAACAAGAACATGACTGCCAGTGATGTTTAATTCTTCTATCAATATGGTTTTTCAGAAATTTTAAGTAGATTTTTCTCAAGCTTATATGAAATAAACTCATAGGGGACACCTTGAGTAGATATCCTTAATTTACTTGGGTCTAAGAGACACTTATCACAGAAATGCATATGATGGTCACGGTCTTACGAGACATCAAACCCCCTGCAGGACTCAAGTGAACTCTAATAGTTTGTGGCACGTCAGAGTTTCTTGAACCCAGGAGTCTGGTCTGCTATTTCTGCTCTCCTTTGTTTCTTTCAGCTTTAAGTATTAAAAAGGCAACTCCTAAATAAGGACACCATCATGTTAAGGACGGGTGATGTGAGCCTGAAAGGCCAACGGGGGATGGGAGGGATAGGCCAGCGGATGCCAGCTAGGTAGACACTATCCACGAGGCTAATTCTGATGATTCAATACACTGTGCCAAAAGGCATCAGGAACACAGGCGCAAATGAATCTCAGCAGTTGTGAAAACCATAGCAGGACAGAGAGCAAGATCTATTTATCGAGCAAATCTAACATCCTAGCGCCGGTACTGGACAAAGAGAAATGTCACTGTGGTTTGCCTAAGGTCATAGTCAAGTTTTCTAAAGGTTGTCACTGAAGAGCAGAGAGTAGAACATTCTCAAAGTGTGGTTAACAGGCTAAGAGTCCTTCTGAAAAGAGTCTCAGTAAATAAAGTAATAAAGACCAGGATGGAGCTTTAACGTTTTTAACCAAGAAAACATAACAGTCTAGAAATAGTACCATGGAGATGTATAGTCATCCCTGAATATTAAATAGTACAAACTTAGTAACAACAAAACTGTTACTCTCTTTGATTATTAAGTATCCATACATTGCATATTTAAGTCAAATCATAATAACAACACTTCTAAATGAGCAATGTTTTGTCAGAAATGGGAATTCCCTAACAGCTAATGCTGGGATCTTACTGTTCTCCAATTTCATTTTCTATACAGTATTAATGGAAGAGAAACTTAAGATGGTAGACTGCTCTGCAGGTTGTTGGCCACCAGCTCACAGCTATCGTGCCAATCACCCCAATTTTAGCATTTATGGGAAATAAAGAACTTTCAAAACAAGGCAACTTGTTGTCATTGAGCAATGACAGTCAGGTGCTGAGTTACTGGTGGTGTCACATGTGTGTGAAGAACAAGGCATAGGCTAATGCCCAGGACATTCCGACGAGGGTGTTATTCTAGAGTTATTTTAGAGTTCAACTGACAAAGTTCTACAAAGAAAGTGAGATTCATGATGAATCTCTTTAAAATCTACAAACAGCATTTCTTTCCTCATGGAAAAGAAATCACACAGAATGGTCTATGAGTGGCAAGCAGTGGAGTGAATGGGATTTCTACCCACATATAAAAGACAGCCCTAATGTGTCACCTGTCCCCAGAGCCTGATCAGATGGGAAGAGAAATCACTGCTAGCTAATCCAACCCTCACGTCGATAGTAGGCCAATTGGAAGGAGTCCAAGAAACAAAAACCTATTCTTCTGACATAGTACGGTCGTCCTCAATATCTTTCTTCACAACCATCTTAAATACTGATAACACGGATTATGTTGAATGACTATCACTCAATCAATATCCACTCAAGGCCTGTTATTCTTTTACTCTGTAGAGAATACTGGGCAGCACGGACTCATGCCATGAATCCTAGGACTCAGGCCAAGGCAGGAGGATTGCTGCAAGTTTGAGGCCAGTCTGAGTTGCACAGTGAGCTTTGGGCCAGCCTGGCGTACAGACCAAGTGAGACTGTTTCTACATGAAGAATCAAACAATGGAGTGGAAAGAAGGCTACAGATATTGCTCAGACAGAGGATATGTGACCAACAGTAGCCCAGAGTCTGGGTTCAGTCTCCAAGGCTGCAGGTCCATAATGTGCATGTATGCTTGCAGGTATGCATGTATCCGCATATGAAAATGAACTTTCATCTGATTCTAACAAAGCCAATGATCTCAAGCGGCTGAATGAGCCAGGACGCTTCGTGGATCCCTCCTGGAATCTTGGCCTGCCACGCTCCCTCCTTTTATGAGCGTTTCTCCAGCCTTGGAAGGAACATTTTCTCTGAGCTGCTACTGAGTCTACCCTAGCATGGGGCTCCTGTCGCACGAACATGTGCTGTTTACACATATGACCCGTTCATTCCTCACATGCTTCATCAGTGAGGGTCCACACACTGTCTGGGAGAGGGCAGAAAGAGCATGGGTAGGCTTTCAAGACCATTAGACTCTGCCATGGGGACTCCGCCCTGTAGCTGCAGTGTGAAAAGAGCTATAGATAACATATAAAAAGGAAAAAAAAAAGGCATGAAGCTTTTCAATAAAGCTTTATTCACAAAAGTAGGTAGCAGGTCAGGTCTGGCTGCTGCCTATGTATGCAGGCCTTGGTACAGAGCATTCTGTTTCTGTAAACTACTGCAGTGCAGAGGCCGAGACAGGAACATGCAATTGTACAAGATGATCTTGCGTAGATTCTAGCAAAAGTGTTAACAATTTTATTGGTGCTTTAGAAAAATACTTTAGAAATAATCACATACTTTAGAAAAAAAATCACTCAACATATAAAACCCACAACAAATACCACATTGCATCATCTGGCCAGTGGGGAGTTTCAAATTACAGACTTACAACAATTGCTATATTAACC
The DNA here is from genome assembly GCF_900095145.1 of Mus pahari. NCBI lineage: Eukaryota > Metazoa > Chordata > Mammalia > Rodentia > Muridae > Mus > Mus pahari. The sequence goes on from NC_034598.1 coordinate 8,604,887, forward strand.
ATCTTTTTTGTATAAGAGTAAAAAGTGCCAACACGATCCCTTTTATTCGCATGTACCAAATACATCTTGCTTTTATTTGGAGGCACGGAGGCGAAATCTAAGTTTTATACAAATGTGTAAAGCCTCCAGTAAATGGAAGAATAGTAATGATTAGTTCATAAAATATTAATGAACTTAATTACTAATCACATTTTAAATTTACAGTCTTCACGGTTTCCTCCTTTCTATACACACCTCCTTCACGGTCATGCCTTTCGGGTTTTCCCAGTAACTCTTGACTCTGTGAGTCCCCAGTAAGTACCACATGCCCCGTGGGGGAACCCTGACCTCTGCCGCGCTCTCTGCTCAAGCTGCCTCTCTCTACCACGTACTCCAGCATCTCGTACTTAATTCAATTACAGAAGTGCTCACATGACACGATGGGAATGTTATTGCCTGAAATGTTTAATCAGATTCAATTCAACCACCACCAATTATTTTACTGTAATATCTCTATTTATAAGTTATTCATTTTGACTGGTGGTATGAAATCTTAAAAGTAATTCACTCAGGAAATTTTATAAAGACTGTAATTCCTATATTATCATGTGTCCAAAAATATATATCTGTGGGTTTTTTTTTTATTTAACACCTTATGAAATGTAGCAGAGATTTATTTATTTATATAATTTGTTTATTTATTTGCCCCATTTATTTGGGGCAGGGTCTCACAATGTAGTCCAGGATAGCCTTGAATATGCGATCCTACAGCCTCAACCTCTCAAGTGGCAGGATCACAGGAGTCTGCCACCATGCTTGGCACATCTGGGGGGTTGGATGTGCACACTGGTCTAACCGATCAGAAACCATGCATTCTTTTCATTGTTTCATCTTATGTGTGTGGGCGTTTTGCTTGAATGGATATGTGCAGCACCCTGGGAAGGTAGAAGACGGCACTGGACGCCATGAGACTGGAGTTCCAGGCAGTTGTTAGCTGCCATTTGGATACTGGGAATTAAACAGGACTCCCCTAAAAGAGCAGTCAGTGCTCTTAACCACTGAGTCATCTCTCCAGCCCTGACACGGTAGGAACAAGTCTACTTTACTCTGGGATCTACTTGGAATGGACAGTTCTCAGACTAACTTGGGGACCTTCCCCATTTAATTTCTTTTCTTACTGACTTTAGAGTTTTCCTTTATCCATGAGTTAAATCTCACAACAGATAAATATATTATTCTTGGTGGAGTTAGGCAAATACACAGTGGACACTAGATCTGGACCTTTCTATTTTATGAAACCTATTTTCTACTTTATCTTTGGGTCTTTTTTTTTTTTCTTCAGATATGACTTGTGACCAGTGACTCAGAAAACTGAGTCAGGAGGGTGATGAGTTCAAGTCTAACATGAGCAAAACTGGAAAACCTTCTCACACACCCACAAACACATGAATGAGGTGAACGGTGACACTTGGACCCGCTTTCCCTATCTGGTGTCAGCTCTATAATAGTTTTTAACCCCAAAATTTCTCTCTTTGTTTTTATTTCTTCCAGTTTGCTTCTCTTCTGATCTTATAGTCAATTTATCTCCTTTATTGCATTAGTAACGTGACTTCTTTAATTTCTCTGCAAATATTTTTTTTAAAAAAATGTTTACTGTGTCTTGTTTTCCAAGTCAGTGTGATTATGGCTTTAGTCAAGCTCTTGCATTATGCTGTGCTTCCAATGTCTATGATTAGTAGGGCTTCTAGAAAATCATCTCCCAAATAATTACACTAGATCCTCCCATGTGAGCACGGCCAGTGTTTGCCTAACTGTGTGTGTGGGGGGGGAGCAGGGGTAGGGGGGAGGTGGGGGGCAGGGACTCTGTGCTCTTAAACTGAGAGAACAGTGGGACAGATTATATTGGGAATAGTAATTGGCTTGGAGACCTCAAAGCCACACCTAGTGACAAGCATTCTCCAGCAAGGTCACACCTTCTTCACTTACCCAAACAGCTCACCAACTGGGGACCGAGTCTTTAACTATCTGAGTCTATATGGGACATTCTCACTAAACCATGCATTTTGTCCCCTGGCCTCCACAGACTTGCAGCCATGCTATAACAACAACCCACTTAAGCCTAAATCCGTAAGTCCTCAGACTCTTTCAGTCTAAATATTGTTTAAAAGGCACAATTTTTTTTCTGAGACACAAAGCCATCTGTTAACCTTAATCCCCTGTAAAATAAAAAAATAAAATAAAATTTCATACTTTTAACATATAACAGCACAAAACACACATACTCCATCCCTGGAACCAAATTCTATATTAATTAGTTTTTCATTGCTGTGATAAAGGACCAGGACTGAGGCAACTTACAGAAGTTTACCTGGGCTTACATTTCCCGAGGGTTCCATCCTCAATGGCAGGCACAGCATGGCAGCAGGCTGGGAGAGGATGCGGAGGGCTCAGATCTCAAACCACAAGTACAAAACAAAGAGAGTGCACTGGAAAGGGTCCCGGGCTTTGAGGTTTCAGTGACATCATCCAACGAGGCCACGCCCAAGTCTCCCCAAACAGGGCCACCAACTGGAAACAGTACTCAAATACCCGACACTGTGGTGCCATCACATGCAAATCCCCACTGACATTAAGGTGAATTACTGCTAAGGATACATGACTTAGCGAGGAACAAGCCACACAAAACTGGGAAGCATGCAAGCACTCTGAATAGCCAAGGTAAACAAATGCTCTGTGAACACAATGGCCTCACTGGAAAGCCTAGGCTGGAGCTGAGCCACTAGGGAAGTGCTGAAGCAGACCTGGACACATCCGGCCTAAACAAGCTTAAAACACCTCAAAGGTGGTGGCGGTGGGGCACATCTTTAATCCCAGCACTTAGGAGGGAGGAGCAGGCAGATCTCTGTGAGTTCAAGGCCAGCCTGATCTTCAAGGTGAGTTCCAAGACAGCCAGGGCTACACAGAGAAACCCTGCCTCAAAAAGCAACTCTCAATAGGCTCAAGTTTAACTGCAAGACATTTAACCACTCCCAAATTAAAAAAAAAATTCTTAGCCCATTTAAAGGAAATAATCAGACTCAATGCAATAAGCACTGTGTCTTAGCATCTGCTCTAAATGACCAGATATGGGGGAATTAACCAACAACCAGAAATAGCTGAGATGGTAGAACTTACATATGAAGACATTTAATACAGTGGCTTCCACTTTGGGGATGTGGAGATATATAATTTTGAACTCTGGATATTACTTATAAAGCAAATAGTAAAAGTCTCTAAAAGCATCAATATGGACGACTGCCCTAATACCTAATGAGCAGCAGGGATGACATTTCTCCCAAGCAGCCTACATATCATCTTCTACACTATGAAAGCCAGCCAGCCAGAGGGAGAAGCTTCCAGCCCAGTGCCAGCTCTATTTATGATTGTGTGTGTGTGTGTGCACATGTGTTTACAATGATTAATTGTGAGGGGATGGGGGGGAATGTGCTATATGTGTGCAGGCATGCCATGGCACATATACAGTTGTCAGGAGACAACTTTCAGGAGTCAGTTCTCCTCCTCTTCCACTATGTGGGTTCCAAGGATTTGACTCAGGTCAATGACTTTACTCACTGAGCTATCTATGTGGTCCTCATCATGATAATATTATATACATATGTGTGTGTGTGTGTGTGTGTGTGTGTGTGTGTGTGTCAGTGCCTCTAACATCATCAACTGCTTAGTCCTCTGACCAAAGACATCCATGGAACTTGTGACTATGGACCACATCATCACTGCCACCCAGAAGACTACAGGTGCCTTCCCCAGGGAACTGTGGTACAGTTACCATGGGATTGGCAAGAAAGTCATTCCTGAACCTACTGATACTGCCTGGGATGTGGGCAAGCTAGCTGAACAGGAAGTTCACTGGCATGGGCTTCTGTGTACCCACCCATAACATATCATAGGTGTGACTTGCATGTGGAGAGAGGGCTCAGATGGAATTATATCAAGAACATGATATCATGGAAGAGACACTGAAGCTCCAAGGGGCACTCTGAGAGGCTCTGAGGATATGGTTTTCAGTGTCACAGTGACCCTCACTCATCAGCCTTTGATGCTGAGGCTATACTACTCCCAATAACCTCTCTATCAAGTTCATGACCTGGTATACAATGGATTCGGCTACATAAACAGTAGAGCCAACTCTGTGATCCATATGACTCCAAAGAGTCAAGTCTTCGGATCTTGAGCCCCAGTGAGCACATGCAGAAAGAAAAGGCCTCAGCTCCCTATACATTTCTGTGGGAAGCAGGTGTGACCAAGCCCCATGATCCCTGTTTACCAAGAACCTGAGCCTGCGCACTTGGACGATCCTGTGCTGTCTGCCTGATGAGTCACTGGCCTATCACCATGCGCCCTGGATGAACTCTGATTGGATAGAGGGGGGAGGGATTAGGTCAGAGGACTGATGAAAAACAAAAACAGGATGTACCCTGGGGGGAGGAAGGAGAGGCTGTTTTGAGAATGCTGTTTGAAAAAGCTGTTTGAGAAAGAAGTTTGAGAAACCTTCCTTGGCGTTTGTGTTGTTTTTCCCCATCTCTGCCAGTCAGAGTGTGGGGTTGCGGCATCTTGTGGCCCATACAGGGAAGAAAACAAGAAAAGGTCAAGAAAGAAGCAGAAAAGAAGGCAAAAGCAGAAGCCAGGTAGAAGGAACAGGAAGCCAAAGGGGGAAGGTGGGGAGACAAGTTGAATTAGAAGCTGTTCAGTTGGCTAAGGAGAAAGAAGAGGAAGAAGTTAGAAAAAGGAAAGGCAGAAACTTCGGAACTCGTGCAAGAGCTGGAACGAGAAAAAGGAGCTACGGGGTAGTTCTGTGGTAAGAAAGAATTAATCTAGCACTAGGAAGAGGCTCTCCGGTGGAGGGACAAAGCTAGGTTCCTGGTAGAGGGACGAAGTTAGGCTCCCGGTGTAGGGACAAACTTAGGCTCCCAGTGTAGGGACAGAGTTAGGAAAGTCTAGCCTCCAAAAGGGACAGAAAACCTAGAAAAGGGGGTAGAAGCATTAGAGGAAGTAAAGGAGGCTATGTCTCAGCATAGTGATCAGCAGAAAAGAAAGGAGGCTAAAAGGCAGGAGAGCACTGATGAGAGTTCAGAGGGATCTTCAGATAGTGGACCACAAAATTTTGGAAATTTTGTGAACAACCAGACAGGATATCCTCTATCCCATGGGCTGGGTCCCAGACTGAACAAAGAGAACATGACCGAGTCCAGCAATTCCTCTGCGCTCTGGCTGTCCATGCACTGTGGTCAGGGCCTCACACTCCTGCTGCCATGCCTTCGCAGCCATGCTGAACTGTATGCCTTATAAACTGTGAGGGAAAGGAACCCGGCCCTCCTTAACTCCCTCTTGTCACAGCAAGAACAAACATAACTGATGTGCCTCGTTCCACTTCTAGACATAAACTCCAAAGGACATGGGTGTCCTCATTGGGCCTTTGCCAATCTGACACAAACTGGGAAGAGAAACCTCAATTATCTGGGAAGAGAAACCTCAATTGAGAAAATGTTTATATAGATTGGCCTGTGGATAAGCCTGTAAGGCATTTCTTAAATGTTTGACACAGAAAAGCCTAGCACATTGTGGACAATGCCACCCCTCAGTAAACAGTCCTGGGTGCTATTAAAAAAATCAGGATGAACCAGGTAAGAGGAGCGAGCCAGTAAGCAGCACTCCTCATGGCTCCTGTTCCTGCCTCCAGGTTCCTGCCTTGGGTTCCTGCCCTGAGTTCCTTCAGCGATAGACTATGATCAGAACGTGAAAGGCAAACAAACCCCTTTCTGCTAACATTTCCTTAGTCATGGTGTTTTTCACAGCAATAGAGACCCTACCTAGGATGACATGTATTTGCACCAAAAATGTTCATGGCGGCTTTACTCACAATAGGAAAAATGTGCAGTTATCTCAAATATCCATCAGCAAAGGACTGGGTAAACAAAATGTGGTATGCATATAATAGATAATTATCACACCATTCAAAAGAACAGAGGCCAGGCACAGTGGTACAAACCTATAATCCCAGAACTCTGTAGACTGAGGCAAGAGGAGTGTAAGCTCAGGACCAGCCTAGCTACACGGTGAAACCTTGTCTTTAAAAAGTGGGAGAGGGCTTGGCGGTGGTGGCGCACGCCTTTAATCCCAGCACTTGGGAGGCAGAGGCAGGCGAATTTCTGAGTTCGAGGCCAGTCTGATCTACAAAGTGAGTTCCAGGATGGCCAGGGCTACACAGCGAAACCCTATCTTGAAAAATAACAAAACAAAACAAAACAAAAAAAGTGGGAGAGGGCAAAGAACAAAATGCTCAGATATGCGACCACATGGATAGACCTTGAAAACACTATTTCCCTCTACTTTCTTATGTGACTTCTTTTCTTTTCCGTGTGTGTGTGTGTGTGTGTGTGTGTGTGTGTGTGTGTGTGTGCTGTGCACATCACCCAAGGGTTGACATTGGCTGTCTTTCTCAATTGCTCTCTACTTTATATACTTACATGGGCAGGACCTTTTTACCGGGCCAGCTTGCTCTGAAAACCTGTCTCTGCCTCCTGCCCTTACTGGATCCACACTTGCATGACAAGTGTTCCATACATACATGCCTTCAGTCCCTGCGTGACTTCTTTAACTCAGGTGCTATCTAGAAGTGTATGACCTCATTTGCAAACGAGAAACTCTGACTTACCATGCATTACAATGCTGCTCACAGGTCCAGCACGGTGTCCAGAGACTGTGCTCTACCTGATTTCTGTCTCTTGGACTTCTTAGTGATCGAGACTGGCTCGTGGGGTTGCTCAGACCCTTGTTGCTGTTTCCCCACAGCTGTAAAAAACTCCTGGGAGAAGCATGCTCTCCCAAGGGAATCATCCTCTGGTGATTCTGTCACCTTTCTTACATGCTTGGAGGCCATCCCTATATGGCACGCCGATTTATTTGAAATGAGTAAACATCACTTGTCGATAAAGCATTCTAGAATCATGACATGCTAATACCACAGTACCAGGCACATACACACAGCCTGTGCAGCACTGTTACTATGGCTACTTTAAATGTTTATCAGATAATTCTAATATCTCTATCAATTTGATTGATGCCACTGTCAGTAGGTCTTTTCACACTAACTTGAGATCTTCCCAGCCTTTGGTGTTTTTTCACTGAAACCTGAGAACATTTTTGTAATCTGTCATGAGACTTGAAGCTTATTTTAATTAGACTTTTATAGTGTGTGTGTATATTACATGTAATATACACATACATACATACATACATACATACATACATACATTCACACACACACACACACACACACACACACACACACACACCTAGGCTGAGTTCCAGGACAGCCAGGACTACTTAGAGAAACCCTATCCAGAAAAAAAAGAAAAAGAAAAAAATATGCATAACACGTATCACCTTAACTCTGGCTTTAACCATATCCACTGGGTTCTTCATCATCATTACCCATTTAGGAAACCTTTCATCATAACAGATCCATCACTAACTAGATACTTTGTTCTCAGTACACACAGTATCCATTCCTCTGGGGCTGGGATAGATCAGGGGTTAAGAACTCTTGTTCTTAAAGAGAATCTGATTATGATTCCTAGCACCCAAATGGCAGCTCGCAGCCACCCATAACTCCAGATTCAGGATGCCCATGATACATAGACATACATGTAAGCAAGATACTCATAGATATTAAATAAATAAATAAATAAATAAATAAATATCCACTTTTTCTTCTGCCCAACACCTGATACCCCCTAGTTTATTTTTGCTCTCTATATGCTTGTCTCTTTAGGTAACTCACATAAACAAATCACACAATATTTGACCTTTCAAAAAATGTATCCTTTTTGTTCCTGGCTTGTTTCACTTCATATAGTGTTTTCAAGATTCATTCATGTTATAGCTATAAGTCAGAATTTCAATCCTTTTTATGACAGAATACTATTCTAATACATACGTGTACTGTTCCAATACATATGCATACTATTCTAACATACATGTACACAATTCCAATATATATGTATACTATTCCATTATATAGTCTATATTTTACTTATATACATTTATACCATATTTATTGATAAACCTATATATTTTAATCATACAATTCCCTACCATTCCTATTATCTAATAAAAAATGTTATTATTTATTAAGAGCTTACATAAGTTATTTTATTTTATTTTTCAATACATCAAGCAATAAACTATAAGCTTCTGTGGTACACTATAAATTCTGTTTACTAGGGAGAAACATAAAGTGTATTTGTAATATTCTTTTCCCTCAATAAATTCTAATTTTTTTACTAAACTAATAAAATTCCATTAATTTTATATCTTTATTTAGAAAGAAGATGCTTATGTATGTCTGTGTGTGAGAGCATGCATGTGTATATATGTGTACATATGTGTATGTGTACATATCATAGAGTGTGTGGAGGTTGGAGAACCATTTCTGAGAGTCAGTTCTCTCCTTCCACCAGTGCCTCTATCCCTTTACCAAATCATCAGCACCGCATGTGGTTTACATTGCTTTCTGCTGTACATTTCTCTCAGCTGGGACAAGATGAAAATCATGTTATCATCTGTAAGTAGGTAGATGTCTCTCAATTAAATATGAAGCCATCTTTGCTTACAAGAGTCGTCACACATACAAACTGCCCAAATTTGCTTTCTGTTGCTTTGATAAAACACTGTTCAAAAGCATGTTAGGGACGGGAAGGAAAGGGAAGGGAAGCCAAGACATGAGCCTGGAGACAGGAACTGAAGCAGAGACCAAGGCAGGCTGCTTATTGGCTTGCTTTCCAGCCTGGATTTTTTATACCGCCCAGGCCCCACTTGCCGAGGAATGGTGCCACCCACAGTAGGCTACGCCTCTTGTATCAATTAGCTATTAAGACAGAGCCCCACAGGCATGTCCCCAGACCTTCCCTCATGCCAGCCACTCTTGTGTGTCAGGTTGACCAAACACTGAACAGCACAAAGACAGTCAAGCTCCACCTGAGGCAGCTCTAGTTTCTTGTCATTGACCTGTGCTCTGTTTTATATGAGAAAACTTTGCAATGAACTGGACATTTTAGATATTTTCTAATGCAATCTTTACATTGATTCTTGGACATGTCAGCTCATGGTCAATTTGAAATTATGAATTATTCATTTCGGGTGCTCTTTTCTCTTCAGAAAAATCAAGAGCAGATAAAGAAAAGGAAAGGAAATTTGATGGGTCGATTTAGTGCCTGTCACTGGTATTGTATATTGAATTATGATAAATTACTATCCACAGAGGAATAAAAGGCTTAAGTTCCCTCCAGAAAAGTATATAGACAAAGTTCTGTGAGCCTTCTTTTTCTATAGCTCGTGCATTAGCGCCATATGAAGATATTATTTTGGGCACGATTTTTCTTCATTTCTTGTTTGTATTGTGGTCTCTTTATGGAGTATATTACTTTGGAGTAGAGCAGAAACATTACAAATCACCTCTCCCCATGTGTGAAGCATGAATATCAAAGGGAGACATTACTGACAGGACGGACCCTCTGAAAGCACTTTCCTCACTTCTATAAATATCTCGGAGAAATTAAGTTCCCCAGGAACCTAAAATTGGTCAGGGAAACAGATGTTTGAATTCTTCTGAGTTAGTACAGGCACCAACAATAATCCAGTGTTATGTTAAAGAACTTGTCTGACTGTGTGTTTAGAGTATCTGAAGCTATTTCAACTCTTCCTTCTTAGCACGAAAATTTGAAGTTTAGTTTTTGCTAAATAAAACTTTATTCTTTTTTGAATATGTTGATATGCATCAAGAACATTTGCATATCTAAAATTAGATAAATTACATTTGGCACATAATTGAGCGTCATTTGGGAACTATATACTTTGCTTTCTGCGTTAAGTATTTGTGTACATTTTGCATTCTCAACAAGATTATAAAGATAAAAACCACCCATTCCATAATTCTATTACCTACTATGACTAGTGTGGAGTTTGCACAGAGTAGGTTTTCAAGAAATATTGGTAGGCTATAGAATTAGTGAATAATCATGCAAAAATTACTTAAAATTAACAGTAAAAAGGGGAGGCTATTTTATTCTTAATGATATTGTAATGAAGACTATTTTAAACTCTATGCAGCAATGATACACACAAATATTTAAACTATTTATGTGCCTCAACTTGACATAATTTCATGATAACTTGATGGCAATCACATTTAAATATATTAGAATATTTTTGTAATAATGGTGTTCTAGAATAGCAACTTTAATAGCTAGGAAAACATGTTAATAATGGCCATTAGCCTGAAGGAAATAAGGAACACCAAACACTCTTTTTCAGAAATAAATGTATAAGTTTAAACATTTTGCTGTAATATTTATGAGCAAACCTTAAATTAAGATTTATAAAATGTAAACTATCGAATGTTTCAGCTAGGGGACAATTTGGACTATGTTTTGTAATTTTTCCCGTGTACACATTGGACAATACTATTTAAAAAGATATCTGCTCTTGTCTGACTACTAAATAGGAAGATGAATTCTGCTTGATGCAAGACCGAAGTCTTACTACAAATGAGTTAGGAGTCACCCGCTTGTATCAATCAGTGGATGAACAAATGATTTCTCCTTACCTTCAGGACCGCTATAAACGGCACAAAGTTAGCTCTCTGGAGTCCATTTTTATAGAGGTCTGAAAAAAACAAACGCATAAGCTTTTTACTTCACGTCAGTCACAGTGAAACTTTATCTTAAGCCTGGCTAAGGAAGCTTTCTACTGACAAAGGGAGTGAAAGAAAAAAATTACCAAAATTATTTCTATTCATACAATACCAAGACTCACGACACTTTTCATAGAAGAAAAAATTAGCAGCTATGGAAAACTGCCCAGTGGGAGGAAGATACGGTTGAGAATGTAAAGCCAGGCCTTCAGAATCCCAAGTCAATCATCAGCATCAGCGTAGGAAGAGGACCTATGGAGAGGCACAGTGGCACTCACGCCCTTAGTCCCAGGCAAGTCAGAGAGACAGGCGGATCACTGAGTTAAAATTAACCTGATTCTGCACAGAGAAAACCAAAAACAAAACAGACCGAAACAAAAAGGAGGAAGAAGGAGAAAGAGGAGAAAAAGAAGAAGGAGATGAAGACAAGACACATCTAAAAACACTTGGCCCTTGAAAATAGAGAACTCCATCAGGAAAGGTTTCATTATCTTCTCTTGTCCTGTAAATTCTCAGTGATTAACTAAAAGCCATGTAAAATTAACCATTTAAAAAAACATCACTAGACAAAAGTTACTCCTGAATTTGTACCAAGGTAACATATTTGCTCAAAAGGCCAGTATAAATGAATTGCCTAAAAGTCCAAATGTTCTTCCTATTAACCTAAGACATCAGGTAATTATATCACAGGCAGTATTTTCTTACTTAGATACTTTGCAACATATGAATCTGTCACTGTGAATGTATGCTTATACAAAATATAGATACATAAATACACTTATTTTCAAAAGTAAACAAAAAGAAAATAGCAGTACACTTTAAGGATTTTATACTTTTCTTTTTGTCTTTTTGAGACAGGTTTTCTCTGTATAGCCCTGGCTGTCCTGGAACTCACTCGGTAGACCAGGCTGGCCTCGAACTCAGAAATCTGCCTGCTTCTGCCTCCCAAATGCTGGGATTAAAGGTGTACACCACCACTGCCCAGCTATACTTTTCTTTTAAAGGAAGAAGACATTTGCTAAACAGCATGACACATATTTATTTGTAACTGAAGTTCTCAGGAGGCACACATGTGTGACTGCAGTACTCAGATGGTACACATGTGTAACTGCAGTTCTCAGGAGGCACACATGTGTGACTACAGTTCTCAGGAGGCACACATGTGACTGCAGTACTCAGATGGCACACATGTGTGACTGCAGTACTCAGATGGCACACATGTGTGACTGCAGTACTCAGATGGCACACATGTGTAACTGCAGTTCTCAGGAGGCACACATGTGTAACTGCAGTTCTCAGGAGCCACACAACATGTGACTGCAGTACTCAGATGGCACACATGTGTGACTGCAGTACTCAGATGGCACACATGTGTGACTGCAGTTCTCAGGAGGCACACATGTGTGACTGCAGTNCACATGTGTGACTGCAGTTCTCAGGAGGCACACATGTGTGACTGCAGTTCTCAGGAGGCACACATGTGTGACTGCAGTTCTCAGGAGGCACACATATGTAACTGCAGTTCTCAGGAGGCACACATATGTAACTGTGGTCCTGAGGATGCCACACATGTGTAACTTCAGTACTCAGGAGACAAATGCTCAGAAGATTCCAGTTAAGGCCAGCCTGAGCTATATAGAATTGCTTTGTCTTAAACAATCAGAACAAGGGCTCACATCCACTGGTAACTCTAGCTCCAGGGCATCCCACAACATATTCTGGCCTCCCTGGGTATGCATATCCATGTACACATACCCACACCCATATACTTAAATAAACAACAAATCAAGTCTTTAAAAAAGAAAGAGGGTGCTGTAGAGATGGCTCAGTTCTTAATAGCACTTGTTGCTTTTACAGAGGACCAGAGTTCTGTTCCCAGCAGAGATGTTGGAAAGCTCACATCAGCCTGTAACCTCAGGCCCAAGGAATCTGATGCCTTCTTCTGGCACCCACAGGCACCTTCATGCACATGCTTACCCACACATGCAGATACATAGATACATATAAACTAGAGCAGTATTAAAACCTCAAAATGTTTTTAAGGTGGGCTTCTTTCAAAGAAAAAAATCTTAAGAGTGTGAAATCTTATTGCAGCAACAGTTGTCTTTGACAGCCATTCTATTGTGCTATTAGATTTTTATAAATTCTCAAAATGGAAACAGTAAAACAGTTTCCTTCATAGTGAAAAACACAAATTAGATTACACTGTATGTTGGGTTTTTCAAAGAATAGCAATATTGGACCTTTTCTGTATTTCCTTATTTAAAGAAAAATTGATAACTGTGATAGATTTTAACAGCCATATTTTTATGAAAATAAAATGGTCATTAGAAAACATTTATTTTCCTTAGAAATAATAATCATGGCGTCCTCGCAGTGGGGTGTACATTCTGTGCTGACCAAGGAGAGGCCTTGTTTCACTTACACCTAACTTTTTTTTTTAAGGTTTATTTATTTATTATATGTAAGTACACTGTAGCTGTGTCTTCAGACTCACCAGAAGAGGGCGTCAGATCTCACTATAGATGGTTGTGAACTACCATGTGGTTGCTGGGATTTGAACTCAGGACCTTAGGAAGAGCAGTCAGTGCTCTTAACCTCTGAGCCATCTCTCCAGTCCTACACCAAACATTTTGATTTAGGAACATCACAAAAGGCACAATAATACTGGCCAGGTTCAACATGAGATCTTTCCAGACCTCGGTTGAGTACAAGGATAAAATGCAAGAAATGGGTTTGTAAGAGAGGGTTTAAAATTAAATATTCCCACAGTTTTCACCAACTGCAAACACTGCTTGAGAAGGTGCATAAAAATAGAGGGGGCTGGAGGCTGTCTCAGTGGTAAAGTGTTTTCCTAGCATGCACGAGGCCCAGGTTCAATCCCCAGACCAAATGAAATAGCAGAGAGATTGACAGGAAGTAAGGAAAAGTAAAAGTAAGAATTTTTAAAACTCAGCCCACATTCTAGCAGCTTCATAAATGAAGAAGCAAAACAAACAGCCTCCTAAGCTTCAGTTGTAACATCCCCAACCTGGAGGCAACCCAAAGGAGCAGCGTGGGGGGCTGCACAATGCAATACTATTCTGCAATTAAAAAGACAAACGATGTGTACAACAGGCAAATCTCAAAAGGAACTAGACCCCAAACAATATATACTAGGTAGCTCTCTTGATATTAAACTACAGCAAGCACAAGCCCATCTATGACAAAAGGACACAGGACTAGAGTCAGAATATCCAAGATGAGCAAAGGTCATTGGGTGAAGCCTTAAGGTGCAGAAATGCCTCATTAGCATGGGGAAGCATTTTAGGAATCTCAGGTTCTAGCTAAACAGGGTCTTATCAGGAGAAAGGAAGTTGAACCTGTAATCTTAATCTAGGCTATGAGACATTCTGCAGGTAGAGGCATATAGGTGTTTTATAACTCCCCAGACAAGATCAGAGATGGGGAATCCCTGCTGTATTGTGCTGAGCATTGTCCTGACAATGGTACACTTCAACCTTAATTAGCAGGGCAACGTACTTCTATTAAATATTAGAAATCCATTATAGAAACATACCCAGCATTTGTGAATATCTATGAGCACAACAGACTTGAACAAAGCCCAGGTGTAGTTTTAAGGTACTTTGGTTTTGCTTTTTTTTTTTTTTTTTTCCCCAAGACAGGGTCTATCTATACAGCCCTGGCTAACTGTCCTGGAAACCAAGTTGGCCTAAACTCACAGAGATCTGCCTGCCTCTACCTGAGCAGTGCTGGGATTAAAGTGTGTACCGCCACATCTGCTTTATCTTTTGTTAATGCTATAGTGCTTTGGAATGTTGAAGCCAGAGACCGCAGTGGAGGCTCGCTTGTTCTTGAGTAAAAGAGTTCCCCTCGTCAGCAAAGTTAAAGGGAAACGACAATGGCTATTAGGTCTTACAGACTTAACATCTCAAAGGGTTAAGTCTTTAAAACTGTGCCTTTACAAAAACATGTGATTCAAAATGCTATGCCCTGAGAGGCATTTTCTAAACAGAATCCTAAGCAGAAACTGGTTAGCTTGAAAATCTTTAGGCTTTTGTAAAACATGTAATGGCAGAGGGGCTGTAATCATCACATTGAAGAGTTTCTCTGCAACTCAAATATTATGCTAATTGCAAAACAATAGATCCATCTTCTGAAATGTTATTTAGCTACAAAGTTTTTCACATTTAGTATTAACTTTCTTATAAGAAGGCCTGGCTGATTCCATGACAGGCTTCAAACTGGCACTTCAGGAAACTAGGCCCACATCTCTGTTTCCAAGAACTGGGCAAGTCCAGGCAAGTCCAGGCCTCAGAAGCTACTCCACCACTAGTCCTGAGGCAAGAACCATTGTCAGCAACAGTTTCCAGACTTCCTCAACAACAGTTTCCAGTCCCCCCCCCTCCCCCAGGTCCCCAGAAATGGTTCTGGAATGTCCATAGAGATAGAGCCAAGATTAAGAGAGAGGTCACATACCCCTCCACAGAATTCCCCAAATGTGCTTCAAATCAGGCCTGTGAGCTCACTTTGGGGTCTCTCCATCTTTGTAGATGATAGACCCCAGCATGCTGGACTTATGCAAAGTAAAACACTCTTTGCATTTACATACTGTTTGAGTCTGTGGTATTATTCTTCAGCAAATCATAGACCCTTACACTTAGAGGCAAAGGTTTCTATTATTATATTTATGTCAATAGTTGCTGTTATATACTAAATATCAGTTAAAATTCACCTGCTCTTGCCTGTGGTTTTTTTCAATGATTCTGAACAGAGCTAAATGAACACTTGGTTGTATAAGACAGTGGAGTGTGATTATGGAACACTAATTTGTAGTGAATAGAATGAGAGCCTCCAAATTCTCCAGAGTGAAGAATGGTAATAACACTTAGAGGCAAAATGCATGCAGAGAGGATTTTTAAAGTGATGACAAGCACGTCCATACAGTGCAGAAGCATGGGCAGTACATCCATACAGTGCAGATGCGTGGGTTGCACATCCATACAGTACAGAAGCATGGGCAGCACATCCATACAGTGCAGATGCATGGGCAGCACATCCATACAGTGCAGAAGCATGGGCAGCACATCCATACAGTGCAGAAGCATGGGCAGCACATCCATACAGTGCAGATGCATGGGCAGCACATCCATACAGTGCAGATGCGTGGGTTGCACATCCATACAGTGCAGATGCGTGGGTTGCACATCCATACAGTGCAGAAGCATGGGCAGCACATCCATACAGTGCAGATGCGTGGGTTGCACATCCATACAGTGCAGATGTGTGGGTTGCACATCCATACAGTTCAGAAGCATGGGCAGCACATCCATATAGGGCAGATGCATA
Organism: Mus pahari; assembly: GCF_900095145.1. Taxonomy (NCBI): domain Eukaryota; kingdom Metazoa; phylum Chordata; class Mammalia; order Rodentia; family Muridae; genus Mus; species Mus pahari. The sequence continues at coordinate 8,620,965 of NC_034598.1, forward strand.
GGCAGCACATCCATACAGTACAGATGCATGGGTTGTACATCCATACAGTAGAGATGCGTGGGTTGCACATCCATACAGTGCAGAAGCATGGGCAGCACATCCATACAGTGCAGATGCGTGGGTTGCACATCCATACATTGAACACACACGGGTAGCAGATCCTTTCCTTAAAATTCAAGTTTCAAAACCAAGAGGATGAATAACGCCTATTTATACATGTACAAACTGGTTTAGAGTACAAAAGGCATTTAAGAAAGGTAATTCAAATGAATTTTCCTATAAAACAGGAATAAATTATGTCCTAGCATAAAATATTTACATGGCTCTATGGGGTCAATATGATTTATCCTTCTAAGATATTATTTTATCATAGTTTTTTTTAAAGCGCACCTTTAGACCATTTAAGCAGTAACAGCAATTTAGCTTTTCTCTTTCGTTATTTAGAAAATATTTTATTAGTTTCTGTGATCCACCCACATAGGTAAGACCTTACATACTTAATACAGTGCATCTTATCTACACTGGCTGTAAATTTCTGTACAAATGTCAGGTCAATATAGTAAACTGGAATACTTTTTTCCCAATGTCTATAGCATAGTATTTGGCTTACTTCACTAATAAAACTAAAGTACAAACAATGTTTTGCTAAATCTGTAAATAGTATAGCAAATTAAGTTTTCCCTTTTGACTGGGAGTTGTAGTTACAGTCAGGTACTGTACTGCAGTTATAGTGGCGTGTGTTGGAATCCCAGCACATGGAAGCTGAAGGCAGAAGGACAGAGAGTCTACTGGAGTATGGGCTCTGATGAGAGAGGACCCCAATGCAAGACAGAGGAGAGGGAGAAACTGAGGGAGAAGTGTAGCTTGAAGTACCTTTTCTATTTTCCTGCAGCAAAGTACTTGGCTTGAATCTCTTCAGCAGCCATATTTCCTTGGCCCACAACCTTATAGACACTTTTTTTTTTCTAGGCAAACTGAACAATATTCTGTTCCACTGTTTGGTCACAATTCTTACTATAAACTAAACTAGCTCTGCTAGAGGCTGTAGAGAGGACTCAATGTTTAACAGCACGTACTGCTCTTACAAAGGACCAGACCTCATGTTAGCCACTCACAAATACCTGTTACTCCAGCTCCAGGGACATCCAATGCCTCTGGCCTCTGAAGTCAGCCACACATTCAAATGTCCGTACTCACACACAGACGTGTGTGTGTGTGTGTGTGTGTGTGTGTGTGTGTGTGTGTGTGTGTGTGATTATACATCATCATCATCAACCACTTTGGGTTTTTTCCCCTAGATTTTCTAGGTTTCTCTGTGTAGCCCTGCCTATCCTTGAACTCACTCTGTAGACCAGGCTGGCTTCAAACTCAAAGACCCACCTGCCTCTGCCTCCCCAGTGCTGGGACTAAAGGTGTGCACCACTATGCCCAATAATAAATTACTTTAAAAAAAGAAAGTCCCTCTACCCCCACAAAACATAGACCGGTGTTTTGTCACAGTGTGCCATGCACTCTATTCCAGTTCCTATTCAAAATCCCCAGTGAATTTGTCCTCAATGTCCTCACTCCTGCCAACACGCTCAGCATCTGAGACTCACCTGTCTCACCGCTGTGAAGATCCCACAACCAAAGCAACTGTTAGGAAATAAAGTGTTTGCTTGGGGGCTTCTTCACAGGCAGAGAGGGGAGGGGTGCTGGCATGGGCTTCTGAAACCTCAAAGCCATCCTGGTGACACACTCCCTCCAACAAGGCCACATCTCCTGGCCCCAACCCTTCTCAGACAGTTCCACTCCCTGGTGACTAAGCATTCAAACACACATGAGCGTTTGGGGCCTTGTTCCTCCAAATCATGCTCACAATCAGTATTGTTCTTGCAGCGTTCTGGGACTTCTATGACCTACACCATTGAACGTTTCCAGGTTCTTCATGAAAGCCAATGAATACCTGAGAACATCACAAGGCAAACTCACAACAATGACCCCATTCTTAAAACCAATTTTCTGCATTAGACGTCCCATCACTATAAAAAAACATATAAGAAAAACAATGGCAGGAAGGGAAGATGTATCTGCGCTCATATTTTAGAAATCTCAGCTCATCGGGGCAAGGAGTGTGCAGCAGATCAAATGCACCCCTATTGGGTCAGCCAACGACTGAGGAGAGAGTACCCAGTCTCCCAGACTGCCCCCTTCCCCGTCTTCTATGTCAGCTGGCTTTGGGATGCTGCTGCCCAATTCAGGAAGCTCTTACCCTTTAGTTAATATCCTCTGGAAATGCTGTAGACAGACTCAGAGACGTGCTGTTCTAATCTGTAGATGCTTCTAGGCTAATCACGTTGGGAAGAGAGATGAGACGTCATGCTGCCATGTGTGCTTTGGAGGTCTCAGGTCCAGGTAGGAGGTGTACCCAGAACTTGGGGCTATCTCAGTCTAGTTCTCTGTGGAGCTGACCTCCTCACCTCAAACTCTTAAATGTGTTTCTTCAGTCCAAAAAGACCTGTGGGTTTTCAAACAGGGCTCCAGGTGCCGATACAGTAGTGATTCCCACTGGGCCCTCCTCCAAGTTCTGTCTCTCTGGAATTAGGATTTTTTTCACTCTCCAGGACCACCAGACAATTGTGCTGAGTAGTGTGCTCAGAGTTTCTTACTGCTCTGTAAGAGGGTCCCTTAGCTAGGAGCTGGCTCAGCTCAGCAGGGTTTAGTAGAGAAAAGCCACCCATGGCATGTCCTGTCACTGAGTTGCCTAATCTTGCTGCAGTTTTTATTCATAGATTTGAGCTGATCTGTATGTAGATATTGCTCTGAGAAGCAGTCTTTAATTCTTTTTTCTTTTCTAATAATTTAGAAAGTAAAAGGCTTATTTTAAATTCTAGGAGAAGGCTGGACAGAGTCGCTTAGCTCTGTAATGGAGCATCTGGGGTGCTGAGGCAGGAGGATCTCACCATGTGAGGCTGTCCTGAGCCACACAAAATGACGTGGTTGCCACCCAGTGTCTGTGACTCCCTGCAGCAGGGTCAGGATTGCCTCTCACCCAGCTCCTTGTTTGGGTGATTTTCCTCACGTCAAACAGCTCTCTCAGTGAAGCCCCATCACACGTCACACGCTGTTCTCCAGGGACTAACGTCCTCTTCCACGGTCCTGTTCTCTGTGCTCTGGTCCTATATTTGACCAAACATCTTAAGCTAGTCTTCCTATAGTTTCATGTCTACACTTTGGCACCTCCATCCATGGATTTAACATCTTCTTACTTCATTGGCTTTCTTTATCAGAGACAATCTCTCAGTAAACAAGATTTCAGCTCAATTTGTTGCCTTTAAAAATAAATAATATTAAATTGTTTTCTTCATACAGTCTATGTTGTCCTTATTTTCTTTCCATCAAGACATGCTATGTAGCCCATGTGGCCTCAGACTTACTGCCCTCCTGACTCATCAGTCTGGTGCTGGGACTGTAGCTATCAATCACCATGAACACTTCCTTCTGATGGGACTGTAGCTATCAATCACCATGAACATTTCCTTCTGATGGGACTGTAGCT
>NC_034598.1:8626927-8647265 GCF_900095145.1 Mus pahari
ATTTCCTTCTGATGGGACTGTAGCTATCAATCACCATGAACATTTCCTTCTGATGGGACTGTAGCTATCAATCACCATGAACATTTCCTTCTGATTCATCCTGTTGGATGCTTAGATTACTGGCATGGACCACCATACCCACTTTCAAAGAACACAAAACAGAAGTTTCCTGAGGCATATTTCTCTTTGCTCTGGCCACTCACCTGTCTTAAAAAGCTGTTGCTTTGTGCCTTTAGTCACCATATTTAATGTTGTAGTCTCTGTTGTTGTTCTAATGCTATGGTGGTTTCTGTTCATGTAGGACTGAACGAATGGTGCCATGTGTGAGCGCTGTGTGTCTCTGCAGTTCAGATGATGTTTCCATGTAGTTCAGGAATTCAGATAAGATCCACGGTTTGGCACTGTTCTAAGGAGCCACCAATTCTGTTTCATGTTAAACAGTGATCACTGTTGCTCAGACTGCAGAGACAAGGTTTCCTGGGGTGCTCAGCCACCAGTAGGCCAAGAATCACATCTCCTACTCAAAACTAAGGGGCCATCACAGAAAAGGGGTGGGAAGAGTGTAAGAGCCAGTAGTCAGGGAGGACTGGAGCAAAACCTTGTCTTCTAGGCCTGACAGGACTCCGGCTCTCAGGGATTCACAGCGGCTGTGGATGCCCGACCCGTGGCAAGATCAAGCCATCCAGGATTCTCACTAGCAGCCCAAGGGGGTTCACAAGCTACTCCACCTAACTGAGAAGCTGGGCTGAGTATAAGGCATGGGTTCTAAGGCTGAGTCTGTTTTCTCTAAGGGTGACTCCCCTGGGGAGTCAACCGCACTCCAGTGAAAGGTCCTACACCCAGAAATACATGGGCAGCACAAACTGGAGCCAGTCTGGTATTTAAAATAGGACACAGAGTTGAGGGTTGAGATCTAGGAGAAAGTAGACCTAGCAAGAGTTGGGATAAATATGATCAAAACACACTGTACAAAATTCTCAAAGCATTAACTTTTTAAACATCTATAGTTGTAGACCCTGACAAGCTCATCACTGCATCAGAAATGTTACATAATTTCACTGCTAAATGTAATTCTGAAATAAATACACGTTTTTTTAAGTAAAACACATAGATCTGATATCATATTTAAAAGATAATTCTAATTACATTTTATGAAAGGTGTTAGATTACTCCAAATGTGTTTTCAGTTTTTGTAGTAATAACCACTGAATTATTGTTGTTGTTCTTTTGTTTTGTTGATACAGTCTCCCTGTTCAGTTCTGAAGAGGCTGGAACTTGCTCTGTGAACCAGGCTGGCCGCAAATTCACAGAGATCTGACTGCCTCTACCTCCCAAATCCTGGGATTAAAGCTTTCACCATCACACCCAGATAAACTTTTTCCTCTAAGTAATAAAATAAATGCACAAGTGTGAGTGTGCATGTAAATGTGAGTGTGCACCTACTGGTAGCCAACTGTAGTGCTATCTAGTCCTTTGTTTACAATGAATATACTGGTCTGAATAAAAATCATATAACATTGTTGCCTGGTGATCTGAGAAAATGAATTCTTCAAATCATCCTACTCAAGATATTCTAATGCTACCGAATGCATTTATCATTGTAATAAACAGTACATAGAAAACAGAAATTTGAGCCAAGCAGATAGCTCAGTGGGTAAAGTCACTTCCTCCGAGCCTGATGACCTGAGTTCAATTCCTGAGACCCGTGTGGTAGAAGGAGAAAGCTGGTTCCTACTAGCTGTGCACAGACCTCCCATGTGCATGCGCATGGCATGCACTCTGCACATGTGTGCTCACACCAACACATACATAAGATTTTAAATTTTTAAATGTTAAAATAATTGGAGGACTGGAGAGGTGACTCAGCAGTTCAGAGCACTGGCTGCTCTTGCATGGGGCATGACTTTGAGTCTTTACAACCACATGGCTCACAACCATCTGTAACTCCAGTTTCCAGGGATCCACTGCCCATTTCCAGCCTCCAATGGCAGAAGACACGCATGTGGTGCACAGACATACATGCAGGCAAAGCACCCATGCACAGAAAATAATAATAATAAATATTTTTAATTTTTAAAAAGGAAAAATGTGACATTCTAACATCTTCTATGTAGCTCTAGGCCCAATTCTGGGGACCGCTTTCTTTTTGGTGGCCCAAATTATAGTGACATTGAAGAGCAGTCACCCAGCTTACCCAGTCTACTTCCCTTTAACACTGTGTTCCTGTTTTTAAATAGAGTTCTCAAGTTTAATCATTAAGTTAATTTTGAATTTTTAACTAATTTGATCTCCTGATCTGCTCACTTGTTGGGTCACCATCCAATTAATTCTATTTTTTTTTTCCTACTGGAATATCATGAAACTAGAAAAACTTATAAGTATCATGAAAACAGAAAAACTTCAGTTTCAGAAGATAAGACATGAGAATTCTGTGCGTGAAAGTTTTAATCATGGGTTTCTTGTTTAGTTGTTCCCTGCAGATCCACTGCCATCATCACCCTACACCAGGTTTCTTATTCTGCACGCTTCTGACATGTTTATCCACGTGGTCCTTTGCATGAAGAATAGCTCTTTGCACTAACAATGTCTCTGGCAGCAGTCCCAGCCCCAACCCTGCTGCCTGCCAGGACACCCCTACACTTGGGTGGAACAGCCAGACACTGCTAAATATCTTTCAAGGCAAACAGTCCACTCTGGAGAACTGCTGTCTGGTACTAAGACATAGCCAGTTCTTGTCTAGTAGTCAGTAGTTTCCTGGCAGGTCCCCCTGGGTCCCCCATGTTACTACACTCTACCCAGAAGCCCGTCTTTAAATCATGGCCAGTGCAGTCCTCCCCACTGGAATCTGGTCCGTCCTGTTTGAGGCAAGCTTCAGAGGCTTACATTATCTCTTACAGCAGAATTCAGCATCCATACTGCTGCTTTACGGAGGCCAGCTCCTGCCTGCAGCTCCGTCCTCTACAGCCCACTGTTTGGTCACTGCAGCCTTCTGAGCTCTCTGGTACACGACTCGCTTTCTGGCCACTTAGCATAGCCCAGCTCCGTGCCAAGAACTTTCTTTCCCCAGCTGGTAAGCCATCTGAGAATCTGCTATCTGGGGAACAGAAGAGAAAAAGGTCTCCCATTTAACCCTGGCTGGCCTGGAACTTGTTATGTCAGCTAGGTTAGTCTCAGACTCCAATCCTCTTACCCCTGCCATCCCAGCGTTACATTACAGGCACATGCTACTTGGCCCAATGGTTACTTCTATCTTTTCGATAACAGCACTCACTATCTGGGGCCTTGGATCAAAGCTTTAATCTGCAGGAAGACCTACATGTATTCTCATGGTTGGAAAGAGAACAACCTTTAACTGGGGCAGCTAGACCACGATCATTCACAGCCAGTGCAGTCTTCCTTAATTTATATAGAATAAAATTAACTCTTGTGGCTTACAGTTGCATGACTTTTAACACATATAACCACCACCACAATCAAGATACAGAACAACTCCAGTACACCAAGAAATACTCTCCCTTTGCTCCTGTGCACTCAAAATTTCCCTTCCCAGGCCACGTAACCACCAATTCATCCTTCATTCTTTTATTATATCTTTTTCTGATATCAATATTCTGTCTTTTTCTTCAACAATAAAATTACACACACACAGGAATAGACTCACACATAATGAATAAGTATATCCAAATTCACATTGTGTCATATTTGGGGGGGGTGTTTTCAAGACAGGGTTTCTCTGTGTAGCCCTGGCTGTCCTAGAACTAACTAACTCTGTAAACCAGGCTGGCCTTGAACTCAGAAATCTGCCTGCCTTTGCCTCTCAAGTGCTTGCGTTAAGGTTTTTTTAATTTGAGGGGAGGGGGGTTGGGAGTGTTTTGTTCTTGTTTTTTTGAGATCATGTCTCCTCCTGTCAGTCAGGCTGACCTAGGACTTACACCATAGCCCAGGCTGCCCTTTAACTTACACTCAGTCTCCTGGGTAATAGGATTACAGGTGTAATGCCACCATGCCTTAGTGTCAAAGCATTAAGCTATTTGATCCTAGCACTCAGAAGCAGAGACAAGAAGACCACAAGTTGAAAGCCAGCCCAGAGCTAGGAGGTGGTGGTGCACACCTTTAACCACAGCACTGGGATGCAGAGGCCAGCCTGATCTATAGAGTGGGTTTCAGGAGAGCCAGAGGTGCTGTCATGAAAGAAAGAAAGAAAGAAAGAAAGAAAGAAAGAAAGAAAGAAAGAAAGAAAGAAAGAAAGCAAGCTTGAGCTAGGTAGTGAGTTGTTTCAGGCTAGCCAAAACTACATAGTGATATCTTATCAACAGACGGACAGACGGACAGGGGGATAGATGATGGATAGATGGAGAGATGATGAATGGATGATAGATAAATGATGGATGGATGGATGGATGGATGGATGGATGGATGGATGGATGGATGGATAATGGATGAATGGATAGATAGCCTATTAAGATGACTTTAGTTTGCCAGTGGAGAAGATTCTAGAGCTGTGGAAAAAAAGGGCTGTCAGTTGACTAGAGTTTAACTGCTGCAACTCAGCACCTTGAATTCCCTTTGGGTCTTCTCAGAAGGGCAGTTCCAGCTCACTTTCAGCATACTACCTGACAGCCCAGGGACTTTGTTCATGCCTACACAATCTGTGCTGCCAAGCCTCCCTCAGCCTCTCCTTGTGACTGCCTGCCTTGCTTTGCCACAATGCCAAGCACTGCCTTCCTTCAGCAATCTTGCTAGAACTTCCTAGATTGTTCTAGCACCTTGCTACTTATGAGCATAGCATTATCACTTTGCAAAGATGATCCTGTCAGCACTGTTTAGATCAGTTATAGCAGAGGCAGACATCAGTCTCAGTTAGCTGAACAATCTAGTATTTGTATGTGTATGGTGTTACCTGCATATGCACATGGTGGAGGGATATGCATCAAAATACATACATGTGTATCGTTTGTCTTCCTCTATTACTGTCTCAGTGACTGGTCTACTGCAGTGAAGAGACACCATGACCAAGGCAACACTTATAAGGGAAAGCATTCAACTGAGGGCTTGCTTAGAGTGTCAGAGGCTTAGTCTATTACCATGGCAGGAAGGGTGGTAACATGTAGACGTGCAGAGTGCTGGAGTAGGAACTGAGAGTTTTACATCCTGAACTATAGGCAATGGGGAGAAAAAGAGACTCTGGGTCTGGTGTGGGCTTTGGAAACCTCACAGCCCACCTGCAATGGCACACCTCCTCAACAAGGCCACACCCCCTAATCCTTTAACTCTGGAACAAACATCCAAATATGCAAGCCTATGGTGGCAATATCACCCAAACTACCACAGCAATCAATGCCCCCCTTTCTTTTCTTTTCTTTTCTTTTTTTTTTTTTTTTAAGACAGGGTCTCACTAGGTTGCCTTGGCTAGTCTGGAAGTCAGTAGGTAGAGTAGGCTGGCCTTGAACTTATAGAAATCCCTCTGCCTCTGCCTCCCTGAGATGCCCAAACAGTACTTTTCCTTTATAAAGAAGTTCCTGTGTGGGTGTCCCTGCCCCCGTGAACCCTTCGGTGCACTTGGGCAGAGGGAACAGGGACACTGAGTGTGGGGGAGAGGGGTTCAGAAGCCTGTGAGTAGGAATGACCTCAAGGCTTGTCAGAAGGCAGATCAACCTAACTTAGGGTGATTCAAGGCTTATAGAGTTTTGGGGGACTGAGGGCAGGGACATCCAAGATGGGCAAGGGTCATAGCTCATTAGCATGGGAAAGCATTTCAGGAGTCCCAGGTGCTGGCTGAACAGGTTTTGTCAGGAGAAAAGAAATTAATCCTATAAACTAATTGAGGCTATGTGACATTCCTTAGGTAGAGGCGAGTGCAGGGGCTCAGAACTCCCCAGACAGGGTCAGAGAAAGAGAAACCTGTTAACAAGGAGTCCTCCATTATTTGCCAAGTCCCAGAAGGCTGTCTGTCAATGGTAGACTTCAACCTTAATTAGCAGAGTTTTCCCATACTCTTTTTTTTTTTTTTTTTTTTTAAAGATTTATTTATTTTTATGAGTACACCGCAGCTGTCTTCATGCACACCAGAAGAGGGCATCAGATCCCATTACAGATGGTTGTGAGCCACCATGTGGTTGCTGGGAATTGAACTCAGGCCCTCTAGAAGAGCAGTCAGTAAGTCCTCTCAACCGCCGAGCCATCCCTCCAGCCCTTTCCCATACTCTTGAAGGACGAGAGGATAGCCCAGTGGTAGACTGCTTGCTTGGTCTCCGTTTTTCTATCCCCTATGACCCAGTCCATCAGTAAGCCCTGTTGGCTTGGCCTACAATAGAAAGGGCATCTGAGCATTTCTTACCACAGCTCCATCTCCTCTGAGTGCTGTGACAGCCTCCCCAGACCTTATTCCGAGTCTCGAACACTCAGCCCTGCAATCCATTCTGCACTGCAGGCAGAGAATCTTGCAGAAATACAGACATGTGTTAGGCACTCTGAAAGTGCCTAGAACACACTCACACCCACACACGGAGATAAAAGATGCCAATTGATCAGCGCTCTCAAAAAGCTCCTGGACAGACAATAAGCCGAAAAGACAATAGAGAAATCAACTACGGTGGGGCATATGTGCCATGTGAGAAGAGAGAGAGAAGGTGAACGCAAGTACCTCAGGGTAAGAGGGCTGGTCTGTGTAATCAGCAGACAGGCCCAGGGCCCTCTGGAAAGGCAATTCTGACAAGATCTGACCATCCCCTGTGAAACATTATTTTGAAATCCTCACCTCTAACTGACCACATGATGAGCTATAAAAAGAAAATACAAGATTTGAAATATGTTACATTTGTCTAACTACTACTTGTATTTTAATTCTTAAATGCTTTCCTAATAAGCCACAAGTGCCTTTTTAGAAATGATAAATTAAGTGAAGTAGAAAAAAAAAAAAACCCTACTCATGAGCTTCATCTTTTTCTAAAATTTAATTAAGAGTTTTTCATTTCATTGGTCTCTCTTTTATGGCATAAAAAGCAGCTAAAAAGACTTGCATTTTTATATGTACACATCACGTGTCTAGTGTTGGCAGAACCATATCCAACATGGGAATCAACTGGGTTCGGCTTGCTTAAAAAAAAAAAAAAAAAACGGAAATATTTGAAAATGTGAATTCAGACTAATTTTTCAGATCGAGCCTGTTATAAGACCAAGGGTAGGTGAAGTCATCAGATTTACAAGCACAAGAAAATTACTACAGAAATGTGAGCGTTTGGAAGCTCCCTAAGTCTCCAGCTAATTGGATGGGGAGCGCTCGCTATGTTCTGGTACCTTCCGGTGGTCTGTTGGACGTTGCCACAACGACGACCCCGTTTTTGAACAGATTTTCAAAAAGCTGTTTCAGAATCATGGCGTCGGCGATGTCAGTGACCTGTGGACGACAACACATTTGTTTTATTTCAATTTCACTTCTGCTCTAACAAATTTGCTAATGGCAAATTTTTCCGAGAGGAAAAATTCTAATTATCGTCCTGAGAGAAAGAGTAGATAATTAAAAGCATGAAAGGCCATCGAACAGTCCTTTAAACTCACACATCCTGTGCTGCAAGTCTATCATTCCACCCAGATTATCAAGTGGTTCTATGCTAACTTCTTCATCAAGCACACGTAGGAAACATAGGAAAGTGTCCGGAGCATTTAGGAAATCCAATTAATTAGACCATGAGCAACTCTCGTTATCCTTCCACCCCCACCACCTCCCTCCAATACAGATACACACACACACACACACACACACACACACACACAGGCAAGGGAGTAAGAATAACAATGTTAAAATATACAGGATATTTGCAATTCCTAATACCTTTCTGGCAAAGGTCCCTGGAAAGGTGACTTTTAATAGTCATGGGACTTCAGAAATAAGGACAAGTAGCCAGTGAGACATAATCAGCTGCTGTTGAAAATAGAATGATATGACATAGATACTATTGTGCAATTGTTGCACAAAACAATTCAACAGATGGCCCATCACAGAGATAAGCGATCTCATTGTTCTTTTTAAGCGCCTTCTATTACTGTCCATGAATAATCCAAAGGCGCTGCAGTCAATTCCAGCATGCCAGCCTCTGCTAACCTTCCAAACACAAATATTCCTGCTTTAAAAAAAAGAGAGAAAAGAAAAGAGAAAGAAAGAAAGAAATCCGTCCCTAACAAGGATGCTTAGTGCACTGCTTTAAAACAGCCTCTGGCAAAACAAGAAACGCATCCTGCAGACTAAACAAGGCGTAAAATAGGGCAGGCGAAGCTACGTGAGACAACAGAAACACAGCTACTGGTTTCCTCTAAAATTATTTCTTCTTCAAATCCATAATCAAAAAGTCCACTTAGCGGCCACTTTTAAAAGAGGCTGTCACGGTTCACAAAGAAATCAGCAATCAGGGGGCAAACTCCACACACAGCCTAATTCGGGATGAAGACGCACTGACGGCTGCGGCCGGCCGCTGATACCCGGAAGAACAGAACTGGGACTTCCTTTACCAGCACATCTCAAGACCCCGTTCATTACACTTGCCTCGCATGTACTACCCACTAGCGCCTCACCTTTTTAAATCACTCCCTGTTACAGGATACAGAAACGCATGGGAATCTTCTTATTTGATCAAGAAACGACAGGTTACCAAATGACCCCATGTAACACAGCCAATCAAACCTGAGCTGCACAAGCCTGGCCTGCTTCTCTCTTCCTGGCCGGGATCTTCCTGATGGTGAAGATTCTCCCACCTACCTGAACCAAAGGAAACCAGGAGGGACAGTGGGACAGCAGGGGTTCTTTTTGTCTCAAGCAATGACTTAAAAACGTATTACCTAAGAGAAACTGCTGGAAATGCCTTCTCTAAAAGACTCCTGGAACTTCAAGTGCTCTCTGAAGAAGAAAGACTGAGGGGCTCAGTGGGAGCTCAGGATCACGGACAAATTTTGCTTTCACAAAAACATTCATAGAGAAGGTCCTTTTCAAACGCTTAAACACCAGTGGCATTTCTGATGAGGGGACAGAACGAGCTTACAAAATTCAGCAGGAACTGAACTTTTAAATTTGGTTTTGAAGCCAGGTCTAGCTTTCTCCATACATTCAGTTTACAGTGAAAAATTAATGAAATGTGACTCAATATTGGAAAACAAAGGCAGTCCTTTGACGACGTCCACAATGCTTTTTGGAACAAAAAGAAGAAAAACAGCTTTTGTGCCCTGAGGTTCAGAGCAGAATATCCGGCTAGTTACACTTTACAAAAGCTTAAACCAGAAATGGACGGAACAGACAGACAGTCCGGGTTTGTGGTCGAGTTCCACTTAGCAGTTTTTACATTATAGAATGCTTTTGTGCTAGCTGAGAAAATTAACTTGGAGGCGCTATGACTAATTAATAAAGCAGGAGTCACCCAGTGCAGCTGGATGCCAGTGTAGACTCTTTGATCCTGGCCCTGCACTTGTCCCGCCTTGCTGGGGAACAGTAATTTTACAGTGTAAGTGAACAGAAGACAATTGGCCCCACATTCTTGGAGAGCTGGGGTGTTCAGCGCCCAGCATTTCATTACCATCCAGAACAAAAGACAAGGCTACAGATTACCAATAGGGTAGTCTGCGAGCAGATAGTGGGGACATTTCATTACAGAGACGAGATCTTCATGACCTAGAGTTGCCTTCCATCCTGACGCACTTAAAAAAAAAAAAAAAAGAGCAACTCATTTCCATGTATAAGTGCTTGTGTCTCAGTCACCCACTGATTGGTACCACGCCACAGAGTGACTGACAAACATAAGCATGCATTATCAGTAATTAGTATTAGCACAAAAACAAGCACCTACTTTTTATTAGCAGTTTTTAATATGTTCCTGCTTTGTAAAAAATGGCTAACAGTATCTGCTGAAGGATATTGATAGTTTACGGAGAATTTACACAGAGGTCTGCTCATCAAAATGCTTTTTTAAAAATACTACATGAGGAAGCCATGTCTTCCCTCGGGACTCTGATGTCTTCATAATCATAAGCAGTTTAGCGTATTCAAAGACTAAGTGGTTTAACAGGTAACATATTCAAAGAAAATACAATAAATATTTGAAAGAAAATCTTAAGAACGGGGTATTCTTTCACTTCCGCATCTAAAACACACTTAAGGAAAAGAAAAAAAAAAGCGTATGCAGGCCCATCCCTGAGCCAAGCCAAGCAGCATGTCTGGGTGTCACACTTGGTAAGGGTGACAAAGAGAATTTGCTCTGCAAAATCTGAGCTACATTCTGCTGAGATAGCGCCTTAAAACCTCCTTAAATTCAGGAGCACAGGTAGACGGGTCCTTGCTTCTAAGCAGCAATCATTTCCATTTATCTCCCTATAAAATAAGCATTACATTCATTCCCTCCGCCCCAAAGGCCAATCACATAGATGGAAACCAGCAACACTAATGAATGACAGGGTTCAGTTTTAAGAGGGACGTGGCAGCTGCAGATACACTGGCACTAAGAATAAAGCACCAAAAAATTCTCTTTTACTAAATCCAGCAAGTATCATACTAGGTTTAAGGGTGACTAAATTGAAACACTGACCAAAACCCCAACTTACTAGATATTTAAACACATGATACAAGACTTTGTATACTAAGAAAAATACATAACTTAGCTGTCCCAAGTCAGGGCAAGGATGCTGGATTTAAGCTGCATTGCCTCTATGCTCATTGATTAGTCACATAATCTCTCTGGCCATTTCCTCATCGATATAATGAAAGCAGCAACAATACTTTGTTGTAAAGCTTTAGTAAGACATATGTTAAATTCTCAAGAAACATTAGCTAGGGTTATTATCTATATATATATGGTATATACAACTCCATAGTAGTAACACATGGCTATATAGACTCTTGATTGTAAATGGAAGGAGAGATATCACGTATCATAGGCATTAGGATTGGCAGTTAAGAGTAATTCTTGTTAATCCAGAGGACCCTAGCTCAGTCCCCAGACCCAGGCCAGGAAGCTCATAGCTGTCTGTAACTCCAGCTCCAGGGATCCCCAATTCCTTCTCACAGACAACCAATGTGCATACATGTATACAAATAAAACTAAAATAAAGCTTTTGTTTAGGAGGAGGAGGAGGAGGAGGAGGAGGAGGAGGGTGGTCAAAGAGGCCAGACAGGATGGAGCATACTTTAAATCCCTGCATTCAGGAGGCAGAGGCAAATAGATCTGTGTGAGTTTGAAGCCAGCCTGGTCTACAAAACAAGTTCCAAAAGAGTCAGAGCTACATAGAGAGCCTTGTCACAACAAAACAAAAACAAACAACAAAAACACATAGGCACATAGAAAACACCCAGTAAACAGTACCCAACAGTATAGGATATACATAAGGAGCTGAGACGCAGCTTGTGGAGGAGTTGTCTAGCATGCAAGCGGCCTTACCGACAATCTCTAGCACCCCTCAAAACAACAACAAAAAGGTAAAGAATATATATGATAGGTAGAACATAACATCCCAATAAATAAATAAGCAATACCTCAAACATTTCATAAAAGACTAATTTAACTAGTAAGTAAACAATTGAGAAAATTTATAGTGATGCACAAATAATATAAATTAAGATGTCATTTGTATCTATTAACAATTAAAAATTATCAGAAAATTCAAGACATTGACAGAAGAAAATGTGGGCTGAAGTTTAAATTTTGGGGATCAACAATACTGATTTTGCTTGAGAGGTGTTATACACAAGGGTAGTAATGTTTATTAGGGAATGCTATAAGCAAAGCTTACTGGGCCATTCTGGTGGGATTCTGGAAGACCAAGACAACAAAACATGGACAGTAAAGACTGTTCATGAGGTTTAGGCAAAAAAGACTCTTGGGAAATGAGCTAGAGGCCATTTGTGTTATAGTCTGGCAAAGAATGCAATATGATCTGCTCATGTCCTGAAATGTTCATATTTAAGTGAGGCTGACTTCAAAGCCAATGGGCATTTAATTTGTTGTATGGAAAAAAGTCAACCCAGCCTAGCATTCAGCTGTGGCATGGTTATTGTTTGATGCCAGGTTTATAGTGAGAAATCAGCAAAAAAACAAAAACACAGAGTCAGATGTAAATGATACAAACTAGGTTCAACTAGGCAAAGAAAAGAATGTGAGCACATTTAAAGCTGTGGACAAGGGTCTGGAGAGATGGCTCAATGAAGAGCATTGCTGCTCTTGTAGAGAACCAGGTTTGGTTCCTACCATCCGTGTGGCAGCTTACAACCACCCATAACTGCAGTTCCAGGGAATCTGGTGCGCTCTGCAAGCACCAGGCACACATGCAATATGCAATGGACTTAAATGCATGCAGGCAAAACTCATTCACTTAAAATAAAAATAAAATTAAAAAAAAAGCAGGGGGGGCTGAAGGGATAGCTCAATGGTTGAGCACTGGCTGCTCTTCCAGAGGACCTGGGTTTGATTCCCAACACCCACATGACAGCCCACAGTAATCTTCACCACCAGTTTCAGAGGATCTGACATCCTTTTGTACCTCTGAGGATACCAAGCATGCATACATAGACACATTCAGGCAAACATTTATGCAAATAAAATACAATATATAAAATCTTAAATAAATAAATAAAAGGCCAGCTGTGGTATGTACTCCCTTAATCCCAGTACTCAGGAGGCCAGAATAGGTATGGATTTCTGTTAGTCTGGGGCCAGCCTGATCTATGTAGAGTTCCAAGCCAGCTGGGGCTATATAGTGAGACCCTGTTTCAAAATAGATAAATAAATTAAGTTGTGGATAAGGTGTGGATAAAACTGTGTAACTACTTAGAAGAGAACATCATTAAAGAGAATCCTGAAACCCTGACTGGGACCATGGGAAAGATGCCTTGGTGCAAGACCTCAAGCATCAAAGGTTCCAATACGAAAAGTGAAAACAGATTGGAAATACGGTCCCTAATGTATTTCAGGACGGTGCCTGAACAGATAGGGACAAAGGTAACTGGGCCTAACAATGTCCTCCATACAAGTATTTCCCCACTTAGATCAAATTCATAAGAAACATAGGCCCAAGGTTCCTGGCAAGTTTATAGATTAGCTACTTGTAGACAAGCATAGTTTATTTAGTTGTGGCTCCTGTGATATGGAGCCAGGCAACTGGGATAACCATCAAACCAAGTCTGGATGAGATAGGAGATGACACATACCTCCATGACTAGTGTTGGCAGGCAAGATTCTTTAAGATCCTCTCTCACTCACTGTGGTGGTTTGAATAGAATTGTCCCATGTGCTCATATGGTTGAATGCTTGGTCCCAGTTAGTGGAAATGCTTGGGAAGGATTAGGAGATGTGGTCTTGTTGGAGGAGGTCTGACATCAGGGATGGGGTTTAAGGTTAAAAACCCCAGGGTCATTTCCTGTTAACTATCCCTCTCTGCCCCATGGTTGTAAGCTCCTAGCTTACTGCTCCAACATCATGCCTGCCTGCCTCTACACTCCCTACCATGATGATGATGGGCTAACCTTGTCAAACCCTGTCAAGCGCCCATAAACTCTCCCTCCTATAAGTTGTCTTGGTCACGGTATCTCTTCACAGCAATAGAAAGGTAACTACGATACTCAAGAGTACCAAGGCAAAGCCCTTGTTGTTGCCTTTGCTTCTCTTAGAAGACTGGGCTTGATTGAAATACCAATGTAGACATTTTTCTTGATTCCTTCTTCCCATTAGTCAACCTTCTCAAATGTAAACTTAATGGAGAGTACTCAGACAGCCAAGTTCCTGTTAGGACTTCATTATTTGTAGAACATTTTGATTTTTGGGAACCCTAGAACATATACCTTCATGGGAGTCTTCCTTAATCAAAAAACAACAAAAGTCAGTAACTGTGTTGATATAAAAACAGATATAGGGCTAGAGAGATGGCTCAGTGGTTATGAACACTGGTTGTTCTTCCAAAGAACCCAGTTTGATTCCCACACCCACATGGCAGCTCACAACAGCCTGTAACTCCAGTTCCAGATGAGATGAGGCTCTCTTCTGGCTTCTGTGAACAATGCACACACATGGTGCACAGACATACCAGCAGGCAAACTACTCATACAACTAAAGTAAAAATACATAGATACATACATACATACATACATACATACATACATACATACATACATACACACACACATACATACATACATACACACACACACACATATACACATACTATAAGATTCAGGGGGCTGAGGAGATGGCTCAGTGGTTAGGAATGAATGCTTGATAGTCTTAGAGAGGGCCTAAGTTCATCTCTCATCACTCCTAATGGGCTCTCACAACTGCCTGTAACTCTAGTTTCCAAGGATCTGGTGCCCTCTGGCCTTGGTGGCCTTCTATACACACGTGGTACATATAAACTCATGTAGGCAAACACATACACATAAAAATGAAATGAAATAAATATAATATGATATAAATGTATACAAACTTTGTTCACTATTACATATTTATTTCAGCCTTTGAATTTTAAAAGGAACAAAGTTAAAACATCTTCAAGTTCCCAAAGGTATCATAGGCCGCAGACACTGTGCCCTCTGGGCCTAATGGGTACATCAGGCCTGCTATCTATGGAGCCTTTTTAGGACCATGTGCTTCGCACATCCACAGTACAGTGGCCCCCGAGTTTCCTTAGTGTTGTCTTTCCAAAGCTCTCATGCATAGGAACACGACAATTACCTCTCTGAATGTTTTTAACTTTATATTTTTAAAGTTAAAAGTAACAGCTCTTTTTAAATTTATGTTTCTTTCTTTATGTATTTTTTTATTATGTGTATGTGCGTGTGCAGGTCAAAGTATACATGCGGATGTCAGAGGACAACCACACGGGTGCTGGGAGCAAACTCGAGTCATAAGGCTTTGTGGCAAGAACGGCTACCCATTGACCTACATCAGCAGCACAACAACTTTTTTTTAATGTTATGAATTATTATTAATTAAACTTGAATCGCTAGACTTGAGTACAGGGATCTTTACCTGAAGAGCCAGCTCAACAGACCAGAGGTAAAGATTCTTATATGGTATCTGGGAAACTCTAGTACCTCTAGAGCCTCATCTCATAATAGAGAAAAATAGCAATTATATTACTGAGCTAAACACAGACATAAAAAATATTTTAAAGCATTATTCATTTTTCAAAGGTTGCATATCAACATATCTTTGATTTTTTTAAAAAAAATTAATGCAATAAATGAAAATAAAAGGGTCTGGGGAAATGGCCTAGCAGTTAGGAGCAACTGTTGTTCTTGCATAAAGGGACAAAAGTTTAGTTCCCAGCACCCAGAAGGAGGCTCAAAACCATCTATAACTCAAATCTTAGAGGAACCAATGCCCTCTTCTGCTCTCCATGGGCATAGCACATATGTGATGTATTTACACACATGCAGCTAAAACGCTCAGACATACAAAATAAAATAAACAAATCTTTAAAATGAAATAAAAAATTAATTACACAGATTAACATATTTAGAACTATGCTAGTTAAGAGGATAATAATGGAAAATGAGAAGCTATGACCCTTTCTGGCTATGGTAATTAGAATGAGATGTTCCCATGAGCCTCAGGCATTTGAATACTGACTTGGTTCCCAGCTAGTGGCCGTTGTGGAGGGTTAGAATATATGGCCTTGCTGTGGGGAGTATGTCACTGGGAGTGGGGAGTTATGATCTTGCTAGAGGGAGTATGTCACTGGGGGTGGGGAGTTATGATCTTGCTAGAGGGAGTATGTCACTGGGGGTGGGGAGTTATGGTCTAGTTGGGGGGAGTATGTCCCTGGGGGCAGAGGGATTTGAGGTTTCAAAAGGCTTGTGCCATTTTGAGTTAGCACTCTGCTTTCTGTTTGGGGTTCAAATGTGAGGTCACAGCAGCTGCACTAGCTGTCTGCCACCTATCACCTGCAATACACCATCACAGGCCATTCCTATAGGATGGCGGTCCAGATAAACCCTTTCTTCTATAAGTCACCTTGGCCATGGTATTCTAGCACAGCTATAGAAGCCCTAAGTATGCACTAATCATCATGGGCTGACATTCTTAGAAGCAGTAGAACTATTAAACACAGTGCCATCTTCAGAATAGCCAAATGAGATCCTCTCCTTCTGCATGCATTAACGTGCTTAATTTGGCTCTTTAGAGGGCAAAGAGTACTTGCTCTTCTGAAAAAAACCTTGCCTCAAAAGACCGCAGTCATTTTAGACTGTAGGGGTGAATTAGCAAACTGTCTTAATATGACTGAAGAGAAAAAGAAAGATCCCTCCTCCCCAAGTGGTTTGGGGTTCATGGTTGCAGAGTGTTAGGGTCCATGACCACTGGGCATGGCAGCAGGCAGGTATGGTGCTGGAGCAGTAGCTTAGAACTCACATCTTGATCTGCAAGGAGGCACAAGAGCTAACTGACAATGGCATGGGCTTTTGAAACCTCAAAGCTTACCCCGCCCTCCCAGTGACACACTTCCTCCGACAAGACCACACCTCCTAATCCTTCTCAAACAGTTCCACCACCATATTCAAACATACAAGTCTAAGGGAACAGTTCTCATTCAAACCACCATACTTTATCACAAATTATACCCCCAAGTTTAAAATGAGATGTGTCAATTGCTTGCTTTTAAAACTCAAGCACTACTTTACAATTGTATAGCATCTGGTATAGAAGAAGGGAAACATGCCATTTACTGTCGCTTACAAGTCAGCACACGCCTCTTAAGTTAGTGTTCAGGCTTTCCATGCCACATAGACACTCTGTCCTATTTTTTCTCCTCCTCCTCCTCCTCCTCTTCTTCCTCCTCCTCCTCTTCCTTCTCCTTTTCCTCCTCCTCCTCTTCCTCTCCCTCCTCCTCTTCCTCTTCCTCCTTTTCCTCCTCCTCTTCTTCCTCCTCCTTCTCCTTTTCCTCCTCCTCCTCCTCCTCTTCTTCTTCCAACTCCTCTCCCTCCTCCTCCTCCTCCTCCTCCTCTTCTTCCTCCTCCTCCTCTCCCTCCTCCTCCTCCTCCTCCTCCTTTTTCTCTCAGGTACCACATAAAACATGAACCCAGGGCTGGAGAGGTGGCTAAGAAGCCAATGCTCTTACTGTTCTAGCAGAGGACTCAAGTGCAGGTCCCAGTACCACAGCCACCTGTGACTCCAGCTCCAGGGATCTGACGCCCTCTTCTGGCCCCCGGGACCACCCACAAGTGTGTACATGGGGGGGTGGGGCATGAGGTGTGCACACACACACACATACACACACACACACAAACAAATGAATGAATGAATGAATGAATGAATGAATGAATGAATAAGAAAATAAATCTTAAAGCACAATAAAGTGTTTCTTTTCTCTGTAGCTACACAAAAGCAGGGCCCGATTTATCCTGAGTAGGCCACGGCTTGTGAAACTCTAAACAAGATGGTAAAAATGAAATAGAAACAGGGAATATGTGAAATCCATTCATAAAATAATGAAAATACCAGGAGCAAAATGTAAATATTCATACATCATTAAATATGCCACTCTGGGCTAGAGAGATGGCTCAGCAGTTCAGAGTGCTTAGTGCTCTTGCAGAGGACCTGAGTTCTGTTCTCTGAACCCAAGTCAGGCAGCTCACAACCACCTGTAACCTCAGTTGCAGAGAACCCAATGTCCCTGGCCTTGGTGAACACTCATACTGACAATGCACATCCCCATCTGCACGCGTGTGTGCACATGCACTAGAACACATACACAGACAATTTAAAATATAAAAGTAAATCTAAAAAAAGAGAAAAATCTCCACTTTACCTGAAATTCATCAAAACATAGGAGAGAAGTTTCTTGACTGATTTCCTCGGCTATGGGAGCTATCGGGTCATATGACTTAGCCATGAATCCTGCCTTCCTTTTCGGCAAACTCTGTTTAAGGCGATGTATCCCTTAGATGTTTGAAATAAAACAGACAAAATGTTGTATTAATAGAAAATTTTAAGCAACCAGAATGTATTTTTAGTCTCTAAATGAAAGTTAACTTGGACATAAAAATTAAGTTTAAATTCCTCATGCAATGGAGCTTAATCAATCCAATTCAATTACTGGAAATAATTCTATTATGTCTACTTCAAAACAAGTTATTCAAATATTATACTCTTAAAAAAACTATGAGGGTAAATGAAAGCCATTTGTCTCATTTGGGATCAGTTTATGGGCAGCAGCAATAGGCGGACAGATGCATCCGCTGATTGGATGGTCCTGAGGTTGAAGAGCAGAGCAGGGCAGAGACAGGAAATCGGCCTGGGAAGTGCACATCTGATCAGAATGTTCTCTCATCTCCAACCCAAAACTCAAGCCATCCCTGCCTAGTCATGATATTCAGACCAAACGTTAAAAGTACCGGTGGGGGAAGGGAAAGGGGGGATGTTCTTATGCTAGGGGACTATAGCGGATAAGCAAACGGTACAGACAATGAAATAATCTACCAACACCAACAGATGGGCAAGATGGAACACACTTGGATCCCACCAATGGAAGGTGATGCAGAAGGGTCAGAAGGTATATCCAGCTGTCTCAAAAAGTAAGGAAGAAGCCTGGCATGGTGGTGCCCGCCTTTAACTCCAGAACTCTGAGACAGATGCAGGCAGATCTCTGAGACCAAGGCCAGCCTGGTCTACAGATCACGTTTCAGAACAGCCGGGACTACACTGAGAAACCTTATCTCAAATAAACAAAATAAAATTAAATTTAAAAACCCAAGAAAGGCAGAAAGACCTGTAAACACATGCAAATGCAAACTGAGTGCCTCTAGGGTAGGTACCACAGTACTCCCAAGGAACTTCCTGAAGCAGCAGTGGCTTCACCAGTTCACCAAGCCTAACCTCTCCACTCTAGCTATGCAGTGCTGAATTAGTCCTAAGAACACTCCCTAGATTCCCTCCCTTTTTCCATATACCACGAAACAAAAGATATCAAAGAAAATCTCACTTCCAGCAAAAGCCTCGGTTTTTGTTTTTTGTTTTTTAAACAACTTGTATGTTCATTCACTGGAGAGGAAACTGGTTTTGCAGGTGTAGCACTGAGGACTGCTGTTGAGAACCTGGACTTACTTCTGTGCACGTCCAGCATGAAGCCGTGAAAATGGACCCGTTTTTTTCTCTTCATTTCCACATATGCATAAAACATGTCCATCACCATTGTTTTTCCTGTACCTTAAAAATAAAAATAAAAAAATTGAGGAATACCATTGAACAGCATGTGCTGATTACACTAATGATTGTTCATTAGCTCTGGGATAATGAGACTGTTCTTCTGCTGGGAAGCCAGAGGCTGCAGCTCCGCTCCGATGGAGGAGGCTGTAACTCTGCTCCGATGGAGGAAGCTGTAACTCTGCTCTGATGGAGGAGGCTGTAACTCTGCTCCGGTGGAGGAGGCACTTGTTTTCCCTGCTAAACTGGCTTTCAAAGACTGATTGTCTCTTTTTTGTCATATTCCTGTTTGTAGTCAACATTAAGAGGTATGCCCATAACCTGTCTTCTCTTCTGAAAGACATCAGAATGAATTAATCTATTGGTGTTACTACATAGTGGGAAGTGTGGAAAATTCAGAAATTAGACTTAAGAATATCAAGAGAAGTGGCTGGCAAGATGGCTCAGCAGGCAAGCTTGCAGGTTACACTTGCCATGCAACTCTAATGCCCTGCATCTGACCTCACACACACTCACTCACATGCATGCACACATACTCACACACACACACACACACACACAAACACACACACACTCACACGCACACATACACTCACACACACATACACACACTGACTCCCACACACAGACTCTCACACACACACTCACACATTCACTCACACACTCACTCACTCACACATTCACTCACACACTCACTCACTCACACATACACATACAGTCACTCACACACACACACATACACTCACTCACACATACACATACACATACACACACACACACACACCACTCCCGTATACACATATATCACAGGTGTGCTCAACAATAATAGATACAAATAAGTTTTTTTTAAGGAAGTTTAAAGTTAAACAATAAATTCAGAGGAAATGGTCAATTATAATACTTTGTTCTATTTAACACTGACAACATGTTTTTCAAAACTGAGCCCTACTTCAGAAACTCTGATAATCGGTCTTTAGACTCCCTAGAATTGCACCAGCAGTTGAATGCCAGTCACCTGACACAGACAAGAGCAAAACTGTTTCTCTCTTCTACCCAGAAAACCTAGCACCCAGGGGACAGAGACAGGGCCCATAAGTCAGCAAGTCAAACCAGCACGTAGGGATCTTGTCTCCTCCTCCTCCTCCTCCTCCTCCTCCTCCTCCTCCTCCTCC
>NC_034598.1:8647286-8653499 GCF_900095145.1 Mus pahari
TCCTCCTCCTCCTCCTCCTCCTCCTCTTCCTCCCTCCCTCCTCCTCCTCCCTCCTCATCCTCTTCATCCTCCTCCTCTTCATCCTCCTCTTCCTCCTCCCTCCTCTTCCTCTCCTTTCCTCCCACCTCTCTCTTTCTCCCCCCTCCCACCCCCCTTACCACATACATCAGGAGATGCAATTACTAAAATTCAAAGGCAGTTCAACAAGCAGGAAGACACAAACTCATCTTAAGGCTTTCCTCCACTCCAGAAAACATTAGGCCCATGCCTTTTCAACACCAGGGTTTTTTTGTATGTGAAAATGAAATTCCCAGGGAGAACACTAGGAACATGTTTAATTCATTAATTCTCAAAAATTAAAAAAATAAAATAAGAGTAAAAACTGAGAAGCCCTGCCCCACAAGCATTCCTCATAAGAAAGCATAGTTATTATATGAATTAGACAAATCATATGCCCAGACAAACTGGACAAGGAATTGAGGATAAAGAATGACACTCCATAGGAAGAAAATTGATTCATGAGAAAGGTGGGCACTGTAGCCCGCACCTGGGATCCCAGCCCACAGGAGGCTGAGGAGCAAGCCTGTCTCAGGACAGGCTATCTCAGGGGGTTCCTTTCCCTTCCCACAGCCTCCTCACTTCCTGTCTTTCTACCCTGCTTCAAGATGAATGAGACGTGAAAGGCAACAGCGGTGCTTAAAGGTAATTTCATGAAATGCTTCTATTAGAATGTAACACTTTAAAATCAACAGGATTCATCCTATTCCACAAAGTCAGAAAAGGCACCAAGTGGAAAGGAAATGTAATAAAAGAAATTTTAAAATTTAAGAAATTAATAAACCAGAAACTAAATCACTGAAAACATTAATATATACATATATGTATATACATATACACACATACACATATACATACATGCCCACATATATACAAATATATATTATATTACATTAATATGTATATATTATGTTATATAATTAACTATATAATTATACAATTTATATAATTATATAATTAATACAGTAATGTATATTAATAAAGTATATATGCCACATATACATATGTATATATATTTAATATATATGAATATATGAGAGGAAACACAAAGCAACGGCTGGAAGCAGCAGCACACAGCATGTCACTTATGTGAGTTTCCCTAAGGGACCTTGGAGACATTTTTCTGGTAGATATTCAAGTGTTCGGTTTCAATGCCATCTTGATCCAGGCTCCAGAAAGGTATGTGAGGGGCATTTGGGGGAGCCCAGAGCAGAGAGGTACTCAGCCACAAGTCGCTGTGGCACACACCTACAATCCGAGAACCCCAAGGTCAGTCTCAGCTGTGCACTGAGTTTGAGGCTAGCACAGATTAAATAAGACCTCGTCTCAAAAACAAAGCAACAGCAAAATAAGGACTGAACTCCTGTCTTCTGCTGGTAGGCACAATAATGGCACAGCCAACTGCTATGGCACAGTGTGGCAGGCTCCCAAATTAAATATAATACAACCATTACACAGCAACTCCACTTTGGGGTATAGAGAATAGCTGGAAGGGGAAGATAAATAAAGGTCTATACATTAATGTTCACAACAGCATTATTCACAATAACGGGAGATGGAATGGCTCAAAACACCCCCTGATAAATAGAGAACCACCTGTGGTATGCACCGGTGAGGGAATATTATTCAGCCTTGAAGAGGAAGAAAATTCATGTGTGATTGAATTTTTCTTTTTTTGCCCCTGAAAAAATATTTTTAGTTTATTCAAGATATATTCTTACCTCACTTCAAACTAATACCTTATAAAGTTTGTTTTAAACTATACTAATAATTTAAAAATGGGAAGACCATAACAACAAAGACTCTAGGAGAAAAAATTCTGGTGTAGAGGACAAGATAGATAAATATTGAAGATATTTTAATAACTAAAACAAGCCAGATATGAAAGTGATTCCCTCTCCATGAGGAGCCTAAAGTATTCAGACTCATACACAAAAGGAGAACAGTGGTCTCCAGCGGCTTGAAGGCTGGAGAATGGGGGAAGTGGAAACTAGGAATAAACTTTCAAGTGAACAATGGCTCATCTGTCTATGCACTACATCCCCAAAGCGACACGCTGCCCGGCACGGGGCAGATGCTCAACAGAAGTCCCATCAAGTGGTGAGGACGAGGCCAGAGGACCTGGGGAGAAATGGAAGGAGTCTGACACTAACGTCTACCACACTCACGATGTTGCTTTATTCTAAGATTCATAAATTAAACCTGCTGTTTTCTCAAGAGAGGAGCATTGCCAGGGGATCAACTTTTACAATCTAAAGCTTTGAGTGCTTACAGTAAAGTCCTACAGTAAGAAGTCAAAACAACTCCTGGAGAAGATCCCTCATGGTTCCTTCTCTCCCCTGCAGACAAGGCTGTTAAGTGTGTCTCCCACACCCCTCCAGCCCCAGTCTCAGCAGCTTCTGGAGCTCAGTGTGAGGTAGAATGCCCCAGGCTGCTCCGGGTAAGGACACAGGACATGTGCTCCCCAGGCTGCTCGGGGTAAGGACACGGGACATGTGCTTCCCAGGCTGCTCCAAGTAAGGACACAGGACATGTGCTTCCCAGGCTGCCCTGGGTAAGGATACAGGACATGTGCTTCCCAGGCTGCTCCAAGTAAAAACACAGGACATGTGCTTTCCAGGCTGCTCCAGGTAAGGACACGGGACATGTGCTTCCCAGGCTGCTCCAAGTAAGGACACAGGACATGTGCTTCCCAGGCTGCTCTGGGTAAGGATGAGAACACGTGCTTCCAATTCTCATACTCCAGATAGATCATTAACCCTACTGGCACCACTGTAGTAAGAACTGAAGTTCCCCCCCCCCAACAAAAGGAAAGCAAAAAGGAAGGGAAGGAAAGGAGGGAGGGAGGAAGGGATAGATGCACCTGTGGTAAAGATTCTACAAGGATAAATGACTAAATTTCAAGATTAAGGAGTGTTAAAATGTTACAAACCAGAGATAAGTTATTTCAGGTATTTTTAGATCCTTTGAAAGCCATCCATAGTCCACACCTATATCTGACCTAACATCCTTGTGACTATCAAAACTTTAAAACTTATTAGCTGATCACTAACCCTAAACTTAGGTATGTTACTAGGTCTCAAACCTACCACAGTTGTCTTGCCTGACTGTAGAAAACACCTGTGGCCCCACCAATGTGTTTACGTACAACTTTCTTTGTTCTGCAACTACAAGACTCTTGTGTAAGCACTTCCATAGTAGAGCCCAGTGTTTGGGAAACCTGAATCTGTGTTTTTTAGGCTCTCGATGCTCATATGGGTCCAGAAAACAATGGCCTCTTCCTCTCTTTGAGCTGGAAGCTGAGTTTTTGCCTTGACATTGTCTTCTGGTCAATGTGACAGAACTAGTTACATGCCAAGAGTGAGGACACAAATCATTACCACCACCACCATTACAGGCTTTCAGCCTCTGGAGGTAATGAGCTAAATATAAATACTGTTACTGAAAATAGTTTTTGTTGAAGCTTGGTCTGTTGCTATGTATTGTAATGCTAAATACTGGTCCCAAGGTCCGGTTGCCCCCAGGGATGAGGAAATCTTCACCTACACCAAGTGATGCTATGTAACTGTGATGGTTTGAATACACTTGGCCCAGAAAGTGGCACTATTTGGAGGTGTAGTCTTGTTGTAGGCTTGTTGGAAGAAGTCTGTCATTGTGGGTTGTCACTGTGGGTGTGGGTTTTAAGAACGTCATCCTAGCTCCCTAGAAACCAGTCTTCTCCTTGTGGCCTTCAGATGAAGATGTAGAACTCTCAGCTCCTCCTGCACCATGCCTGCCTGGATGCTCCCATGCTCCTGCCTTGATAATAATGGACTAAGCCTCTGAACCTGTGAGCCAGCTCCAATTAAATGTTGTCCTTATAAGAGTTGCCTTGGTCATGGTGTCTGTTCACAGCAGTAAAGCCCTAACTAGAACAGAAGCTGGTACCAGGAGTGGGGTATTGCTGTGGTAGGCTCAGCCATGCTTTTGTATGAAAAAAAAATGTAGATTTAGAGACTTTGGATTTGGAAAGCAGTGGAATGCTTTAAGTGGGGCTTAATGGGCCATCCTAGCAGGAATATGGAAGACTTTGTTGTTGAGGGTAATTTGAACTCTGGAAACATGACTAGAGAATTTTAGTATGTGGCCAAGAGACTGTTCTTAGGATGTTTTGGTGAAGTAGTCACTGCTTTTGCCCTTGTCCAAACAGTCTGCCTGAGGCTCAAGTGAAGAGAGTCAAATTAATTGCATTGACAAAGGAAGTTTCAGAAAAGCCCAGCAGAGACTTTGTTCTCTGGTTAAGTCTCACAAAGAGAAGTTTGAACAAGCGTAGCAAGCTTAGAAAGAAAAAACACAGAATGTGTGGTTTTAAGTAATAAAAGGGCACCAGGAAGTGCAATGGAGCTGAATTCTGTGTTCAAGGAGAAAAACAGATTAAGGGAGTAGTGATCTCTCAGGGCTAGATACTATCCAGCTAAACTTCCTGTTTGTGTTTGCAGTTGAACAAGAAATAGTTTGGACTTTTAATCTGGAATGAACTGCAATCCAGAAATGGAGGGTACACTTGTGATTCAAATCTTGAGGCTGGAAGACACAGGCTTTTGATCCAGATCTTGAGGAACAGTGGCCATGAAAAAAAGCTTAGGCTCAGGCATGGTGGTACACACCTTTAATCCCAGGAGACAAAGTCAAGCAGATCTCTGAGTTCAAGACCAGCCTGGAACAGAGCAAGTTCTAGGTGAAGAAAAGTTTAAGTCCAGATGTGGTGGTACACACCTTTAATCCCAGCATTTAGGAGACAGAGACATACAGATCTTTAAGTTCAAGGTCAATCTACAGAGCAAGTTTCAGGACAGCCAAGCTTAGGCATTGAGGGAGTTGGAAAATAGAAAGCTGGTAATAGAATAAGGAGGATCATGTTCCAGCCCCAGCAAGCAGCAGAACTCAGCAGGTCCACTATGTGGCTCTGGTTTTAGAGTCAAGAATAGCAGGGACAACTGGGACGATTGATGCTGGCTAGCTGGAGCTAAGAAATTAGCAGTGATTAAGAAGAGACCAGCATCACTAAGGTGAAATCTTCTGGGAAGTGTTTTCTGAGAGCACAAAGAAGCTGTGTTCCAGAGATAGCCAAGGTTGTACCCCATGCTGTGGCTGCACTTGGTAGTGTGTAAGAGTTACCCAGGTGGTACTGGTTTTGAAGGTATGAAGGGGTCATAGAGAGAAGCTGAGGCTTAGCACTGTGAGACACCAGGCATGGCCATTGATGAAGGTGCAGCCCCAGTTGCAGTTGATGGCCCAAGACTGAAGGGGTCATGCAAAGGAGTTGAAGCTTGGTACCATGAAGGGAGCCTATGAGAGGCTATTGGTGAAGCCTAGTTTCAGTGGAAATGTATTGGAGATGCCAGTATCATGGGATGATCACCAGGAACAGCACCAACGGTAGAGTAGAGTCAACCAGAGCCTGGAGTGCTACAGAGGGCAGAGCTGGACAAGTGATACAAGCCCTTTGGAAGATCTCAGAAGATCGTGTGTGGATCCCATGTTGGAGAAAGTGTGTTACTGTGGGCGTGGGCACAATGACTCTCTTCCTAGCTGCCTGGAAAACAGTCTTCTCCCAGCAGCCTTCAGATGAAGATGTAGAACTCTCAGCTCCTCCTGCACCACCTGCCTGGATGCTGCCATGCTTCTGCCTTGCTTCTGCCTTGATGACAATGGACTGAACCTCTGGGCCTATAAGCCAGTCCCAATTAAATGTTGTCCTTATAAGAGCCGCCTTGGTCATGGTGTCTGTTCACAGCAGTAAAACCCTAACTGAGACAGTAACCATGCTCCTTAATTTAAAACTATTGGTTGAATAAAGATGTCTACAGCCTATAGCTGGGCTGGAGAGAGGTAGGAAGTATTTTGGTCCCTGGGCTTTGGGTCTGAGGAGGACCATGATGGGTAAAAGAAGAAGGTGGAGAGAGGAGAAAATGCCATGGGGTAGATGAGTCATGAAAACACAGCCATGTCGGGCGTGGTGGTGCATGCCTTTAATCCCAGCACTTGGGAGGCAGAGGCAAGTGGATTTCTGAGTTGGAGGGCAGCCTGGTCTACAAAGTGAGTTCCAGGACAGCCAGGGCTATACAGAGAAACCCTGTCTCGGGAAAAAAAAGAAGAAGAAGAAGAAGAAGAAGA
>NC_034598.1:8653669-8667015 GCF_900095145.1 Mus pahari
AAGAAAGAAAGAAAGAAAGAAAGAAAGAAAGAAAGAAAGAAAGAAAGAAAGAAAGAAAGAAAGAAAGAAAGAAAGAAAGAAAAAGAAAACACAGCCATAAGGGCTCAATTGGATTTAAGAGCAGTCCCGATGGAACATGCAAGGCATAACTCAGGGTTACTGATAGGGAAGTAGACACTAGTGGCTTACAGGTTAGATATCTGCCCAGCCCTAGTGCTTTAAAGGCATATCATAAATATGAAGGATTTGTGTCTTTTATCTGGGAACTGAATGATCAAAGGCAGTGTAGAAACCCCTGACTGAGAATAAAATATACTACAACAAGTTTTCTTGAAGGCTGAGCTATAATGTTAATCCATCAACTTAAAACCAGTCCTGGGGAGGTTCCCTGGATGTAGGGTCCACCCAAGTCCCTCATTTCTACCAATCTATGAGTAAGGAGTACAGTCCTGTGGGCAGCAGAGAACACAGGACAGTGGGGAAATGAACGGTAGCCCGTGGGGTTAGGAAGCAGAGTCCCCCCTTCCCTGTGAATCTCCTTAGATCTGACAGCTGATTCTGGAGTCCAAATGGGAGGGCGAAGAGTAAGAGTTAACTAGGGAGGCATTCTGAGACTGTTCTTCCAGCCAGAGAGCCCCCAAAATGAGAACTTGACACTTTTTATTACTATCCCTTTTCTGAGTATTCTAAATGGGTGCTGACCAACAAAAGTTATCTCACTTCCTAGTCCAAGGTTGGTTTCTCTTCCCCTCTGTGTTAGAAAGGTATTTTAACCAACGGTCATGTGCATCAAACATCCCTGATTATATTTATATTCTCTCCTGTGACTCTCTATCTCTCTGCCTCTCTCTGTCCCTCTGTCTCTGTCCCTCTGCCTCTCTCTGTCCCTCTGTCTCTGTATCTCTCCCTCACCCCCAACCCTGCCTCCCTCCCTTCTTTCCTCTATGTTTTATTCAAGACAAGGCCTTACAATGTAGCCCAGGCTAGCCTCAAGCTCATGCTCCTCCCGCCTCAGCCTCCTGAGTGCTAGGATTCCGGGTCTTCCACCTTCATGGCTAGTTTTTTCAAGACCTCTGATGCATTATTCATAGTGCATCTCCGTTCAGTCAGACTCTCCCAGCAACCCTCACCAGTTGTGTTTGTCAGGCCCTTCTGTATAAGTCTTTACTAACCATCTCCGATTCTGGTTCAGTGGTTAAGGTAACAGCGATAACAAAGAGCAGATCTTTTGCAATGACTGAACATGAAAGGGAAGGTTCCGGAACTGTGATGTTCTCCCAAAGAACAAGAGTGAGCCAGAGTGAGGGCCCTGAGCAGTGCCTCAGACACAGAACAGTGAGGAGCACCCGATGTTTGTGAGGAGCACCGCCCATCTGGAAACTCACAAGGACCAGCAGAGGAGCTGAGAAAAGGCTCAACACACAGCACGGAACTGCTGCCGCTGTGACCCTAACTGTGCCTACTAACTAATGTAAGGGAAACGGCAGGGTGGTGCTGAGGCAGGGGGACCACTGGAGTTCCTAAGACCCTGCTTCAGGAGTTCTGGGGAGAGAATAGTAACAACCAGGTCATTACTCTAACACTTAGATCATGAATAGAAATGTGCGTGGAAATTCAAAAGGAAAAAGGACTAAGCCCGCTTTAAAAAGAGGCCAGCTTGGAGAGCAAGCAGCACTGTCCTGAGGCCCTGACCGTCTAGTGACTACAGATGACGTCCGTCCTATGGGTCGCCCAAGTGTAATTGTATTTACAGTCGTGTGTGACACTGCTTCTGCCTTAAACTGCAACCCCAGCCTACGAACATCACTGGCGGAAGCTGATGGTGGCCCCTCCCTCTCAAGTCAGACTCCTCACCCTGCTCTCCAATTTGGGACTGAGAGGTGTGGACACAGAAGTTTTATCCCTGAGGGAAAGCTGCAGAACCTCCTGACTGGCCCACCCAACACTTTTTTAACACTTACCAACGTCTCCATAAACATAGAGGCCCTTTGGAGGTTTGTTCCTTGAAAAAAGCTGCAAATTAAGAACAAATTACAAATTTTCTACCATGCAAATAATTACATATAATCATATATACATAATGTTCCCAACTGTGCTATATATAGGACATCAAGGAGGCAATTATATACAATAAGTAGAAAAAACTCGGTGTGAAAGTCTGCAAAGCCAAAACGTTGTGCAGCCGCTAAAAGGGAGGTATTCTTGATAGACCCCACACAGACAAATCTTGAGGACATTGTATTAGTAAAATAAGCTAGTCACGCAAAGATAAAGTACTTCTGACCCATGTTATCGGGGTGAAGCAGAGTGGAGGAGTCACTGTTTAGGGGATACAGCGTCCCATCTGTGTAACATGAAGAGATGGGTAGGAGCGAAACAGTAACACAGAGAACTGTGTCCACGCTTAGTACCGCTGAGCTGTGTAGTGAGAAGTGCTTAAGATTGCTAGCATGTCAGATACCTGTAATCCCAGCACACAGGGCGCTGAGGCAGGAGGAAATCTCGACTATACAACGAGACTGTGCCTTAAAGCTCAAAACCTGAAACTGCAACTGAGAATCCCATCCATAACACTCTTGCTTCTGTTGTATCACCCATGGGCTCAAAGCTCTACTAAATCCATCTCCTGATGCAGGCCACACCCCGGGACAGACCAGGCAAGCGCGCTTTGATTCCAACTCATGCACAGCTTCCCTATGTCCCCTGCAAGTCACTACTCTTAAGACACAGCTGAAAACAGATTCCCAGTTGCCAACATCTGAGGGTTGCTTTCTTTCTTTTTTGTGTGAAACATTGTGTCATTTGGTTTTCAACTTGCCAACAACAAAAGGATTACACCCTTAAACAATTTTAGAACAATGTCATAATTTGAAACCTAATATAAAACCTAAAAAGTTTCTAAATGTATGTTTGCAATGTTAAAACTCTCTCTCTCTCTCTCTCTCTCTCTCTCTCTCTCTCTCTCTCTCTCTCTCTCTCCCTCCTTCCTCCTCCTCCTCCTCCTCCTCTTCCTCCTCTGGGTTTGGTTTTCTTTTGGGGAGGTTGTTTTGATTTTTTGGTTTTGTTGTTTTTGTTTTCCAGATAGGGTTTCTCTATACAGCCCTGGCTGTCCTGAAACTTGCTCAGTAGACCAGGTTGGCTTCAAACTCACAAAGATCTGCCTGCCTCTGCCTCCTTGAGTATGGGGATTAAAGGTGTGCATACCACTGTCCAGCTGTGTTAGAAAACTGGGGTGTCAAGGCCTGGGTAGCTGCTGCCTGTCTAGCCAGCCATTTTATACTGTTACTACCATTTCTAGGAAACTTTCTCATGCCTGAGTTGATGGCATAGCATATTTTGTTATGTTCTGTGCTTTGGTGCTCTTGAAAACC
This sequence comes from Mus pahari, assembly GCF_900095145.1. NCBI lineage: Eukaryota > Metazoa > Chordata > Mammalia > Rodentia > Muridae > Mus > Mus pahari. The sequence goes on from NC_034598.1 coordinate 8,657,041, forward strand.
AATCACAATAGAGGTCAGTTAGAACTGCTCTGCATAGTTAGCTGCAATAAACGTGGGCCCAAACCCACCACCAGGCAGCACTTCCTGCACCTGTGCATGAGCTCTTAAGGGTTTTGCCTTCATAAGCTGCCCCTGAGATGACCCCAATATAAGAGAGACACCTGCACCAATATAAGAACCCATTTGGGATAACAGTTCTACTTTGAGTAGTGGTTGAGTAAAGTTTTAAGTTCCCAAGACCTCCCTGGGAATTAACATCCTACTTGGCAGAAAGACTTATGCACTTGGGTAACTGACATCCTGGTTGGCAAGTTAAAACATGAACGATAGGCAAGGCAAGTCCCCTGCCACAGTAGAATACCTCAACCAATGAAGACATGTTCCTGAGGAAGTCGCCTATCCCTAAATCCTGATTGGTGAAGTAACTTGGTACAGATGTTTGTGGATTTCAGGCTTAAAAGCTCCATAGGATTCTGACTCGTGGTCACAGTCAGCTCCAAGTCTGGTTTTCAGCCCTGATCAATCAATCCTAGAGTAAATGCTCAATAAACTATCACTTGCCAGGGCCTGACAAATACAGAAGTGGATGCTCACAGCCATCCATTGGATGGAGCACAGGAACCCCAATGAAGGAGCTAGAGAAAGGACCCAAGGAGCTGAAGGGTTTTGCAGACCCATAGGAGGAACAACAATATGATCTAACCAGTACCCCCAGAGCTCTCTGGGACTAAACCACCAACCAAAGAGTACACATGGTGGGACTCATGGCTCCAGCTGCACATGTAGCAGAGGATAGCCTAGTCAGTCATCAATGGGAGGAGAGGCCCTTGGTCCTGTGAAGGCTCTATGCCCCAATATAGGGGACTGCCAGGGCCAGGAAGTGGGAGTGGGTAGGTTGGGGAGCAGGGGGAGGGAGGGAAAGGGATAGGGGGTTTTTGGAGGGGAAACTAGGAAAGAGGATAACATTTGAAATGTAAATAAAGAAAATATCTAATAAAAACAATCAATCAATCAATAAATAAATAAATAAAATATGAAGAAAAGTAAAACATAATCTAAATATTGTGAGATTTTGAGATTTTTATAGGATTAGATATTGTGATGTTATAATATGGGATTATATTTAACTTCTAGATACAAATCTAAAAATAAAGATGCTTTAATGAACTTATCTTAAAATAAATAAATAAATATAAACAAACTATCACTGTCTGACTGAGATTGGAGTTTCTGTGGTTTGTGGGGGTGACTCCTGGATCCCAATGTGGGTGTTGTAATTCATAATTCTTCAAAATACATTCTGTAAGAATAATTTTTATTATTATTGCTGTTGTTTGAGGGGTTTGTTTGTTTGTATGTTTGTTTGTTTGTTTTAAAGACAGTATACCCTTGTATCTGCATGGCCTTCGTTGGCCTGGAACTTGCTATGTTGACCAGATTGGCCTTGAACTCAAAGGTCCCCAGTTCTGGAATTAAAGGTGTAAGCCACTATACCTGGACTAGTTTTTCTTTCTCTGGTATTTGTTGAAGCCGTCTCCCCCTGAATAGCTGCAATCATTTTGTTCCATGCCTGCCAGTCAGGCCATTTTGTTACTGACACAGAAAAATAGCTTGACTCAGAGCAGGGCCAAGCTGACCACATAGCCTGTTATGTTCTGAGGTTTGTTAATCCTAAGGAATTCCACACCCATAAGTTCCACTTAGGACCAATCAGAGTAAAGGTCAGTTAGAAATGTCCTAGCTAGCTAGCCAAAATAACTTCAGTCAGAGCCGACCACTGGGCAGCACTTCTTGCACGTTGTGGGTTTTGCCTTTATAAACTGGCCCTGGGAGACATTCCTGGTCATAGTCAGCTCTGTAGTCTACATCGCTGATCGGTCAGGTTGTCTTGGGGAGCGCATTCAGTAAACCAGCTCTGCATGACTGAGATCGGTGTCTGAGTGGTTTGTGTGGTGATTCTCAGGCCTCAGAAGTACTGTTCACACGATGCTATCAGTAGACACTAAATAAACACAATTTAAGTTAGAAAAACAACAAAGTTGGAAGGAGCGCTTCACTGGGGCTCAGCGTTTCTAGCAAACATAGCACTAAGGATGCGATGAACATCTCAGTGACAGAATGCTTCCTAGCAAAGGCAATGGCTGGAACACTGTGCTCAGTACTCCAGGAAGAAGCACTTAGAGACCTGTCTTCTTTTTTCCTTCCTATTCAATAACCCGTATGTTTTAGAAAGAGCACCTGTCAGATTTTTGTATGCTACATATACAGTTTATGTAACACTGCTTTATATATTTTAAAATATACTTTGTTTTTTGAAAATTCATATTTACTTTCCATTCCTCTTCTTAAATTAAATTGAATTTGGGCTTGGTTTGGAATTCTAAGGGGGCAAGGATATTTTGGTTTTGGAGAGAAGGTCTTACTATATAGACATGGTCAGCCTGTAACTCTCTATGTAGTCAAGTTGGCCTTAAAATCACAAAGATCTGCCTGCCCCTGCCCCTGCCCCTGCCTCGAGTGCTGGGACCGAGGGGCTGTAGCACGATGCCAGGCCCTATGCTGGACCTCACATGTTTTAAATGGTAAAGAGATACTTCTAGGTATCCATCGCAATCCTAGCACTTAGAGGCTCAAGCAAGAGGCTCTTGAGGTCAAGTCTAGCCTGGGCTACTTGTCTCAAAAAAACTGAGGATGAGATATAGCCATTTAGTAGAGCTTTACCCATTTACATGGCCCTAGATTAAATCCCAGCATCACAAAAAAAACAACAACAAAAAAAAAGCTGATAAACAAAGAAGTTCTGACTGCTTAATTTAAAACATAGATGCTGGATATCAGGTGGCACATGACTTTAACCACAGAATCCAGGAGGTAAAAGCAGACTGATCTCTGAGTTTTGAGTCCAGCTTGGTCTTACAAAGCTAGTTCTGGACCAGCCAGAGCTGTTATACAGAGAAACCCTGTCTCAAAAAACAAAATTAATTAAAGTAAAAATAAAATCTGGATACCATCTACCAATAAAGGTTAAGCATAGTATATCTAGGGACTGGAGAGATGGCTCAGTGGTTAAGAGCACTGACTGCTCTTCCAGAGGTCCTGAGTTCAATTCCCTGCAACCACAAGGTGGCTCACAACCATCTGTAATGGGATCTCATGCCCTCTTCTGGCACGTCTGAAGACAGTAACAGTGTACTCAATTATATAAAAGCATAGTCTATCTAAATGACATTTACATTTGTATTGCCGTTATGTGTCACTCTGTGAGTAAACAGAGGGGGTGTGCACTTCACAGCATATGTGTTGAGGACAGAGGACAACTTTTGAGAGTCAGTTGTCCCGATCCACCACGTGAGTCCCAGAGATCAAACTCAGGTCATCAAGTTTGGCTGCTAGCAAACATACCCACTGAGCTCTCCCACAGTCCCTTAAATGACGTCACACAGACCAGTCTGCCCTGATTCTCAGGAAGCATGGTCCTCCTGGACCTCTATGCTTTGACTATCCTGAGCCACATACATGCCATACTTTCCTATGTAGACCTACTGATAAGATATTAGCCATAACAGCTAATAACAGAAACACAGAAACATACTTTAGTAAAACAATTTAAAACTTGCATGGTGGAGTGGGGGGGTGAAGAGATGCTTAGATGTTAAGAGCGCTTGCAGCTCTTGCATAGGACTGGGTTTGATCCCCAGTATGCACAAGGCATCACAACCACCTATTTATTCTATCTCCAGGGGAATCCACATATCTGGCCTCCTCACATATCAGGCACTATGTGATACACACACGGACACAGACAGACAGACAGACAGACAGACAGACAGACACCACATACACACACACACACACACACACACACACACACACACACACACACAGAAACAGACAGATAGACAGATGATAGGTAAATGGATAGATAGAACACTCATGCACAGAAAATAAAAATAATTAATCCCATGAGGTTAGTAAGCTCAAGCAACTTTAGATCTATATCTAGCCTGGGGCTATGGCTCAGCAGCAGACAACAGCCTAGCATGCACAAGGCCCAGGGTTCAATTCCCAGCAGCACAACTGAACTCTATACCAACACAACAATGCTTTCCGAGAGCTTCTAGTTAGTCTACTCTCTCCTGAATGGTTCTCTGGAACCTTCTCAGCCTCCTCAAAGCTAAGCCACACCCCCGTCACTTTCAGATAATGGCTCCTGCTTCTCCATAGAGAAACCAGAAGGTGTCTTCCCTTGTGAAACTGCAGCCCTGGCTGATCATTTCCAGGGTGTGTGCTCACTAAACCATCCCTGTGTGACTGAGATCAGTGTCTGAGTGGCTTGTGGGACACTTCCTGGACCTCAACACTGTAATGTGCTTTTGGTAGGGTGGTTCTTCTCACAATATTAATTCCACAAATCCATGAGTGTGGGTTGTCTTTCCATTTTTCTAGTGTTTTCTCAATCTCATTCTTCAGAGATTTTAAGCAAAGACTCAGGGTAGTCTCGGCTTGCCTGGAATCCACTATGAGGATGAGGCTGGTCTCCAACTCAGAGATCCTCTTCTCCCTCTGCTAGGATTACACAGAAACAGGACCGTGCCTGGTTCTAAAGTTGTTTCTTAAAAATCAAGCTTTGCACAGTAACTCACATCCACACTAGCTCTTGAGAGGTTAAGGTTAAAGTCAAGGTTCAAGGCCATCCTTACCTACACAGTGAGTTCAAGACCAGTTTGAACTACCTGAAATCCCGTCTCCAAAACCACGCAAATGACAACAGAAAAACCCACCTGCATATGATGTTCTAGATATTTGCTTTCCAAAACACTCCTTTGTTTTAACTGCTGTAAACTCAAAGCGACCATTCCAAATACTTACATTTAATGATTTAGATCTTATCTTTAATTTTTTTAAAGATTTATTTATTATCACAAATAAGTACACTGTAGCTGTCTTCAGACACACCAGAAGGGGGCGTCAGATCTCTTTACGGGTAGTTGTGAGCCACCATATGGTTGCTGGGACTTGAACTCAGGACCTTCGGAAGAGCAGTCGGTGCTCTTACCAGCTGAGCCATCTCACCAGCCCGTCGTTAATAATCCAAGGTGCTAGGCACATAATACACCCATGTAATCCCAGCACTCAGAAGGCAGAGGCAGGAGAATCTCAAATGCAAGGCAGGTCTAGGCTACATAGCAAGACACTGTCTCAAAAAATAAAAGTCTTTTTTTAAATCCTACTCCCAATGATCCATGGTGGTTCTCATCAATGCTCTAAACTAAAAGGCACACCTCTGCCTCTCTGGATTATCCGCCCTATTACTCCAGCATGGTTTCCATGAGAACAACTAGACAAGAAGGGTGTTGCTGTTAAGATATAAAGTATTGTTTTCAATTTGTTTAAAATGCAGGAATATTACTTTTCCTGTTCCCCCCATTTCCCCACGACTGCATTATTATCTCCCCAAATGGCGGAATCAGAGACAATGATTCCAGCTGGAATGCTGAGGATAATTACATCGTTTAAAAACTGGCGTTACAGCCTTCTCCACGTGGACCACTTTTGATAAAAGTACATCCTTCAGGTTTCTAAAGATCTTTAAAAAAAAGAAGAAGAAGAAGAAGAAAGAAAAAACAGAACTATATGCTAGCATCCATAAACTTTCCTTAAATGAAAATGTTTTATAATGGCTTTAGCTGATTTTCAAAAGAGCCCTCCTAACCTAAAGTGCATCAATTTGCTCAGTTTACTAGTATAATTAAGTGTATTTAAGTATCTAAATAAAGGGGCTCTCGGATTCTACAACACACACAAGAAATGACTTGCAGAGCAGCATCTAGAAGCCAGCCATGGGGCTGTAGGCAGAACAGACGTGTGTCACCTACCCCACACTCCTTCAGTGTGTGTCCGCCTTGCTCAAACCCAGTCCTGTTGGCTTAATGTTGTCATGGGGGGGGGGGGGAGCTTCTGCAGTGTACTGACAGGACAAGCTTGGAAGCTCACACCCCACAGCGCTCCTCTGGTGAAGACACAGCCCCAGTGTGCTGCCGACCTACCCACTGATTCTCACGATTTGTATTTTAAGTTAATTTAATAAACTGTGGGATTTAAGCATCCAATGGAAGGAGAGAGAGGGAAGGGAGAGGGAAAGGAGGAAGGAAGGATAAGAGAGTGGGGGAGGGAAGGAGAGAGGGAGGGAATGAGGAGGGAGGAAGGGAGGGAGGGAGGGAGGAACTAGTTGGGCGTGATGGTGTTCACTTACAGTTCTACCTACTCAGGAAGCCCCCTGATTAGGGGCCAAGCGCTGGAGACCAGCCTGGCAAGCAGAGAGAGCCCCTGTCTATACTGAGGAAACAATACACCTCTCAATCTCTGAGACAGAATAAACAGACGTAAATGAGCTTAACCTTTCTAAGACACTGTTTTGCTAGGTAACCTAAGCTAGCTTCAGGCTTTGATACTTCTTCCTCTCCCTCCTGTGCGCTGGGAACTTAGGCTCAGCAACGAGTATTTTTAAATACTCCTATGTGCCACTGGAGACAAGTGACAAGAAGCAATTTTCAAGCAGATCCTCCCTGGTCTCTTGCTCCTATCTGATACTCTGGTCTTGGTCTGTGCCCTCACAGTGCCCTTCCCTCTACCCCTCCCCCATCTCCCACTAATAGATGGGACACCCAGGACATGAGCATAGGCCTCAAAATGATCAGGAAATCACTAAAAGGAAGTGATGGGGGGGGGGCAGCATCTTACTCTGAATGAAGGCCCTCAGTTGGAGGATGACCCTGGGATTCCAGGCATCTTCTATACCAGTAAGAACTATTCATAGGGCTGGAGAGATGGTGCAGCAGGTAAGAGCACTGACTGCTCTTCCAAAGGTCCTGAGTTCAAATCCCAGCAACCACGTGGTGGCTCACAACCACCCGTAATGAGATCCAACACCCTCTTCTGGTGTGTCTGAAGACAGCAACAGTATACTTATTAATGATAATATATAAATCTTTGGGCTGGAGCAAGCAGGGACTGAGCGAGCGGGGCCAATGGGAGCAAGCAGAGATCCTAAAATTCAATTCCCAACAACCACATGAAGGCTCACAACCATCTGTACAGCTACAGTTCACTCATATACATTAAATAAGTACATAAATCTTTTTTTTTTTTTTTTTTTTTTTTTTTTTTGGTTTTTCGAGACAGGGTTTCTCTGCGTAGCCCTGGCTGTCCTGGAACTCACTTTGTAGACCAGGCTGGCCTCGAACTCAGAAATCCACCTGCCTCTGCCTCCCCAGTGCTGGGATTAAAGGCGTGCACCACCACACCCGGCTACAAAAATCTTTTAAAAAAAACTATTTGTAACTGTAATTTTTATCTTCCTGAAATACATGTCATCTCGGAGCCTTACTGCCTCCATCTCCTAACCTAGACCTAGTCTAGAAGCAGCTTCTATATTCCAGCCAGAGGGGTTAAAGGTGTGTGCTAGAGCTGAGCCACACCACTAGAAATGGTTTTTTTTTGTTGTTTTTTTTGTTTTTTTTTTTTTACAGTAAATAACACAATCTTGGGGTTCACAATGTGATCAGATATCCGGCAACAACTATCACTAAGGAATCATTCCCAGAGACAGACACAGAAACAAGAACTCACAGGTACACATGGACAGGCCCAGAGCTACCACAACTGCCTTCAAATCAACACAGAATTATTTTATGCATCTTCTATGAGGGCTCTGTTACTTATTTTTCTCATTCACTCTATAAACATGGATTGAACATTAAGGTCCTGCTTTATGCCAGGCCTTGAGTTTGATTCTACAGACCTAAGAAGACCAAGAAAAGAAAGTTTAGAAAAGGCACATGTGGGCAACCTAAGATGGTTCCCAACGCTGGTGAAGCAACACATCTTTAATTCCAGCACTTGGGAGACAAAGAAGGGGACACTATATCACCAGACTTGGTCTCAAAGAAACAAAGAAGTAGCTTATGTTAAGAACAGTCTTGACACAGTGTGGCAAATGGGATGAATGAGAGGAAACCATGGAAGAGACACTACATTCCTTTGCTCCACTTACAAGGCAAGCCAGCGTCCAGGGGGAGCAGGGTCATCGTAATTCCAAGAGCACAAGCAAATCAGGACAGCCCCACCATGGTCCCTGGAGGTGTGTGGACAGCCCCACCGTGGTCCCTGGAGGTGTGTGGACAGCCCCACCATGGTCCCTGGAGGTGTGTGGACAGCCCCACCGTGGTCCCTAGAGGGGTGTGGACAGCCCCACTGTGGTCCCTGGAGGTGTGTGGACAGCCCCACCGTGGTCCCTGGAGGTGTGTGGACAGCCCCACCGTGGTCCCTGGAGGTGTGTGGACAGCCCCATCATGGTCCCTGGAGGTGTATGTTTGTACTGTTTTGCTGGGTTCTTATATCTCTACCTCCCTTCCAATACCCCCCAACCCCACCCCAGCACTAGGTAGGAGAGAGGGAGGTTAGGAAAGGAGGACATGGATCTCTTTAGGCTCCTCCCTCCTGACTAGGGGCAAAGTGTTCCTTGGAACAAGTCCAATCTTCGCAGTCAGGACCACCTGACCAACGTAAGTAGCAGGGACCAGGAGCCTTCTCTTTCTCTAAGTGCCTCCGGCCACTCTTGGGGCTCTGGCATTTTTTTCCCCCTCTCCAGAGTCCCCAGAATTAAACTATGTGAAGCTGGCAAAAAATGATGCCCTTCCTAGAACACAAGCCAATTATAGTTAGTGGCTGTGGACAAACTGAAGCAGCCCCATATCCCCACACCTGGGATTAAAACAAAACCTGGCATTCACAGAGCATCACTGGATTTTTTTTTTTTTAAGATTTATTTATTTATTTATTTATTACATGTAAGCACACTGTAGCTGTCTTCAGACACTCCAGAAGAGGGAGTCAGATCTTGTTACGGATGGTTATGAGCCACCATGTGGTTGCTGGGATTTAAACTCCGGACCTTTGGAAGAGCAGTCGGGTGCTCTTACCCACTGAGCCATCTCACCAGCCCGCATCACTGGATTTTTAAAGAAACCGAAACTCTCCATCACCACCGCAGCCATGCAGGGCTCAAAATGTGCCACTGTCATCTCCCTGGGGAGCAAGCACATACCATATACACACACAGAGTGAGAAGGAAGGAGAGTGAGCCAGAGTGAGGTAGAGTCTTTGGTGAGTGGGAAGTCAGATTCCATCACAGCACACAGCTTTGCATGCAACTTCACAACCGTTTGTGCACGTGCCCCATGTGGACAGGTAATAGTTATTACTGTCCTCAAGTGGAATGTGCCGCACATAACTATAGGTGCTACATTTCCACACTGCTGTCTGCAGATTGTCACACAAACCAGGGCGTCTTGCTACCACATCACTGGGTGAGACTTCCTCAGCCAAGACCATGGCACAGACACACCATTGTCGAGCAAAGCACCGTTCCATGACACGTGGCTATGGTTAGATGCCCAGTCTCACTGCCTTACAAACAAGCCATGAAGTCTCCTCCCAAAGGATGAAAAAACCTGGAGCCTGCACAGCCCTGATTAATGGAGAGCGAGAATGGAAGGCTGTTTAATTCTTTCCCTCCCTGACTCCAGAAAAGCTTGATTCGGCTGTGTAAAAGTAATTCTAATTATAGTGATTTACATGAACTACTTATCATTTATGCCTAATTACTTCCCAGCACAATAACAATTATGCATACATTAAATGTGTTGGATTAACCTGGTTGTAAGTTTTATTTGGTAACAAAGTATCCATAAGCTCCTATTCTTCACAGTCCACTGCCCTGGGGCAAAGGCAATGCTCTGAACTTCTTCAAATGTTTACTACTGAAAGCATGGCCAAGTGAAGGAGGGAAGTTCTATTATGATAGTATGGAGTTACAGAAACTTTCTTAGGAAGAGAACAGAGGAATAGAGGGTGAGGGGGAGGAGAAGGGAGAGGTAATAGAGGGGAGAGAGGAGGGGAGGGGAAAAGAGAGGA
>NC_034598.1:8668153-8676359 GCF_900095145.1 Mus pahari
GTTATGAGCCACCATGTGGTTGCTGGGATTTGAACTCCGGACCTTCGGAAGAGCAGTCGGGTGCTCTTACCCACTGAGCCATCTCACCAGCCCAGACCTCAGCTTTTTCAAAACTGCAGAATTGTTACTTCCGATTGTTCATTACAGCTGACTATTGTTATCTGTTTATCTGCCTCTACAGAAAATCATGTTTTTGCCACGCATGGCTTGTACTTGTGATTATACACTTTACCCTCAGAGTATAAACTGTCTGAGGCTCCGAATAAAATTGGCTACCACATGAGACGTTAGGTCCCCTCACCTTTAGGCCCCATTCTCCCGGAAAATGACTGAGGAAGGCGACCACTGACCTGGATCTTCCATGTATGTGTACCCGAACCGTCACACACATAGGACACAGGAAAAGGGCCAGTGGGGCCAGTATAAGCTGTACCTGAACATCTGCGTTCTATTAATCATGAGAAAAATTCAGGGAGGAGTCCGTCTCGACTGGTTTTCTTTCCACTGTTGTTTTGGGGTTTGAATGTTTGTTGTTGAGACAACATCTCATATAGCAGGCAGTGTAAAGCTTGCTACATAGACAGACTGACCTCAGCAGGTGCTACATAGGACAGACTGACCTACCTCAGCAGGTGCTACATAGGACAGACTGACCTACCTCAGCAGGCACTGATCTTTTTGCCTCTGCCTTTCCAATGCTGGGGATTCCACATGAGACAATGGCCATTTTCCCTGGTTTTGTCTTGTCATGACATTCCTGAGGCAAGCTAACTTTCTGTAGACGTCTATTGTGCACAGTTTTGAAGGTTGCAGTGAAGCAGGTATGGCTGCCTCTCTCTCATGGTGAATGACATCATCCCAGAAGCACATGAGAGGCTCGGGTTACATTGGGAATCCTAGAGCAGGGGGTGTGGCCTAGTTAGAGAGCACTTGCTCACCATGCTTAGGATCAGAATTCTATGCCCAACAATATATAACCAGGCACAAAAGTACAAGACTAGAATCCTGGCTTTCATCAGGAAGAAGAGGATCAGAAGTAAGCTCAAGGTTATCCTCAACGACATACTGAGTTCAAGGCCAGCCTGTGCTAAGACCAAGGTTTAGCTGCTAAAGTGCTTCCTGCAGAAGTCCGAGGCCCTGAGCTCAGAATCCTACCACCCACATAAAAGGCAAGGTACAGCAGTGCACAGCTGTAATCCTAGCATTGGACAGCATAAGAATGTGGAGCCTTGCTGGCCAATCAACCAGAGAGCTCCGTATTCAGTGAGCCACACTGTCTCAAAAATACAGTGGAGGGCCAGCAAGATAGGTCAGTAGGTAAAGGTGGTTGCTGCCAACTCTAATAACCAGAGTCAAACACCCAGAGATCATAACAGAAGGAAATACAAGCCTCCTGTAGCGAGAATTTTGGTTTCTCTAAAAACCAAGTGATGTTGCGTGAACATGTTTTTAGCTTGGGATATGGGGCCGCTTCAGTTTCATAACTGTTAACTATGATGGCCTCATGCTCTAGGAGGAGCGTGATCTTTGCCAGCTGCAGAGAATTTAACTCTGGAAACTCTGGAGAAGGAAGAGGTGGGGGAGGAAAGTAATAGGGGAAGATAATGAAAGTTCAGATTTGACCTACAGCCTAGACACTCACAGATACACAAACGCATAGACACAGACAGACACACAGACACTCACAGACAGACAGACAGACAGACACACACACACACACACACACACACACCATACAAGTGTACATACAAGAGATCCTATCTCAAAAAGTAAAACTGAAACAAACAAAAAGCCTCAGGCAGTGGAAGCTTGCTGGAGACAGCAGCCCAAGTCCTTCCCAAGGGAAGCACCTGGAGGGCCTAAGGACCTCACCAGTCCTACCTCTCAAAAGCCCCCCACTTTCAAAGTCCCAGAAAACCACATCCATAGCTCGTCAAGAATGGGCTCAACCTGTCCTTATAAGAGGGCCAAGGGATTCAGTCACCCTTCCACCAATGAGAACACATCAGACGGCAATCCAGAAGCAGCTGGCAGGCCTTCGCCAGTCACCAATCTGCCAGCACTTTCACCATGAACTTCCAGCTTCTCAACTACAAGAAGAGATGTCCTGTCTTTACGCTCTTCCAGCTAAAGGTATTTGTTGCAGAAGCCTAAAATGTCGAAGACTTGGATTAAGTGGACATACCCGCCAGCAAAACAGCCATACACATAGCAAAACAAAAATACTTTTAAAAGTAAAACTGTTTTTCTTGTATTTTTGCAAGACAGGGTCTCAATACATAGCTGTGGCTGTCTTGAAACTTACTATGTAGACTATGCTGGCCTCTAACTCACAGAGATCCCCCTGCCTCTACATCCTGCGTGCTGGGATTAAAGGTGTGCCAGTATGCCAGCTTAGGAGAATTTTAATACTCAGAAGTGATTTTTTTTTTTTGTGGGGGTTTTGCTTGTTCATATACTTACCAGACTGGAGATAAAAGCCAGGGTTACCATCATGCTAGGCAAGAGTCTATCACAGATCTAGTGTCCCGAATCCCTCAAGAGCATTTTAAAAAATAAAATTACTGGCTGCATGTGATGTTGCACACCTTTGATTAACTTAGGAGGCAGAAGCAGGCAAACCTTTCTAAGTTTGAGGACAGCCTAATCTACAAAGCAAGCCGGAGGCCAGCCAGGGCTATAGAGTAAGATCACAGCTTAAAAAATAAGAATATTCAATTTAAGTAAACAAATAATAATCAAATTACTTTCGTTGAAAATTTCTCTTTTAAGTTTGTGTTGTTGTTGTTGTTGCTGTTATTGTTGCTGTTGTTGTTGTTATTGCTGTTGTTGTTATTGCTGTTGTTGTTGTGTTGTTGTGTTGTTGTTTGGGGCTTTTTTCTTCCTTTTAGTTTGCAGGATGTGTCTGCATGAATGCACTCCGTGTGTAAGAGGTGCCCACCAGCCAGAAAAGGGCATGAGATTCCCTAGAGCTGGAGTTCCGGGGGTTGTGAGCCCCTACATGGGTCTCTGGAAGAGCAGCACGTGCTCTTAACCACTGAGCCATCTCTCCAGTCCCTCATCAGAGGGGTTTGTTTTGTTTTGTTTTGTTTTTTGTTTTGTTTTGTTTTGTTTTTTGTTTTTGTTTGTTTGTTTTTATGATTTATTTATTTAATGTACACTATAGCTGTCTTCAGTCACTCCAGAAGATGGCATCAGATCCTGTGTGGTTGCTGGGAATTGATCTCAGGGCCTCTGGAAGAGCAGTCAGTGCTCTTAACCACTGAGCCATCTCTCTAGCCTCTTCTTTTTCTTTTTAACAATTTACTTATTTTTATTTCATGTAGTTACAGACAGTTGTGAGCTGCCATGTGGGTGTTGGGAATTGAACCCAGGTCCTCTGGAAGAGGAGCCAGTGTTCTTAACCACTGAGCTACCTTAGGTTTCACATCAGAGCTTTAAATAAACTATTAATACTGTGTATCACACGGTGCCTCCTTTCCTAAAGCCCTTACAGTGAAGCAATGGTTGGGTTGTGGGAAGCAGCAGAATGGTGGCCATTAGTTAAGGAAAAACTAGTGTCTCAAGTGTCCAGCTCCTGTTACTACTGAAGTGACTTCCTCTGATGATGCTGGCCTCTACAGCTGGCTACAGCCAGCTACAGCTGGATGAGGTATGAGTCTTCTTACTGAGCAGAATTTCAGCTAAAGCTCAAAGCAGAGGAAAACAGGAGGCAAGTGCTCCACCCATCCCCAGAAGCTCACATCTACATGTGATTAAAAGAAAAAATAGGCATGCCTTGTACTCAGTGGTTAGAGTGCCTATCGCGCATGTGTGAAGTCCCAAATTTAATCCTCAGTACCACCAGAAGGAAAAACCTGAGAAAGAGTTTGAAGCCAGCATGGTCTACACAGAAAGATCCTATAAATTAATCAACCAATTGATCAATAAGAAATAAAAAAGGTAAAAGGGGAATTGGTAAGAGTGATCAAGGCAGAAAGTTGGTGGCCAGTAAGTGCAGGGAAGGGTTAGAAGAGAAGCACTGAAGATTGGGGTTGAGTTAAGAGGAGATCTCCCTCCCTGGGTGAATGAGGAATTCCACAGGTAGCTACCACAGCAGGGTGCGTTAGAGCTGTGGGTGAGCCTGACTTAAATCCTCAGACATATAAAGGTATACAGGACAAAATCAATTTTGCCCATAGAAGTCAAGGCTGGGGACTAGAAAGGTGGCTCAGCGGTTAAGAGCACTGGCCACTCTTACAGAGGACTCTGGTTCAGATCCCAGCACCCACACAGCTGCTTCCGACCATCTGTAACCCTGACTGTTGGGAACCTGACGCCCTCTTCTGGCCGCAGGCATGTGCTGTGGGACATTCATACTTGCACATATATAATTTATTTTCTTTTTTAAGAAAAAGGTGGAAGAGGAGGAAAGAAGAAATCCAGGGTAACTAAAGCACTCCAGGCAACAGGGTTGTGGAACAAAACCTTATGTTCCCTGTGTCCTTAGTGGACCAGGAAGAGTGATCCAGAGAGAGCATGGGAAAGGACCAAAAATAGCTGAGTGAAGAGCAGGAGGTCTCAGCAGGAGGCACGGTGGGAGGTGGTTTCCCAGACACAAGAAGACAGTCAAACACTGGGAACCACAAGAGTCCCCAGGAGGCTTTCACAACCCACCAAGGTGCCCCTCAGCTAAGAGCTAGCTGACCCACCTTCTGTTCAACCGCACTTTCTCCTTTCTTCTGACCCACAGAAGTATAGCAAAGCAAAGGAATAGGGAAGTGGTACACACACACATACACACACACACAAAACCTCCGTACCCCTGCCACACACACACACACACACACACACACACACACCCTTCCAGGATGAGGCTTGAGGACCGGGATGAAGGGCGTCGCATAGAGACTTCACTTAGCCAGAGATACTGGATCTAATGATTATGAAGCTGCTTGGACAGGTGAAGGTAAGAGACCACTAAGGAACATCAAAAGGGGCGGAGCGGAGGTCCAGCCTAGCCTGTGGAAAACCTTCCCTCGGTTTCAGGGCTGTCCTCCCAGCACCGGGTCTACCATAGAAAATGCAATGACCTCACCTTTGAAAAGAGCCCTCCTTCCTCTATGCGGTATCCTTTAAGGTCCTCCTGTAACTTCTGCAAACACTGAACGACTCTTCTTTGCTGTTCATCATCCCTCAGCTCCTGAGCTTTGATCAGAAAGTCGTAGTGGTCCAGAGGCCCACGGCAAACAGCCAAGGCTTTCAAATGGGCCTCAGAAGCGGCTGTGGAGCGTACACCCTCAGATGTCTGGACTGTGTAGGCTATGAACAGAAACATGCAAGATTTTAGATGTCATTCACTCATGTAGACAGGTCGTGGGTACGCAGCTGAACGCCGACATAGCCGAGGGCAGCTCTGGCCTGCAGACGCTCCTGCCTTTATCTCCCCAGTGGGCGGACGACAAGCTATTTGGTCCTCGTCCCTGGTTCTTAGTAAGAGTTCCTAAAAAGGATCGCCTCAGAATTCCATGAGAAGGGCTGGAGAGATGACCTGGTGGTAATATTGCAGAGCAAAGCTCGTTCCCAGCACCTATGTAGAGTCAATGCCTCACAACTCTTTTTTTTTTTTTTTTGGGGGGGGGGGGGGCGAGACAGGGTTTCTCTGTATAGCCCTGGCTGTCCTGGAACTCACTCTGTAGACCAGGCTGGCCTCCAACTCAGAAATCCGCCTGCCTCTGCCTCCCAAGTGCTGGGATTAAAGGTGTGCACCACCACGCCCAGCTGCCTCACAACTCCTAACTCTAGCTCCAGAAAAAAAAAAAAATCTGACGCCCTCTTCTGGCCTCTGAAGGTTCTGCACTCGAGTGACTCAACCCACACACAGTTATACACATATACACATAATTTTTCTAAAATTTTAAAGGGAACAGGAGAAGTAGCCCAGCAGTTAAGAGAAGTAACTTCTCTTCCAGAGGGTCAGCTCTCAGCCCCCACATCAGGCAACTCATAACAATCTGTAAATCAGGGAATCCAACACCCTCTGACACACACATCGTATATAAAGTAAAGCAAGCATCCATATGTACACATGAATGAAAATAAATTAGACTTAATTAAATGGCATCTTTTACAAAAATAAAAAATTCCCTGAGTGGTCCATCCTCTGTTATTCATAATGACCCCTGTCTGACTTGGGTAGCTTTGAGACAGACATTTGCCAAAAAGATGGAGCAAGCAGAAGACTGAATTTTCAAGCCCATGCACAGAAATCTGGGGAGGGCAGGAGGCCCTGAGGTTGAACTTCATAATGACTCTTATGTGACGAGAGATCTAAGCGCTTCCAAGTCAGTGAACACAGCTACGTACTGAGAGAGGTGCCTGCCTCATGTGCTCTCTCGATTTCCCTGGCCCAGGGATGGACCTTTATAATAAACGAGTCATAAACCTGAGTTATGTGAGCCATTCTAGATAACTACCAAAGCTGAGGTGGGGGAGGAATGGAAGTCCCTGAACCCATAGCCTGCCGGGCAGAGATGTGGGCAACTGGGCCATCTCATTTGCAGCTGGCATAGGAAGGGGAGCCACACAGTGGCACTGGGCTGTCACTCGGGATGTGCTCTCCATTCCTCGTGCACAGTGTCAGCACTGAATTGGTTCTTGGATTTGCACCTGATATTGAAAGATCTCAGAAGCCGGGCGGTGGGGGCACACGCCTTTAATCTCAGCACTTGGGAGGCAGAGGCAGGCGGTTCAAGACCAGCCTGGTCTACAGAGTGATTCTCAGGACAGCCAGGGCTACACAGAGAGAACCTGTCTCGAAAGACAAACAATTCAGAGTCTCACAATCAGAGGAGAATGCTCTTTTCATTCTCTTAACTTTCTGGAGTTTAACCAAACCAGGAAAGCTCAAAGCAGTATGACTTTCTTTTTCCCTCTTCCCTACAAACCCCTCTCCTTACTCAGTTCTATGCCCATTCCCTGGCTCCTTTCCTCACACGCCACCCTCACCCTCACTCGGATGCTCATTATCTCTGTGTAGGTTGTGGCGGGGTCCCCTTGCCTCTGCTCACCACCATCACATTCCCTAGGATACCTTCCACCAACCCGAATGTAACAAAACTGCAACCTATCCAGTGGCCTTAATTGGCTTTCTTTGCAATTCTAGAATCAAGTGACACAGCATCCCAAGAAATTCAGTCCACGTTCCAGTGAGCTGGGCAGAGGTTATGTTCATAGCGTGCTGAAGAAACCAGAAACAAAACCAAAAGCATCCTGCTATAAGCTTTGATATCCTGTTTAATGAGGGATGTTTTGTACTCCCAAATTTTTTTGATATTTTTATTAGATATTTTCTTCATTTACATTTCAAATGCTATCCCGAAAGCTCCCCATACCCTCCCCCAACCCTGCTCCCCAACCCACCCACTCCTGCTTCCCAACATTTTTATATACAGAAATCTTCCATTCATTTTAGGCCCAGTGAGAAAACTTAAAAGGTCAAGGCACTTTCCTTACAAGCCGATGCCCTAAGTTTGGTCCCTAGAACAAAAACAGGTAGAAGGTGGGTTGTCCTCTGAGCTTCACATACAAGCAGTGACAGGCACCCACACATGCACATCATACACATACATCATAATGAATAAAATTTACAATCCTTAATTGGCTAAAGAAAAGTGGGAAGAGAGGAACACACCTCTACCCACATAACTAGCATTTCCCATCAGCCCCCTGGCCTCTTTCCCACCTTCTGGGATCACATTAAGTACAAACGGCACGCAAAGGTTAACAGAGAAGGATCGAGATAGGAATCGACTGTTTCCAAGACTGGCTTTAGACAGTTCCTGGAGGCAGGGGAGGGGGCGGGGCAGGGGTTGCAGCATCATCACACCCAGAAAAGAGCGGTGCTCTGTAAGCAGTGTAGTTTCACTGAATATCTACTTCCCTTCATCCAATCAGAAATTCTGGTACAGCTAGGCAGCAGGTTCCTATATATGACAGTCACCATGAAAACCTTATGCTGGGCCAGCAGGATGGCTCACTCAGCAAAAGCACTCAGCCTGATGAGGTGTTTCTAATCCCTTCCACAGGCTGTCCTCTGACCTCCACACATGAGCCTGGCACTAACTCTGGATCAGGGTGGCTGTGAACTCAGAAACTGCCTGCCTCTGCCTCTCTCTGCCTCTGCCTCTCTCTGCCTCTCTGCCTCTCTCTGCCTCTGCCTCTCTCT
>NC_034598.1:8676904-8681461 GCF_900095145.1 Mus pahari
CTCTCTCTGCCTCTCTGCCTCTGCCTCTCTCTGCCTCTCTCTGCCTCTCTGCCTCTCTGCCTCTCTGCCTCTGCCTCTCTCTGCCTCTCTCTGCCTCTCTGCCTCTGCCTCTCTCTGCCTCTCTGCCTCTGCCTCTCTCTGCCTCTCTCTGCCTCTCTGCCTCTCTCTACCTCTGCCTCTCCTCTCTGCTTCCCTAGTGCTGGATCAGAAGCACACACCACACCACCCCCTGGATACTCTTCAATCTTTTGTGACCTCTTTGAACACGCATTCCTCACTAACAACAGCTGCACTCTCTCATCAGCTTCCCCTCTGCACTGCAACTCTGAGTTGTTGCTTTTCTCTTGCTCTGTCTTTTGGTTGCTTGAGCCAGGTCTCACTGTCAGCCCATACCATCCTCTAACTCACAATCCCCTCCTCTCTGTCCTCTAGATTCTGGGGCTATCAGTATGAGCCACACCAGGCTTTCTACTCAATTTTTTTTCCTACCACTCAACTCTTAATCTATTTTTAAAACATCAAAATTAACAACAGAGCCTCCTGAGCCCCATTGTTGAGGGAAACACACCCTCCTCCCTTCCTGTCGTGGCTCAACCTCTGGAGCCTTTCCCAGTCACTGGTCACATCCTGCTCATGCTCAGCCTAGGATAACAGGCCTTGAGGAGACAGCTCCTCACAAGGCCCCAGGACTCACCGCTGCCAAACTCAGCAGCAACAACTTGGGCTTCCTATCCCCATTTACGTGTGTAAAATATTTCACTTCTAAAGGTTGTGCATAGGAAGGCGTGGAGACAAAGCGCACTGTGTTGCTCCCAGCTTTGGAAAGCTTAGCATTCTTTACTGCTTGTATTATTTCTCAACAATTACTGAGGACTATAGACATTTTTTTTCCAAAAAAGAAATTGACGGTGAACTGAGGAAGAGGCGTTTGCTCAGCCAGTTAGCAGCCATGAAAGGAGATTCTTGCTGCAAGATGCTCAAGGCTGAGATTGGCCAGCCTAGCCCTGGAGAGCAGCTGTATACATTGAAATACAAAAGACTTCTCCAAAGCCGCACTAAATTAAATCTGTGACTACATCAGTATACACAAATTATGTGATGCTGCTCCCATATTATTTTGATTTGTATTAATTTGTCTTATTGTACTCCAAATGGACAGTGGAGAAATGCCTTCTGAAGTTCCATAGACTAATCTACAAACAGAAATGGAAGATTTTAGAAGCCCAAATGTTCATGTTGTTCTCTCTAACACCTCAATGTTGTATCTTATGTCAGTACTTTTTGCAAACCAAGTTTCTGGAAGATTCTGCTATATATCATAGCCCACTGGCTGTTCAACTTAGTCAGAGCTGGATAGAGTGGTTCATGCCTGTCACCCCAGCTACATGGTGGGGCAGTGTGTGTGTATGTGTGACAGAGGGAGAAATGATTAGATCTAGGTACCACTAAAGGCAGAGTAAACTGTCAGAGACCAAGTAGTTAAGAACAGCAGCAGCTGCAACCACTAACCTTTCCTGAGTACTTTCTATAGACCACCTCATTTGATCTTCACTACCATCCTATCAGGTAGATACTATAGAGGAATTTTAATCCAGCACCTAGGCTACTCTGGCAAGGGATAACATCCAAAGACCTAGGTCTATGTGACCTGGCTGGAATACAGGCATGCCCTTAGTTCACACCTTTAATCCCTCTGGCTGGAATCCTTTATTACACACCTTTACTCCTAAACAATTACATCAAATTGAGGGACAGACAAAGTGATGAATCAGAGAAAGATTTGACAGAATGAGTCAGAGATAGACTACATCCAACTCTCACGAGAAGCTATTTAAGAGCAGCTCAGGAAGAGAGAGTCAGTTGAAAAGCAGTGCAGTTCATTAGTGGCAGCAGTACATAGAGTTCAAAGGCAGTTTTTTACTGAAACAGTTGTGCAGGGACAGATTGCAGAGAGAACAAGCTACACAAACGTTAAGAAAGAAGGGGCCAGAAGATTAAAACAGTTTGCTAGAGTTAGTTTGAGGCCATGCAATTCAGTGAGAAGCCAAG
Source organism: Mus pahari (assembly GCF_900095145.1). Lineage (NCBI taxonomy): Eukaryota > Metazoa > Chordata > Mammalia > Rodentia > Muridae > Mus > Mus pahari. The sequence continues at coordinate 8,678,954 of NC_034598.1, forward strand.
AGAAGGCAGACTGAATCAGTCAGCTTGGAGAGGAGTTTGGGCCAGAGCAGCTGAGTTGAACCAGCCAGCCAGAGTTCAGAAATAACTATAAAAGGTGAGCTATTCAGCAGTAAGCCTCCAAGATGACAATTACACAAATAAAAGTCACTTTTACAACATACATTATTCCCAGCCTCCAAGATAAGGGAACTGCTGGACGGTCAAGGTGCCACAGCCTATAATCTCAGCACTTGGTGGCAAGAGGATCGGGAATTCAAGACCGCCCTCAGCCACATAATATGTTCAAGTCTAGCCTGGACTACATTAATCCTTGTCTCAAAAAACAAAACAATGGAGGAAACAGATGCACAGAGAAGTTTAGTAACTGATCCACATTCCCAGGTCAGGACACAGCACGAGCAGCATGTCCTGGGAGTATGAAGGGAGGTGTGATGCTAAGGGAAGGAGCTCAGGCTACGGTGGGCTTCGTCATGTGTCTCCATGAACACTCTGGATCTCAATCACAGAACTGTCATTTTCCTCAGCAGACAGGTCACCTCCCTCACCAGTAATGCTCACAGTGACATCAGACCTCTTCAGAAGGAGTCCAGGACAAGAATGAGTTCATTCTCTTCTGCCTTCACTCTTTTCCTATGACGTCAGGATATATGAACTGCTATGGCAATTCAAGAACATGAAAGGAAACATGGCTGACCCATCCAAGGCAATCATAATCCACACATATGTTATGACGTACAACTGTACTGGCTGGATTGGTAACAACAAAGGATTCACAGGCTTTGTGGACTGATGAAAAGGTTTTTATATGGATGGAGTCGTTATCTCTATAGAACATTAGATAAAATGGTAAACAAAAGAGTCAAATAGGGAGAGAGATGGCTCAGTGGTTAAAAGCACTGCCTGCCCTTTCAAAAGACCCAGGTTCAATTCCCAGCCCCCACACTGCAGCCCACAGCTGTCTGTAACTCCAGTTCCCTCTTCTGACCTCCACAGGAAGCAAGCATGCATTGGGTACATAGACATAGATGCAGGCAAACCATCCATACACATAAATAAATAGATTTTAAAACAAACAAAAAAGAAAATTCAACAGGAAATAAGCATTTCTTTTAAGAAATGTTGAAAATTTGTCCCAATCTTGAGGTTTTAGCTAGTGAATGCTGCTCTCTGGAAACCTGAGGCAGCATATGACCCAAAGACAGAGGCAGGCAGGTCTCTGTGAGTTCAAAGCCAGCCTGGTCTACACAGTGAGCTCTAGGCCACCAACCAGGGCTACAAAGTACATAGTAAGACCCCCATCTCCCTACCCCCCTTCAAAAAAAAAAAAAACCAAGAATAAGAAAAAAGTAAACAAAGATGTACAACCTAAAACACTAAGGATACCCAGGCTATCACATGTCTATTTCCAAATTAAAGAAAACTTTTTTTTTAACTCCAGAACATTCCACGACAGGCGCATATCCAGAAATAGTCAAATCTGTGATTAGTCATCTATTTTCAAGCCAGGTATCAGTCTATAATCCCAGTACCTAGGTGTGTATGTGTGGGGTGTGTGTGTGTGTGTGTGTGTGTGTGTGTGTGTGTGTGTGTGTGTATCTGTGTGTGTGCTGAGTGTGTGCATGAATGTGCCCCATCACATGCCAGGTCAGAGGACAACCTCCATGAGTCGGTCCTTGCTCCCCACTCCCCTGGGGCACAGCCTCTGGGTTCTGGGGCTGTGCTGTTTGTTCCAGACCTGCTTTCTCCTGGCTCCACCTCCCACTGCACGGCAGGCATCCTGGGGTTGCAGGCGCATGCCCCCACATAAGATTTTTAGAAGATTTCCAGGAATCAAACTGTGTGCTCAGTCTTATGTGGCTAACTCTTTTACCTACTGAGCCATTCTCTGAGACTTCAGTCCTAGTGGAATGGCTGAGGATTCAAGGCTAGCCTGGGCTACAGAGTGAAATTCTGCCTCAAAGAGAAAGGGGGGGGGAAGTAAGGGAGCAGGAAGGGAGGAAAGGAGAGAGGAGAAAAGAAGGAAGGAATCAATCAATCAATCAATCAATCAGTTAGTCAATATGGGGGCAGTCTGTCAAGCTTCAAAAGTTAAGGCTCCTCAAAGGCTAAGGCACAAGTTCAAGGCCAGCTGGGCTTCACAGTGAGAACCCCCCTTCCCTTCCTAGTACCCTGAAGAAACATGAAGTCAACAGATTGTGTCCGGTTCGCATGGACGACATAAACACCAAATGCCTTCCGATCACTTCAGCAGGGTTGGGTTTTCTTGCTCAGTGGATTCCAAGCCAGACACCGTGGTATTCCCTGTACCTGGGAAGTGGGGGCAGGAAGTCAGGCCAGTCTAGACTACAAGGAACTTCATCTCAAAAAAAGTTTTTAAGAAAGTACCCAAGGGGGCTGGTGAGATGGCTCAGAGGGTAAGAGCACTGACTGCTCTTCCAAAGGTCCTGAGTTCAAATCCCAGCAACCACATGGTGGCTCACAACCATCCACAATGAGATCCGATGCCCT
>NC_034598.1:8684686-8715396 GCF_900095145.1 Mus pahari
ATGGAAATGTAAGCCGAATAAACCCTTTCCTCCCCAACTTGCTTCTTGGTCATGATGTTTGTGCAGGAATAGAAACCCTGACTAAGACAGTCAGGAAAGCAAAAGGCTAGCCAGGATGTGGAAGGAAAGTGAGGAAAGCCCATCAGGCCAGCACCTCATTAAAGCCACCAAGACAGACAACAGACTATGCTCAGGTCACAGCCAGGCAACTGAGACTTGAATGCAGACCTCTCTCAGGCCCTCTTCCTTAAGCTTCCTGGTCAATCAGTACCTGGCTCCGTTTGTCCGTGCTGGAACTCTGCCCTCCAACATGGTAGGGTCATGGGTCCTCACCATACTGGAAAAACTCCTCCAACAAAGGGTCAGACAGAAAGTCTGACTTGAAAGAATTGTGAGGGTAATTAGACTTATGTACAATTATACATGTTACATATACAGACACTAGATGAAAACAGAAATGTATAGTCCTCCTCTATTACCTCTGCATGGCCACGACCCCCACTATGACCTCTGCTATGGCCACGACCCCCACTGTGACCTCTGCTATGGCTATGACCTCCGCTATGGCTATGACCTTCACTATGAAACTGACACAAATTAGGTCAGATCACAAAGGAAACTCAAAATCTCAGTGGCTACAACAAACAGAAGAACCTGAACCACAGAATTTGACCACAGTGTGTTTAAGTGTAAAAAGTTAGCTGGGAGCTGGGTGTGGAACACGCCTACCATCCCAACACTTGAGAGGCTGGGGCAGGAGGATTGCCACAATTTTGAGACCAAGCTGGGCTACCCAGCAAGAGCAAAAAAGACTTAGCTGGATATGGTAGCACCTTGTGTCGTCTCAGCCTCTCAGCTGCAGAAGCAGAAGAAAATCTGAGAGCAGCCTGGCTACCCAGACAGACCCTGTCTCAAAAAAGTCCTTAACTGTCTGTAAAAGAATCAACAAGGCCAGGCAGTGGTGGCGCACGCCTTTAGTCCCAGCACTTGGGAGGCAGAGACAGGCAGATTTCTGAGTTTGAGGCCAGCCTGGTCTACAGAGTGAGTTCCAGGACAGCCAGGGCTACACAGAGAAACCCTGTCTCGAAAAAAAAAGAATCGACCAAAACCAAAACAAAAACAAAGAAGATTCAACAGAAGAATTTATTTAGCAGTAAAGAACTGGAGAAACGCTGCGTCTACAGTACAAAGCTCTGTGCACAACACAGCACTGCGAATGCCATCCACGATGAGCTAAATGGCTGTAACTGCACTCTCAGAAAAGCACAGACTCAGACAAAACGCTGCTCTGCAGTGAGGGGAAGGACCGGGAGAGACCGGGAAGGACCCAGCTATGAGATCACAGAGCCAAAGATAGCAGCCTGGGTCAGGAAGTTAAGGAAGGGGTGAATGGAAATGATCCTTCCATTGAGATCAAAGGACAGAAAGAATTCAGCCAGTGAAGGAAGGGAGGCGGCCAGGAGTCTCAGGAACTCGGGTGTGTGCACACTCTCAACACAGTTCAGCTCTGGAATCAAGTGGAAAGAGGTGCCAGGGACTACACAGTGGGATCCTATCTCAGAAAATGAGATTTAAAAAAAGTCTAAGCCAGGCATGGTGGCGCACGCCTTTAGTCCCAGCACTCGGGGGGAGGGGGGGGCAGAGGCAGGCGGATTTCTGAGTTCGAGGCCAGCCTGGTCTACATACAGAGAAACCCTGTCTTGAAAAACCAAAAAAAAAAAAAAGAAAAAGAAAAAGAAAAAGAAAAAGAAAAAAGTCTAAGAATTGATACTAATCAATATGCAAGGTCTTTATGAAAAACACAGAAAATCTTTCACCAAGGCATAAGCAAAACACGAGAGTAGAAGCATGTTATAAGAAGGAGAGATGTTATAAATTATCAATTATTCCCAATCAATTCACAAAATAAGGAGAGATGTTATAAATTACCAATTATTCCCAATCAATTCACAAAATAAATCTTTTCCCAAATCCCTTAGAAAGTAATGAAAGAGGGGCTCCATTGGTTAAGTGCCTGCCAGCCAGCCGAGCTTGAAGTCCTCAGTCAGGGTCCCCAGCAGCCACCTACAGTACAGACTGTAAGTCCAGCCCGGGGTGAGGGATTTCTGAGTTCGAGGCCAGCCTGGTCTACAGAGTGAGTTCCAGGACAGCCAGCGTTACACAGAGAAACCCTGTCTGGGGGGNGGGGGGGTGGGGGGGGGAAAGCTCCTGACTACCAAATGTGGAAATAGACGTGAAATGCTCCAATAGAAAGGCCCATTTCCTTGCACTTGGGAGGGGGAGGCAGCTAGAGGACCAAGGATTAAAGGTCATCATCAGTTAGAAGCTAGAGTTCTCCTTGGAATAAGGAGACTGTCTCCATCTCTGACTCCTCATCAAAACAAGATAAAATAACCAAAAAACCAAAAACCAACAACTGTGAAAGAGCCGTGCCGGACAGATACGCCAGCGAGAAATGGAATAAACCAAGCTCTTGAATTTTTTAAACTATAAATTAGAGGACAACTTTTGGCAGTCCGGTCTCTCCTTCCACCCTGTGAGTTCCGGGGATAGCCCAGGTTACGACTTGGGGTAGGCACCTCTACCCACCATGCAGCCCAGAACAGAAAAACCTCACCACTGCTCTGTTTGGTTGTCTGCTTTGTTTTTGTTTTTGTTTTGTTTTTTTTATCAATTTGTAACTATGCATTTGTCATTCATTTTAAAAAAGATCCCATATCTGTACAACTCACTGTTTACCAAGTATCTACAGTGCACGGCAGAGGCAGAACATACATGAGAAGCACGGGTCACCTGTTTCGAGAGAGAAGCAAGCTATGGGAGGCAACAGATCATTCAACAACTAACATGTAGAAACTGACAAACGACAGACTTTAACTTAGACTATACCCTACCACAAACCAAACACCTGCCAGGTGACTACTTGGCGGTGGCTTGTCTGAGACTGAGCACAGCGGTAAGCTGCTCTCTCTCCCACCACCTCCCAAGTGTTGGGATTATAAATCCACGCCGCCACATTCAGATTTACTGTAAGTGTTTTTAATTCAAAACAAAGAAGCCAAGCATATATGACTATTTAGCTGGGGGAGGTTTGTAGACTGCAGGGCTCACTGCCATGCCCGGCTGATGGGCTAACACAACAGAGACCACAAAAGCCAAAAGGTTATTCTGCCAAGCAGAAAGTGGGGTTCTATTCTAGTTTGTTCTCTTCAGATCAAAGACTGGGAAGGTTTCTTTGCAGACCCCCAAGAAAGATGGGGTGTCCTGAGCACTGAGTTTCTCAGTGGTGATACAAACTGCTGACTATGTTCAACTCTGGCAACAGAGGGACCAGGACTGAGGCACACAAGCTCTGAGACGTGAAAGTGAAGATCCACGCCACGCTTCTGACCAAGGAACGTGTTATCTTCAGCAGGGCAGAAAGGTGAGCCTCAGACCTCTCTGTTTTCAGTCTACAACAACAGTGAACACACCCAGTGAGCTGCGCCCAGGCTGCTGGGGTGACACCTGGAACCCCAGTACCCCACAGGTCCAGGTCCGAGATCTCAAATTCTAAAACATGGCAAGCAAGAAGTAGAGAGAAAGAGGGGGCAGAGGGGCTGGGGGGGGGGGAACCAGACAAAGCAAAAACTTCATATCATAAAAGTCTATTCAAATGTCTATTAAGTATAAGTTTGGGGTTGATTATAATCAACCTCAACCATACAAACTATAATTCCCAGGAAAAAAGCCATACCTGTCCTTAGGATTCTGCAAAGCTGAGTGACTGACTGACTCGTGGCTGTGGAGGCGGAATACTACAGAGCCAGAGCGGCTGCATTCTCTTTAGTCCCCTTGGTACCATTCACCGCTCTCCTCTGTGCCTAACCTGCCATACCAGGCACTGGATAGCATCTGAGGCCTGAAGCCAAGATCTCCCCTTGGCTGTAGCCATCGACTGTGGTGGTTTGAAAGAGGATGGCCCCCACAGGCTCATAGTTAACTGACCTCACTTGGAAACATCTGTGGGAGGGATGAGGTATGGCCTTGCTGGAGGAGGTATGTCACTGGGGATAGGCTTGGCGGTTTCAAAAACCCACACCATTCCCAGGCTCCCCTCCCTCCCCCTCCTCCTCTCTTCCCCTCCCTCCCCCTCCTCCTCCTCTCTTTCCCCCTCCCTCCCTCACCCTTTGCAGCCTGGCTCTCAGCTACTGCTCCAGAGTCCTGCCTGCTACCTAAAATGAGATGCTTTCTTTTCTAAGTCGCCTCTATCATGCTGTTTTGTCACACAAGCAAAAGTAACTAAAACATTACCTGATTAAAACACGCTGAGAATAGAGTTGGTTTGTGAGAAGGGACAGGCTGAATTCGAAGTAAAATGAAGGGCCTGATGTGCCCCCCCTTTCAAACAATGAAGTATTTGAAAGCACCTTGATTTACCTATGACTTTCTTCGGTAACTATAAAAACATCATGGAACCATTGCCACATTGGAACATGGTATTTGGGACAATCCTATAACTAGGAATCATTACATTCCTAGTTATAAATTCAACAAAGAATATATATATATAACTAAATATGTACACAGACATATTCACAGCAGTATCATACCTAGTATTAACTAAACACTGTAAAAGCACCCCAGTACCTAAAAATATAAAGTGGATTTAAGACGTGGCATTGGAGGAGCAGAGAGATGGTTCAGCAGCTAAGAGCACTCGCTGCTCTTGCATAGGACCCAGGTTTGGCTCCTATCACCCATGTGATGGCTTGCAAACATATGCAACTCCAGTTCCAAGGGCTCCAACACCCTCTTCTGACTTCCAAGGAGACAAAACATGCATTTGGTGCACTTACATACATGCAAGCAAAACACTTACACACATAAAATAAATCTTAAAATAAGTTTAATTAGCATCAGAAACAAATGCTAGAGGTTTAGACTAATAATAGAATGTTTGCCTAACATATCTAAGGCTCTGGGTTTGATGCCCCACGTAGTGAAAGGGGAAATGAGTTGCTTGCTACACACATCTATGTGGGTACCTGTGCCCTACCTACTACTGAGGCCAAGGCAGGAGAATTGCCTGAGTCTAAGAATGTGAGACCCACCTAGGTGGCCCAGGAGACTGTCTCAAAAAACAAACAAACAAACAAACAAACAAAAAACCACCCTCCCTAAAATAAAACAAAAACCACCTGGGTTTGGTGGTACATGCCTGTAACCCCAACATTCAGGAAGCTGAGTCAGGAAGACAAATGGAAGTTCTAGGGTAGCCTTGTCTACATTACAAGTTCCAGGCTAGCCAGGACTACATATAGAGTGCCCCATCTCAAAAAAAAACAAAACAGAAAAACAGAATACTTACCACCAAACAAACAAAACCTGTGGTATAGTAAATCAGCCATTTATTTAGAGAGAGAATGATAGTTAACAACACATGAAGAAAATGTAATTCTGGATTTCTCCACTGAGCATTGCCTTAGTAAAGTCTCACCGACATACTGTTCAGTGGAGTAACCCATGGTTATATTTCTACTTTAGCTTGCTGTGATAAAACACTGACCGAATAACTTCAGGAGGAAAGAGTTTATTTGGCATACAGGTCCTGTCATAGTCGGCCATCACGGAAAGTCAGAGCAGGAACGCAAACAGAAACCTGGAGGCAGGAGCCAAGCAGAGGCCATGTGGATGCTGCCGACCGGCCTGCTTCCTCTGTTTGCTCAGCTGACACAGCCCAGGACCACAGTGGGGTACGCTCGCCCTCCTGCCTAAGGACGATGCCTCCCCTCCCACAGGGGGGTACGCCCTCCTTCATCAGTTAGCGATTTAAACAATGCCCCAGAGGCCTAACCACAGGCCAATCTAATGGATGCAACTCCTCAATTGGGGTTCCTTCTTCCCAGGCCTCTCTAGCTTGTGTCGAATTGACCATAACCAGACAGCACCTACATCAAACCTACAGTAATATAACCCACTTGTCAAATTTGCCTGGGACATGGTTGGTAACAATCAAAGCCTCAGGAGGCATAAATGTTCTCTGTTCCTTTTGCTGAGAGCAATAGGTGGTGGCATATGCCCAACGTACAGCACCGAGAAAGCGGACACAGGTCTCCTGCTGTGAGTTCAAGGATAACCTCCACAACATAGTGAGTTCCAGACAAGTGTATGTACATAACAAGACTCTGTGTTTTAAAAAAGCTGTAAAGAACCAGATCATCTACAGAGGCTCCGTGGACAGTCTCAGAAACACTGAGTAAGGATTGGCTCCCATCTTCGACCCAAGCACTGGGCACTGTGGAGGCCAAGGAAATGGAATCACTGCGTGTCCCACAGCAGGCGAGGCTACCGTGGCCTTGTCTCCACATTAAATGCAGTCCCTGCAACAGTGGCTCCCTGTGCCACGGCTGAGCAGTCTCTAGAATCCAAGAAGCATTACCAGTCTTAGCTGAACTGGAAGACTCGCCTGCCCTGGAGCGGCAGGGTCAGAGGCACAGCATACATTCCTGACAGCTTTCAATGGACTGACCGTCTGTCTCCTAATAGCGATCTGAGCCTCACAGATGATGACAAGGAAGACACAAGACTAATCAGCTCCATTTCAAAGATGAGAAAATAGACCCAGGATGGAACCAAGATGGCAGTCAAATCTCTCCAGGTCACATGTTAGTGGTCACCTATGTCCACCGGTCCCAGAACAGAACTAATGGAAAATTCTTCAAATTACCAGTTACAGAACAAAGAAGCTTCACTTCTTCACACAGGGGAGCAAATGCATGCTTAGTTAAATGAATCAAAACTCTATAAGGCATTTCGATTCCTAGTTTAAAATGTTTACCCAACTGCTGGGAGAAAAATGCACAATCAGGAAAAACACATTTAATATTTCTAAAGGGCTGGATTAAAATTTCAGCTGTAAACTTCATTACTGTAATTAGATTTTTAATGCATATTTATTAAACATCATTCAAATACTGTGTACAAATTATTCCTGAGTTATTTGTACATTTGTGTTGATTCCAGCAAACCGTCCACAGTAGCCACTGACCAGCGATGTCCTGTTACGGAGGCAGAAGCTTATCCTGGGGTCAGAGGCAGCTCCTTTAAGCTCCGGTACGTGCTAATCATATCCAAAAGATAAACATTTCACTTCTTTTTTGAGAAACGAAATGGTCACAAAGGACTCAGAAAGTCAAGCCTCGTGGGTGACACTGAAGACCTGTGTTTGATTTCATGACGAGTAAACAGGGTGCAGAATAAAGAAAATCAAATCTTAATTAAACTCTTTCTTTAGAAAAACAACATAAGCCGTCATCAAGGACTGCGTCGCGGGGTGATTTACCTTATTTATAAAAGGCTGATTTAGGGGCTTTAAAAGGGTGCTTTTGATTTAAATAGAAAGATTATGAAAATTAAAACTAAATGCTTCCTGGTTATCATTCTTTTCCCTTAGAAGGCAGCTAATCTTAAATGTGCCGATGTGTATAATGTTATGGGGGAGGGGTTACTTTAAATTTCATGATAACAAATCAGTAAAATAGTACCTAAAAATCTGAATAAAACCATTCTGAAGTAATCACAGGCATGGCCCAGCACAGTGCGTAACTTCTTAGCATTCACTGTGCTCACACACGATTTGGTAACGAGGACTAAGAGATCCCTTTTCTTTCAAATTATAAAGAGAATGATCGATCGCTTTGTTGTGTTGTTTAATTGAAGCAGGGTCTCATGCAACCCAGACTGGCCTCAAACTCACTACCTCACTGAATATAACCTTGAGCTTCTGACCCCAGTGCCTCCACTTGAGTGCTGGGGTTACAAGTGTGTGCCTCCACCTTTGGTTTTATGAGGGACCAAGCCCAGTGTACTGTGCATGCTGGATAAGCACTGCACTGCTGAGCTGCATCCCAGACCCAGTTTACTACAAACTGGATAGATTCGCCCACATATAAATGAGGATTTTTAAACGGAGTCTGCTGGAGTCACGTATAAAATATAAGGTGTAGGATAGCCCTGTGAGAGAACTGCCCTAAGAAGTCCATGTTCATTGATGGTGCTGGGTGGCAGTACCAAGTGTGACGAGCCAGGCAGAGGAAGACAGATGCTGCTCGCGGCAAGATCTCTCTCACACAGGGAAGCTAAAGTTGATTCACAGAAGTAGAGAGCTGAATAGCTAGCAACTGACAGGCTAGAGATGAGGTGAGACTGAAGGCCAAGGAGTGGGGGCCAAAATACAGTGGGCTGGCTCCAGTCTGTGACTGTTTACTACATACCTTATGAAGATGTAATAGAGGGGAACTGGGGGCTCCCAGCAGACGTCAGTGATAAGGGTTGAAGGAGATAGTCTTCTACTATCTTGATACCATCGATACCACTACACACTGTATCTATGTACACAGTTATTGTCGTCTGTGCCAAAGATGTACAGGATTGAAAGAGTTTTTAAAAGGACAAAGCAGGATTGTATGGCAACTGACCCAGAAGTGCCTCCCTGCCAACTAGCTTCCATTAGTGCTGGACGCTATCCCAGCCAATAAGGAGGAGATTTCAGTGATCTTACCACCGCACAGCTGGACCCTGACGCTGTAACACTGACCTGCCAGACAAGGTGTGTCTGCTGTAGTGGTGGCATGACTGTTACTGGAGAGACTGACCTTGATGGATTTGAGGCTTACTCCACAGGACAGGATTCAAGACTGGTACTACTAATCCAGCAAAAGCTGGGGAGGGGGGCTGTCACCAGGGCAGGCAGGGACAGGACCTACTACTGTGGCTTTGTTTTGCTAGATGGTCATGTTGCCAAACTGCCTTCTAGATGTATTCACTTGGGGTTGGAGACATGGCTCGGAGGTTAAGAGCACTGGCTGCTCTGCCAGAGGTCCCGGTTCAGTTCCCAGCACCCACATGGAAGTTCGCAAGTGTCTCTAACTCCAGGTCAAGGGGACAGACCTACATGCAGACAAAACACCAATGCACATAAAAAATAGAAAATAAAATAAAACCCTAATTACAAAATAAATAAATACATTCACAAATACCCATAGCTCAGTGCTGTTCACAACCTTGGTCTGAGGAGCCTCTTCTGCAGTGGGCAGTGGTCACTGCAGAGATTCTCAGCCAACTGGCCCACACAGTGAGAGCAAGTCACTGTTCAGCCTACCTACTCCCCCATGTCCCACCAAGATTCAGAGAGGGGCAGAACAAATGGAAGTGCCAGAGGATGGGGATTAGTGATAGAACAGAGCGTAATCTGAATATGACATGGCTGTCACGTGAATGAACTCACAGTGACAGTGGTTAAATATACAAAACCTAGCCAGCCAACATCCCAGCATGAATGAGGGAGGGGCCCACGGGACCGTAGCCCTAGCTGAGGAGTTAGCACCCAGGGCCGCTGAAGGACAGAGAACAGTTTTCTTTGGTAGTATACACACTGGTGTAGGTTGCCCTCTCTCCAGTGTCCGCCCCGCACTGTGTTCACATAGGCAACACTTGGCGGGTTATAAGAAAAAAACCTGGGTGAAGTAGTCCGTGAACCCCAGCACTCAGGAGGCAGGGGCAGGTGGGCCTCAGTAGGTTCGAGGCCAGCCTGGTCTGCATAGTGAGTTCCAGGACAGCCCGGGCTACACAGTGAGACCCTATCTCGAAAAAACAAAAATTAAAAATTAAAAACAGAGAGATCCATAAAAGACAAAGCGCACTCACAGTAGTACAGCCATTGCCAGACTCCAAAAGATGGAATTTACAGATGGAGTCCAAGAAACCATTGGAGCCAAGGAGCAGGAACAGCAGGAACAGCAACATCCAGCATGCCTTCTGTTTTGTGGCTCTGATTGCCTTTTTGACTGGCTGGCTGTTTTGGTGGGGAGGGGTGGGTCAAACATGCTACAGTGTGTCTGTGGAGGTCAGAGGACAGCATAAGGAGCTTGATTCTCTTCCTCCACCATATCCCAGAGATCAAGCCCAGGCCACCCAATCTTGGTGGCAAGCATTGTCACCCACTGAGCCGATTCATCAACCTTCGAGTTTTTGTTTTCACTGCTGTTGTTTTGGGGTTTGGGGGAGAGGGGTTTTAAGATAGTGTCTTCCTTTGTAGCCCAGGCTAGCCTGAGACTCAGAATACAGGGCTGCAGTTCCACATGAAAGTGCCTTTAAGAGTTAGAGGCTGGAGCGATGGCTCAGCAGTTAAGAACACTGACTGTTCTAGCAGAAGACCAGGATTCAATTCCCAGCACCCACAAGGCAGCTCACAGCCATCTATAACTCCAGTTCCAGGGAATCCAGCACCCTCTTCTGGCCTCTATAGGTACCAGGGGTTCAAGTGATACACAGACATGCATGTAGTCAAAACATTCCCACACATACAATAAAATAACAAAACAAAATAGAAAAGTTGGACAAATCTTGATCTCGGGTCAGAAAGAAACAAACGGCATAGGGAAACTAGTATTTCATATACACAAGAACCAAAATGACTTTTTTTCCCTTGGAGAATTTAGATAGCATATCATTATACGGGCCCAAGGCTGTATCACTAATTCCCAGGCTTTGGTATCTTTTGTTACCCTGCCTCTTTTCATAAAAAGACAAATCCAAAACATTAACATCACATATTCACCAGCCACTTAAGGGGATAAAGCTTTTTAAGTCATCTATTCCAGGCCCCTAAAGTTTGTGGGGTTTTTGTTTTTGCATTTTAAATTCTTCTTTATGTGTTTGGCCTACATATATATATCTTTGTCCCACTTGTGTACAAATGACATTGGATGCCCTGGAACTGGAATCCCTGAACTGAGGTTACAGATGATTGGGAGACATCATGTGGGTACTGGGAGTCGAACCCAGGTCCTCTGGAAGAACAGCCAGTGCCCTTGACTGCTGAGCCATCTCCTTGCCCCCAAGTTTGTCGGGTTTTCAATCATCTATTTGTAAATCGGCTATACTACAACTAACCTTCCATCTATCCCAGAATGATATCTAGTGTTTAAAAGAATGATATTTTTAAAAATAATCTTTAAAAAAAAAGCACCCTCAAGAGTGCACACCTTCAATCCCACCTCTCAGAAGGCAGGGCAGGCGGGTCAAGATCTGTCTTGAAAACAAAACAAAGGGGGTGGGGGGGGTAGAGAATGTTCATCTCTAATATTAAATGCTAATAACAACAAGTGGTTTTTAGGGGCTGGAGAGATGGCTCAGCGGTTAAGAGCACTGACTGCTCTCCTGAAGATCCTGAGTTCAAATCCCAGCAACCACATGGTGGCTCACAATCACCTGTAATGTGTCTAAAGACAGCTACAGTGTACTTAGATATAATAATAAATAAGTCTATAAAAATAAAAAATAAAAACAAAAATAAAAACAAATGGACTTGAATTGTTTCACATCAAGACAGTCACAACATAGAGAACTACGAAGCCCATCCATCCATGGGGCTAGAAGACAGCTCAGTGAGTATGGTCCTCACCCTGTAAGCTACTTCCACTGAGAAGGATCTCTGTGCCGAAGATGAGACTGCAGTGAGCTGAACAGAACAGGGTATCATCCAATAGCAACACCTAAAACTACAGTACGTGCCCCAAGACCGTGCTACAACAAATTGTGAGATTTGATCCTCACAGTCTCTTACCCCTATGAAACACACTCTTCTTAGGCTAGCTCAAATAAAGCAGAATTTTAGGCAGGAGGTTTTTTCTTCGGTATCTGCCCCAGTTGTTCACTTCTCTACTCTTCTTTTCATGATGTGTCTTAAGTCTTCCTTGTCTTACACTTGTTGTTTCTGCTCTCCACTCTGCAGACCTGCCCAGGCAAGTCCTGCGTTCTCCTGCTCCACCTGCCTCCTAGTCCTTCCTCCTTCCCCACACTCCACAACTAGCACCATCACCAACACCCTAAGTTTAACCAATCAAAACTGAATCTCGGGGCTGGGGGTGGGGGTGGCTCAGTGGTTATAAATGCTTGTGGCCCTTCCAAGGGGCCTGGGCTGTTTTATTTAAAAAACAAAACACACACACACACACACACACACACACACACACAAACCAGGGGACTAGAGAAATGGCTCGGTGGTTAAGGGCACTCACTTCTCTTCCAAAGGTCCTGAGTTCACTTCCTAGCACCCACATGGTAGCTCACAATTGTCTGATGCTGTCTTCTGGTATACAGATATACATACACCCACATAAATAAAATACCCATATAAATAAAATAAAATAAATAAATAAATAAGCTAAGAAAACAACAACAACAATTTGAGCTAGAAACAATGGAACTGCCCCCTTTGGGCTTCTGTTCCATCTTGACTCAGTTTCCCTTAAGTAGCCCAAACTAGGAACTCCACATTGATATTAACTAATTTTCCATATCTGTTGCAGGACTGTCAGTTCCATCAAGAAGCCATGTCTGAATTCCCGCCCCACCACCCTGCCCCTCATTCACCAGGGCATAACCAAACTCCCCCCTGCTCCCCCCCCCCCAATGCCTGGTGTATCCCGGCAGTCCCAGGAGCATGCGTGCTGAAACAGACTCAACCACATCTATTCCAAGAACCCTGTACTACCTTCTGTCACCAAGCCTAGACAGCCCCCTGGGCACCCAGGCTCTCTGAACCCAAATGGCAGCTCCCATCCCAGGTTCATCTCTGGCCCCTCTCCCTCAGAACCACAAAAGCCAGTAAGGGTCATAGGCTGTTCTCTCCAAACATGGCTGGAAAACAAACGAAACTCGGACTGTAAGAAAGAAGGGGACGATTAGAAGTCTAGAGTCTAGAAGGCTCAGCTGGGGCTGGTGGCTCCCGCCTGCAATGGCAGCTGGGAGGCCGACACAAGGGGGTTGCAAGGTTGAGGCTAGTGAACTCCCGGCAAGTGAGTCCCAGGCCAGCTCCAGCCAAGACCCTCTTACAAAGCAAAACAAACAGCCTATGTCTACATGCTACATGTGTCTGCATGTGAGTGTGTACTTTTTTTAAGAAAAAAAGAAAAGGGCTCATCACATATTAGCTATCAAACTTGAGTACTGTAATCCTGCCTCCCTCTGAGGGCTGGGCCCCACTCACTCATATAACTCCTACATTTAGCTTAAGACTTCAGATGAATTAACAATGTTGTCCCGTTTCTACCCACACACTGGCTAATATGATTTCTTGGTTGTTGTTAGATCTGAACTCACTATGTAGCACAGGCTGTGATAGTCTAGCCTCAGGCAATAAGCGTTATGATCACCACCTGGAACAGAGGCCCCTTTGCTGTCTGATAAAAGGCTTTCGCTATTAAGAGGGTTAAAACTGACTGGGTGGTGGTGCAGGCCTTTAGTCCCAGCACTCGGGAGGCAGAGGCAGGTGGATGTCTGTGAGTTCAGGGCCAGCCTGTTCTACAGAGGGAGTTTGAGGACTGCAAGGGCTACACAGAGAAACTCTGTCTCAAGGGAAAAAAAAAAAAAAAAAAAAAGCTTACAACGTTTCATTAAATGAAGATTTACTGAGAGCTAAAGAAAACATGTAGTGAAAACCAAAAGAACTTAAATTACAGAAAATTCCAAAATGCACCTACATATACATATCCCAAAATGAAGTTCATAATGTGCTGCTACCTAAGGACCGGATGAGTAGCAGTGTCTCAGGACCCAGAAACCTTTCAAGGTGGAGTTTACAAAATGGCTGAGCCAGGCCCCGTGTTAAAGTAAGACATGGCATTGAAAGCAAAGGCCTTACAGAAATGGCTCCATGCTTAAAAGCATGGGCTGCCATTTTTGGAGGACACAGGCTCAGTTTTCAGCATCCACATGGCCTCTTGTAACTGTTGGTAACTCTAGTTCCAGGGGACCTGACATCCTCTTCCCACTTCTACAGGACGATGTATACATGTGGTACACAAACACACATGCAGGCAAACACTCACTCACATAAGTAAGTGTTAAAGAAACAATGAAGGAATGACCAGCCAGACCTGGTGGTGTGGCCAGGCAATCCCAGCTATCTAGCTGTTGAGGAAGGAGGACCTCAAGGCCCAGCTGAACTGCAGAGTGAATTCAGAGCCAGCCTAGGATGCAATTTTGACCCCACCTAAAACAAAAGTGTAAAGAACTGAACCTATAGCTCTGTGGCAGAAGGGTGGCCTAGTACACAGGAGACCCTGGGTTCAAAGCCCAGTACTGGTGAAAATCAAGCTAAATCCGGCCCTTCCTGTCCTCATGGCCTCTCCCAACGCTTCCTTCCTGCCTTTGTTTAAGCCATGCTTTGTAAATGAAACTTCAAACAAGGGGTGGAAAAGAGAGATAAAACCGTGTGAACACTAAACACCCCCTCCCGGGGTTATTTCTTGATGGCAGGGTGTGTGTGTGTGTGTGTGTGTGTGTGTGTGTGTGTGTGTGTGCGCGCGCGCGCGCGCGTGTAAAGAAAGGGGCAGAAACTGTAATCCAGACTCAACTGATGAGATTTAGACTTCAGTATTTCTCTTGTTTATAAAATAGAAGGGAATTTTTACTTTAAAAAAAATTTATTGTGTATGTGTGCGTGTGTATGCGTGTGTATGTGTGTGTGCACATACAAGAGCGAGAGGACAAGTAGTGTGTGTGTGTGTGTGTGTGTGTGTGTGTACGTGCACAAGAGTGAGAGAAGACAAGTGGTGGGTGTTGGTACTTCCCTTCTGCCATATAGATGCTGGGGATTGAACTCTAAGCGGGCCATGTAAAGCTCACAGTCTAGTATTTATTTCAATAATTGAGAAAAAAAAAACCTATCTTGAGATGATGAGAATCGGTATTTGCATCTATACTCTGTTAAATTATATCAGTTTTTGAAGGTATATAAAGAGGCGCTTGGAGATGAGGAAAGGTGAATGAGGAAGACCATAAGAATAAAATCGTTCATTCGAAAATATCTGCTCATCAGACACCAACCACCATCCTACATGCCAAGGAAATAATGACACAGGGTTTGCTGTCTTTTGAGAAACCAGTTCAGTGAACAGAGAGGTAAAATTAGCACTTCTGGGAAACGGCAGCAGGAGGTTCTCAAGTTCGTGGCCAGCCTGTACCACACAGTGAGACCACTTGATTATAATTATTTGGCTAACCACCAATGCACAGACACACAACAGTAGAACTGAAGAATCGAAGGTCAGGGGCAAAACAGATAGATGATAGACAGACAGACAGACAGACAAAACTGATGCCCTAGGAATTTAAGACTGCTTCGAGAAAAGGGGCGGGGAGGGGGCACAGGGACCTGACTGACACGACCATTAAGGCCATCACCAGCCTTAAGAACCCAGATAGGGGGGGTGAAAGGCTGCCCACACACCAACCCCACTCTTGCTTACCCCATCCCTCCAAGCCCGGCTCTTGCACACCTGCCCTCTCCAGGCCTGGGGTACCAGGGAAAGAACTGGGTTGGCCTCTGACTCTCAAATGGAAGTTACTCTGGGCAGCTTCCTGAGGCGCTCAGAGCCCCTTCGGGGCAACGAGGTACAAAAGGTCAATGGACACGAACTGGTCTCTAGGATCCGTAAAACCTGTGAAGCCACGGGTGCAGCTGGGAGCGATCAGACAGTGCGGTGACCCCAGGGCCTTGCGCGGCCCGCTCGTGACACGGTCACTGACCTTTCCAAAGGGGGTTCCCAGGGCCAGGGGCCGGAGGAGGGATTGCGACGACCCGCGCCCCGCACCCAACACCTCTCCCAGTCAGCCGGCTGCGCGCGGCGGAGCGCAGGGTAACCAAGGGCGACCAGGAGGCCGCCATCTTGAGCTCCGTACAGGGAGGAAAACTTTATTGTAACCCAGAAGACGCGACGGAGCAGCCGAGGGCCGTGGCGCTCCGGGAGGCCACGCCTAAAAATTGAGGGAGCGTTAAAGAGAGGTGACCTCAAGCTTAGAAAGGCTGCAACGCCTGCCCTTCACGCCTTCCGGTGAGCCTTGGGACTACAAGTCCCGAGAGGCCTCGCGCCTTGAGGGGGCGTGTCCTGACAGTCGTGGGTGCGCCCCGCCCCCATTGGAACCCTAGTTCTCCAGGTCTGAGAAACCAATTGCAGCCTGTAGTAACAATCGTGGACCTTCTAAGACTGCATAATAAGAAGGTGGCCAAGAGGTCTATATTGTACCTCGTCCAGTCTGGTATAATATAGCCTCAATTTTCTTTTCTTTCGGTGCCCAACGTATCTCTGAAGGGTACCTGAAATGTATTTCTGCCACTCTCTGTTTGAGCTGTTGAGTAATAGAAATTATTTTCTATATAGCACATGTTTTCATGCTTTGAAGCAGCTTATAAGTGGGGCAGGAAAGCCAAAGGGGCCAGATTGACAGCTGGTGGATGTGGTAGTCATGGGATGGTGTGAACACTTGAATTTGTGACTGCCCTCATTTGAGGCTAGATGAAAGCAGCAGCTAAAGACAAACGGTGGAATCAAGGAGAGAGCACTGTGGTGGAGAAGTAAGGAGATTATATTTTTGTCTAGGTGTGTGTGTCCTATATTGAAACTGATTTTTCTGGAGGCCGGAAGTGGGCATTGATCCCCTAGAGCTGGCTGGGATTAAAGGCTGCTGTGAACCACTCGGCATGGGTGCTACACACCAAGCCCTTGTCGGCTGCATAAGTTACACATTATTTTAACTGTTGAGCCACTTCTCCAGTCCATACAAGATTAACTTTTAACAAGACAAAGACCTTCCCAGGGGGTGTCGGGTGTTGCTCAGCTGATAGAGTGTTTGCCTAGTTAGCCGGAAGCCCAAGGTTCACCAGTCTGGGAAGAAAAAGCACAAACTGCAATCCTAGCATTTGGGAAATGGAGACAGCAGGGTTAGAAGTCCAGCTATATAGTTCCATAGGCTGGCCTGGGCTGCGTGCGATCCTTAAAAATAAATTAAAAAAAAAAAAAAGGAAACCCTTCAACCGTGGATCATATCTAAAAGACCTGAACATTTAGCTGGGAATTATGGAAAACAAGAAAGTCTAGCGTTCCTAGGACGGAGAAAACAAAGTTTCAATTGTGTGACCAAAAAAGAAAAGACTAAGACGAATTCCAGGAAACCAGATTGTGGTCACCAGAAGAGGAATTATGAAGAAACAGGAAATGGAAGGTGTAATACGGCAGAGTAACTTCGAGCCTTTTCTCTGCTAATATGTCAAAGTATGTACCCACCCCGATGGAACTGAAGATAGTCTAAAGAGAGACACTTTGACTATTACACTACTGAAACAATAGCCCTAAGAAATTGAACTGCTCCCAAGAATCTCAAACTGGGTCAAGGAAAAGGCTGAAGCCTGGTGCCAACCAGAAAAGGGAGACGCTTGTCTCCCGGAAGTGACGTCACACAGTTTTGACAACGCGCCAGACCACCTCGTAGGACACACGGGAGCAGGGCAGTGGTGGGTCAGTGATGGGCAGACCACAGCTGACCTGGGCGGCTGAGTTGTTGGACCTCTTTCCTACGACTTAAACCCAGGCCTCGAGTCAGAACCCCAATGATGGGTTTGGAAGAGTTTTTCTTCCTAATGTGCCCCTGTCCCTGCTTGTACGCTTTTACTTTTAAGACTTTTTGTTTTGTTTTGTTTTGTTTTGTTTTTTGAGACAGGGTTTCTCTGTGTAGCTCTGGCTGTCCTGGAACTCACTTTGTAGACCAGGCTGGCCTCGAACTCAGAAATCCGCCTGCCTCTGCCTCGCGAGTGCTGGGATTAAAGGCGTGCGCCACCATGCCCGGCTACTTTTAAGACTTTTAACCATTCATATTCATTCTCATTCTCTCTCTCTCTCTCTCTCTCTCTCTCTCCCTCCCTCCCTCCCTCCCTCCCTCCCTCATTTTTTTAGGTTTATGAGTGTTTCGCCAGCATACTTAGCTATGTATCACATGTGTGCCTAGTGCCTCAGGAGGCTGGAAGAAGACACCAAATCTCCAGGAACTGAAGGTGGATGGTTGTGAGCCTCTACATGTGTAGTGGGAGTTGAACCCAGGTCCTCTTGACAGAGCAGTCCATGTGCTCTTTTTGTTTTGTTTTTGTTTTGTTTTGTTTTGTTTTTTGAGACAGGGTTTCTCTGTGTAGCCTTGGCTGTCCTGGAACTCACTTTGTAGACCAGATGGCCTCGAACTCAGAAATCCACCTGTGTCTGCCTCCCGAGTGCTGGGATTAAAGGCATGTGCCACCACGCCCGCTCACAAACTGATTTTTAAAAAAGGTCTTTCACTACCCAGAACTGAAATAAATAAATCTCACACAACACTCCCAATTTTATATTCTCTTCTTATATAAAATTATAATCTCACACAACACTGTCAATTTTATGTTCTCCACAACACTCAACACCATATGGTACCTACTGTATACTCTGCACACTATAGAGCCTGAACTCAAGGTGCTGTGCACAGTAGGTAGGCAGTGTGCACAGTAGGTAGGCTGTGACACTTCAGCCTCAGACCACAACACTATGCGTTGATAGATGATTAGCTTATTATCTGCTCTTCCAAGAACGGAAGCTTCCTGTGGTTGTTATGCTCACAGATGTGTCCCTAAACCTGGCATCACATCTAGCTTATAAGGAGTTTTGTTTTAACTGAAAGAGTAATCTCAGTAAAAATACAAAGTGTACTGTTGAAAGGCCCTGAGGGGTTGTTAGGGAAAACTGGAAAGTGTTGCAGAGTCACCCATGATTCTTTTTTTTTTTTTTTTAATTATATGTAAGTACACTGTAGCTGTCTTCAGACACTCCAGAAGAGGGAGTCAGATCTCCTTATGGATGGTTGTGAGCCACCATGTGGTTGCTGGGATTTGAACTCAGGACCTTCGGAAGAGCAGTCGGGTGCTCTTACCCGCTGAGCCATCTCACCAGTCCTGTCACCCATGATTCTTAATGCCACTGCTGGGAAGGGGACATGGAGAGAACCCAGCATCCACACTGGAGAATGTGGGGTGAGTGGTCCCTCTCCGCCATCCCCCCCCCCAGACCAACGTCACAGAGGCGCTGGTGCCCTCTGGGCTTTGCCTTCTGGCATCCTGTGCAGGAAAGCTGTGCTCTCGCCAGCCACTCTGGTTCCACGAAGCTTGTGGAACACAGTGTGTAGTGTTTCACTCATCTTGCAGAACCAAAGGACAGAGAGGCAGTGGGACTTCCCATGGTGGTTACAGGCTCACCGTGATCGGTGTCAAGGGGAAGGAGCTGTGGCAGCAGAGAAAAGGAGTTTTCAGTTGTGCATCCCACCAGCCACGACCTCACCTGCCCTGCACCTGTCTACCCACCCCTCCACCACCTCCTATTATCCCACCCTATTAGGACCTAGGTAAATTATTAAGGTCCACGTGGGGTGTTAAGGCCTAGGTACCTGTTACCTTCTGGCCCACAATTATAAGGAAACTTTCACATATGTTTCTGCTGTTACCAGGAAAGTTTCTAATGCCCAGTTGATTACATATTCCTGTTATGTTCTGTGCCCGAGAGAGCAATCACCATAGAAGTCAGTAGAACTACTTTGTATAGTTACCCACAGTAAGCTTGGACCTGAACCAACCACCCAACAGCACTTCCTGCACCAATGTATAAGCTTTTATGATATAAGCTGCCCCTGGGATGGACCCTCAACATAAGAGAGACACCCGTACCAATATAAGAAACTACTTGGAATAAGACTTCCATTTTGAGTAGTGGTCAAGGTACAGGTTAAGTTCCCAAGACCTCCCTGGAAACTGACATCCTACTTGGCAGAAAGAGACATGTATGTGGGCAACTGACATCCTGGTTGGCAAGTTAAGACATGAATGTTAGACAAGGCAAGTCTCCTGCCACAGTTGAATACCCCAACCAAGAGAACAGGAAAAGTGTACAACAAAGACATGTTCCTAAGGAAATCCCCCTATCCCTAAATCGCGATTGGTGAAATAACTTGGTACAGATGTTCGTGGATTTGGGGCTTAAATACCCTGTAGGATCTTAATTTAGCGTCATGGTCCAGTCCCCAAATCTGGACTATGGCCCTGGTCAGCCAGCCCTGGGGCACATGCTCAGTTAACCATCCCTTACTTACTGAGATCAGTATTGCTGTGGTTGTAAAGTGATCCTTGGACCCCAACACACTCACTGCAGAGCCTTAGCTGAGTAGCCTGAAGTGGCCTTAGCCTTGCAATAATCCTTGTGCCTCGGCCTCCGAAGGACTGGAATTACATCTATGCTTCAGGGAACCCAGCTACACATGAGGAACCAAGGGACCACTTTCAATATATTTCTGATCCTCAACCCTCACATCCATTCCTTTCTCAAATATGATTGGCCCTATTGTCTTAAATCCATCCATTATCATTTGCTCTGTCCGAGCTGATGCAGTCTCTTTCCTCTTCAAACCGCTCTAGTATATCTTTCCAAAGTTGTAACCTAACTGAGCAAAAGTCCTTCCAACCACCTAAGTTAGTAGGTAGACCTGTAGACCAAGGAATGAAAAAAGAAAGCACTGTTTACCTCCTCTTCCTTTTCCTCTCCTTTCTACTTTTTTTTTTTCTTTTGAGACATCATCTCACTGTGTAGCTCTGGCTGTCCTAGAACTCACTCTGTAGACCAGGCTAGCCTCCATAGAGATCTACCTGCCTCTGCGACCCACACACTGGGATTAAAGGCGTGCGCCACCACACTCGGCACAGTGTCTTTGTAACAGACCTTAAGAAAATCAAAGCCGGGCGTGGTGGCACACGCCTTTAATCCCAGCACTTGGGAGGCAGAGGCAGGTGGATTTCTGAGTTCGAGGTTAGCCTGGTCTACAGAGTGAGTTCCAGGACAGCCAGGGCTACATAGAGAAACCCCGTCTCGAACCCCCCCCACCCACACCCCCGCAAAAAAAATCAGGTATGGTAGAACCACTCCTCCAGAGACAGGAAGAGCACAAGTCTACTCAGCTGGAGCTGTATGGGGTTTGTTTAAGTAAATATTAAAACAACTAACTAAAATTTAAGTTTCCAGAGAAATGCCAAGAATGTTCCAGGCTTAATACTACATATGCACTGCATTTCTATGTTTCAATTTGAACTCAGAAGCCTGAGAATTTCTGAAATAAAAGGTTTAATAAGCTGTTATACCAGTTTGCCAGAAACCAGGCTCAGGGTCACATGTCCACAGTCCTGAGAGGCAAGGCAGAGAAGCATTTGGGTCCAGGAGTTGCAGGCCAACCTGGGCAGCCTGGGGCAACTTATTAAGGGGGAACAAAATAGATGTTAGCCAGAAAAAGGCCAGGTCTCGGGGTACATTTCCAAAAGCTACCACCAGTGAAGTTAAGTAGCCCCAGAAAGTATGTATACTATACCAGACACCCGGAAAGTATGTATACTGTGCCAGACTAAAGAATCCTTTTCAGGGGCTGGAGAGAGGGCTGGGCAGTTAAGAGCGCTTATAGTCCTTGCAGAGGACTCAGGTTTAATTTCCATCACCCACCTATGGCTCACAACCATCGGGATCTCCACCCTATCCAATGCCTTCCTGCCCTCCATGGGCACCAGGTATGTGGTGCGCACACACACATGCAGGTTAAAAAAAAGCTGTATATTATTGTTTGTACATCTATATTAGCCACAGAAAAGAGGTGAAGATGAGGAAAGCAGCAAGACGAGTGACTGATGCTTCTGGATGGCTTTGAGTTAATGCTGCTAAAAGTGTATGTTTACAGGCTCAAGTTACACGGATAGTGGGATTTTAGGGTTAGTTCTTTTAACTTACGTTTATTTGTTTGTGTGTGGGTGTGTATGTGTGCACACACATACCCACAGGTCCACACCCTCCTGTACCAGCACATGTGCCATTGCCAGAGAGCAACTTGCTAGAGTTGGTTTTCTCTTTCCACCACATGGGTTCTGGACTTAAGCACATCTAACCACTGGGCCATCTCACCAGCCCCATGGTGGGATTTTGAGTAGACTTCAGCAACTGGACAATCAGCGGTAGTGGCACACATTTATAATTACAAGCACTTAGTGGGCTAAGGCAAGAGGATGTTGAGTTCAAGGTCGCCAGGGCTATGCAGTAAGAGGGTCTCCTTCCCTTTCTGCTGCTGTCACAAGTCACCAGACAAAACAGGAAAGACTCCTTTGGACTCACGTTTTTTTCAGAAGTTTCTGTTTATCACAGCAGAGAAAGCAAGGTGACAGGCTCTCTCAACAGTGGCTAGGTCATGTGACCTTGCTGTTCACATGCAGTAGATCAATAAGAAGAACCTAGTGCAGAGCCCAGAGACAAATAGGAGCCAGGCAGCGCCCTTCCAAGGCCTGCCCCTTGTGTCTCCTTCCAATGCCAGGCCCTGCATCAGACCCCACAGATCCCAAGGCTACCAACAGCTGGGGAACAAGATTCAAAACCTGAACATTTCAGGTTCAAGCCATAGAGAGCCCTTCTCTCAAAACCCAAAGGAAACTACATTCCTGCCCCCTGATGACCTAACCACTATAGTTGGTCTGGCCTTTGCATCTGCTAGCTGTGCCCAGGCAATAAGAAGACTGAGTGTCTATCTATAGCCCACTTCTCCAGAGGAACGGAAGCCGGCCTGCAATGCCAGTCGCCGGGGCTCATCATAAGCTGAGAATCTGCTCTACCCCCTCTCTGGGGACTACACTCCGAATTGGCAGGGAGTTGGCCTAGACTTCAAAGCAGTCCGATGGGGTCTGTTCGGTTAGGCTTTTCAACTGGACACCTCAGATGGTTTAGATAAGATTTAAATCAGGTAAGTTTTATTTATCCAACTTCACTGATAACAGAAAAGTCCTCAAGTGAGACCAGAGGATATCATGGATATTATTTAAGGAACATCCCTTCCAAAGCTCAGGAAAGTGTCATTTGACCGCTAATGTCTACACACACCAATGTAAGGGTCCAATTTTCCCAGCATGTCTCTCACTTACCACAAGCAATTCTCATCAGCTTCAAAGGGAGAGCTGCGCACCCACAGACCCGAGTCTGCAGTACCCGGGCTCGCTCAGCGGGACTGCCGGCTGTAAATTATGAGTGGGCTTCACTTTCTTTTCAGACAAATCAACCCAGCTGGATTTGGAGCGCTTCATTCTTGGAGATAATCAACAGTCCCTTCTAACATCCAATGCACTCGGTTTGATGTCACACATCAATCCTGTCGCTTACCTAAGTCAGGCCTTTGTTTAGATTTGTAGGTTACTATGTAAGATGTCCAATGTGGCCACTTGGCAGATTCTCATGTGCCTTCTTAGCATCAAAGCACCGAAATTTATTTCCGTGGTAATTTTGTACACAGCAAGGAAAAAGGAGGTAGGAGAGATGTAATTTCATGTTTGCTGTCCAACAATTTTAAAAATATATATTTAATTCTGTTTATAAGTAGTGCTTTTCAGCTTTAATTTGATACTTTCCTAGCAGGTAAATTATCTTTTAATGTAATTACTTTTATGTAATAATTATGATCTTGAAAGTCTTCGAAGTGATTAAAGGCCACTTTCTAAGGAACAGATTTCTGGATTTAAATTGCACAATTTTTCTGCTTGTGCTTTTAGCTTTAGACCTGACTTATTATTATCATTATTTTTATTACTATTATTAAATACTTATAGTATTGCATGTAATAGCATTAGTCCTTTGCAAACATGTAGACTTTTTAAAGGTCTAAAACAGTTTTTGCCACAGATTTGAGAAGTTGACACAGTAAGTCCCTCTCCCATCGCTCAGCCTGTGGGCTTTGACTCACACTAGTGTGTTCTACACATCAGCACCTGTGCCCATTTAGCAAAGATTTCAGTACAAATCACTCGGAATTGAATAGACATCTCTAAGAAGCATTACAATTGTTGCAATATTTTTAGAAACTGAAACAAGGAAATAAACAACTTCAGTAAAAGTGATTTAAATAACAAATAACGTGTCTTTATAAACAGCTTATCTCCTTGAGAACAAAGAATAAACAAGGAGACAAGTTTTTTTTTCCCCATTCCACTATTAAAGCAGATCACAATATGAATGGGTGAAATGTCATGAATAATTGGAGAAAATCACAGAGTAATCTTCCACAAAAACATCTGATTTATTTAAATTGTCACTGTTTGTCTTATTAGAACCTTTATTTAACCTTGTTACCCACAATGCAGTATTCAAGTTGGTTTATCAAAAAATTACTTTGAAACTAAGCACATTTAGAATTTTTTTGGCTCTCTTAAATGAAAACTATTTTGATATAAATCTTTATGGACACTACTCCATTTAGGGTCTCACTAACTGACATTGCATTCAATTGATATGAAAACTTATGTTCTGAACTTAAAACCATGGTAAATAAATGAAGGTATTCAAACACCTCATGAGATTTAAACTTGAGTTTCTTATGGTCAAGAGAAGGCAGCACTGTGCCCCTATAGTCAGACACCACCAAACTCTTCCACGGTCACTCCCAATCATGGCAGTCCAGGCCTCAACTCATGTCCTTAAAACTGTATTCTCTGTGCATAAGCCCATTTCCTTGTTGACTTTCACAGAGATCTCATGGGACCGACACCGTCCCAAATGCCTTCAGAATAATAACTCTTTGGTACTCAGTGAGGTAGTCCTATTACCATCCCTGTTTTTATTTGTTATTTAGCTTTATGTGTTCATGTGTGTGTGCATATGTGTGTGCATCTGCATGGAGAGGCCAGAGTCAACACTGGGTGTCCTCTTTCTTTCTTTTTTTTTTTTTTGTAATGTGTGTATGAGTGTTTTGCCTTCATGTCTATAGGTGCACTATGTGCATGGCCAAAGAGGCCAGAAGAGTGGGTCACATACCCTGGAACTGAAGTTGACAGTTATGGGCTGCCATATGAAAACCAACCCCAGACCCTGTGCAAGAGCAGTCAGTGCTCTTAACTGCTGAGCCATCTCTCCAGACCTCCTCCTTTTATCACATTTATGTATGTGCACATATATGTGCACACGCACACACACAGAAGCCGGAAGACAGGAGACACCCCTCTTCTTCCCACCACCTACATGTGGTCCCAGGATTCAACTCAGGTCTTCAGACTTGGCAGCAAGAGCCTTTACCTGCTGAGCTATCTCTTTGGCCCTGGGTGTCTTCTTCAACCAATTTCCACTTTACTTTTTGAGGCAGAGTTTCTCATAGAGCCTGGAATTCGTGATGTAGGCACACTGCCTGCCTAATAAGTGTCAGAGCCTCCCATTTGCTCTGTCATGCTCATCATGTCATGCGGCTGCTGAGGATTCAACAGTCCTCATGCTTATTCAGCAAGCACCTTACTGACTGAGCTATGATTGGGCACTCCTATTCATTTGTTCATTCATTCATTCATTCATTCATTCATTCACGAGTCAAGGTTTTGCTATGTAGCCATGGCTGGCCTCAAACTTGCTACTGGAATGCAAACTGGCCTTAAAGTCACAGCAGTCTTCCTACCACAGCCTCTTGAATTCCAAGCTTGAGGCACCATGCCCTGCTGGCTAGTCACATCTTATATGTGACGAAATGTAGACTCACCCTGGTATGGCGCTCTATGCACTTCAGCAGCTAAGGCAAGAGTATCGCAAACCAGAGACCAGCCTTGGCCATGTGGCAAGTTGCAGACTAGCTCCAGCTGTACATTGAGACTGTGCTGAAAGGAAGGGAAGGGGTCAAGAAGGGAGAGAGGGAGCTGGGGGGAAGAGGGTGGGAAAGAAAGAGAAGCATGGCCAGGGATAACTTACCTCAAAGTTACTGCCACAGGATCTTATTTGCTTAGAGTATCGCCTCCATCTTAAACAGATTTTTACATCAAATATAATTTTTCAGCCATGAGAAATTTATAATACAAAAGCCAAAAAGACTAGAATTGCAATACACAGATCCTGTTTGGGTTATGCACAACTGGCTGGAGCTGATAGCAGGAGCAAGACAAGGCAGAGGCTGAGCTTAGGGAGGGTGGGGAGAGGGGCAGAAGCCATGACTTCATGTCCAGTTCCAAGCAGTAGAGAGAGAAAGAAGGAAATGGACAGAAATGCTGGAATTCACTTGAGGGGAAGTAGATGAGAATTATTTTGGGGGGGGGTTGTTGTTTTTGGGTTTTTTGTTTGTTTGGTTGGTTGGTTGGTTTTTTTGAGACAGGGTTTCTCTGTGTAGCCCTGGCTGTCCTGGAACTCACTCTGTAGACCAGTCTGGGCTTGAACTCAGAAATCTGCCTGCCTCTGCTTCTCAAGTGCTGGGATTAAAGGTGTGAGCCACCATGGCCCAGCGAGAATGATTTTTTAAAGAATTTAGTTAGTGGTACAACAAACAGAAATCACATTTAGGTGCATGTTTGAATGTATGACACATGGCCACTGTTCATTTTTAATTACAGTCCCCTCTCTCCCACCCACTTCTTCCCCATGTGTGTGTTTGTATGTGTTTGTGTGCACGTGTGTGCGTGCTTTTGCATGTGTACATGCGTGTGTGCATGTTGGGGGAGGGAGCAGGGGCAGTGTCCTTTTCCTCCTTGGATCTTGTGAATCACAGGATAGAACTAAGATCTTCAAGCTTGATGACAAGCACTTTGACCCACTGAACCATTTCACTGTCCCCTGCATAGTCAATAATATAGTGATCTGTTCACACTCCAGTTGAAGGAACAATAGACTGGGGGCAGTGGAGAGCTGAGTGGACCACACTTTGGCCTTTTGTACATTCCTACCAAACCCAATCCACAGGTTCTAGATAAACACCACCGGTTTATCTAGGTGCTCCCAAATGAAGACTTGGCTGCAGTTTCCTTTGTAAATACAACTGAGACCACACCTGGCACGCCTTGAAGTCTATTTCCCTAAGGCTAAAACAGGGACAGCAATTTAAACTTTGTTTGTTTGCTTTTGTAGATTGTGCCCAGAGCCTTGTACTTGATGGGCAAGTGCTACCAACAAACTACACCCCGACATCCCCAGCCCAGACTTCCTTTTCCTTTTCCTTTTCCTTTTCTTTTTCCTTGCCTTTCCTTTCCTCTCCTTTCCTTCCTTCTCTTCTCCTTCTCCTCCTTCTCTCCATCTCAGTCTCCTCCTCCTCCTTCTCCTCCTCTTCCTCCTCCTCCTCCTCCTCTTCCTCCTCTTCCTCCTCCTCCTCCTCCTCTTCTTCTTCCTCCTCCTCCTCCTCCTCCTCCTTCCTATTATCACTGTGTATGATGTAAGTTTGATGGAGGGGAGTGTGTGCATGCACACAAGATCAGAGGACAACTCTGTGACACTGACTCATTCCCACTTTTGAGTCAGGGTCAAACACAGGTGGCCAGGCTGGTGGGGTAAATGCCTGTACCTTCTTTGCCACCTCTCTGTCCCTAAAGGTCTTCTTCTCCATTATAGAATTGGCAGTATTTCACTCCATACAACAGAATAAATGTTCCAGTGAACCAAAAAGAAAAGTTCCATTTTACAGACAAAAAAGAACAAGCACACAAAAAGTAGATTAGTCACTCCAAAATTAATTTCCTCACAAGGCAGGGATGGGTGACAGAACCAGAAGAAAAAGACCGTTGCTTCTCTGGAATAGCTTATATTATTGAAGAACTATAGTATAGAGGGTATTTAGGGTATATAGTATAGAGAGTATTTATATAGTATAGAGACTGTCACTATTGAGACTGGAGATGTCTCAGTAGATATAAGCTCTCACTGCACAAGCTAAGGACCTGAGTTCAACTCCCAGCTCCCTGTAACTAGGCATGCTTCTGGGTGTACCTGTAATTGGATCTAGCATTTTTTTCTTTACTTTCTCCCCCACTCCCACCTCTAGACAGGGTTTCTCTGTGTAGTCCAAGATGTTCTGAAACTCACCACTGAGACCAGGCTGGTCTCAAACTCAGAGATCTTACTGCCTCTCCCTCCAGAGTGCTGGGATTAAAAGTACAGCCACCACCTGGCTTCTTTTTTTTCTTCTGGTATATTTTTTCCCCAAGACAGGGTTTTCAGAGAGATGACTCTCTTGAGATGCCTACATTTCATGCCTACACCAACATCGCAGGTGTATCTTTCAACTTGAACATCCTCTTTTCTGTTAACTATAGTGCACAGAACACAGCTCTTTACAAAAACAACTCAACTTAAAAAAAAAAAAAAAAAAAAAAAGAAGACAGGGGTCTCAGTGCGCTACTTCAGGCTGGCCTTGAAGTTGCTATATGATTGTCCCAGCCTCCCAAGTGCTGGGATTATAACTGTCTCACCTTTTCCCTAGATGCTCAGAAAGTCAGATACGCTGATTGATTTGAGTCTGGTTGCCATGGTACCTTAGAATGACTTCGGTTACTATTTCTAGCCTGTTCTCTCGTGGCCTAATGCGTGTACTCAGTCTTGCAGTTTTTGTTGCTCTTTATTTTGTTTGGCTGATTTAGTTTTTATTCTGCTTACTTATGAGAGTGTATGTGTGCATGGTTCTTATATGGAGTCAGAGGGCAGCTTTTAGGATTTGGTTCTTTCTCTCCTCCGTGCTAGTAGGTCCTGAGAACTGCACTCAGGTTATAGGGCTTAGAGGCGAGCCCCTTTATCTGCTGAGCCATGTCAGTTGGTCTAGTTCGGCTTGGTTTGGCTTTTGAGATGGTTTCATATAACCCATGCTGACACTAAGTCCTGGAACCTTACTGTGAATCCAGCCTCCTGTGAATCCAGCCTCCTGTGATTTTTTTTCTTCCCTCTTCTTTTTTTTGTTTCTTTTCATTTCATTTCTTTTCTTTTCTTAAGACAGGGTCTCTCTACATTTCCCTGGGTGTCTTGGAACTCACTATGGAGAGTAAGGCAGCCTCAAACTCACAGAAATCATTCCCCTCTACCTCTCAAGTGCTGGGCTTAAAGGTGTGCCAACTACAGTCTAGACGCTTAATTCCTATCTTTGAAATATATCTCCCTCATAAAGGTCCACCCAAATCATAGGCGATTTACCAGTCAGTCATCAGTTCCAGGGATAGGAAACAGTAAGCAATCAAGCGTGTACAAGACTCTAGGTTCAGTCATTAGCGCACTCACACGTGCGTGTGCGCGCGCACAAAAGAAAGAAAAGAAAAAAAAATCCCTATCAATTTCATGTTTCTGTCTCCCTATTTCTGAACCCCTTGCCCCTTCCCCAGACTGTGCTATGTGAGTTTTATTGTTTTATTGCTGTTCGGAAGCAGGTTCTTGGTAGCCCAGAATGGCCTCTGACTCACTATATCCTGGCCTTGAGTTGCTGAACCTCATGCTTCTTCCTCCCATGTGCTGGGATTATGGTGGCCTGGGATTGTTCTGTCCCTATGCCCAGCGGTGTGCCACCTCCCTCCCCTTGTGTGGCTCACATTCACACTCACCAGCCTTATACAACCTGCTTAATACATGTTTGTTTAAAAAATGACCAAAGGGGGCTGAAGGGATGGCTCAGTGGTTAAGAGCACTGACTGCTCTTCCAGAGGTCCTGAGTTCAGTTCCCAGCAACCACATGGTGGCTCACAACCATCTGTAATGAGATCTGATGCCCTCTTCTGGTGTGTCTGAATACAGCTACAATGTGTTTATATATAATAAATAAATAAATCTTAAAAAAAAAAAATAACCAAAGGGATCCAAAAGTCCCGACTTCTCTCTGTGGCTGCTTGTTCTCTGAGATGGGTCTCACTGTGACTCTCTGCTGAAGAGGACATTTCCCCTCTGCCACAGATTACAAAATGCCATTGATCCTAGAGTGGGATTCTCCTTCACACCTCATGATTGACCAAATATTTCTGCTCTTGCGTTTCTTTTTTGAGACAGGAATTTACTATGCAGGTCTAGGCTGGCCTCAAACTCATGACCCTCCTCCAGCTGCAGCCTCCTGAGTTTCTGAGACCATTGGCATGTGCCCAAAGGTTGCTTTAAGTAGATAAAACCTCTCAGGTGATCTGTTGGAGCCATTCTTACCAAAAAAAAAAAAAAAAGAGAGAGAGAGAGAGAGAGAGAGAGAGAGAGACCTTTAGCCTTTTCTCTCTCAGGTGGCTAATCTTTCTTAAGTGGGATTTCGTAAGAATGGCATTCCTCCTGGAAAGGAAGGCTCAGACCTTTTTATCTCCCTGTGCTTTGGGGGTGATTAAGTAGCTGGGGAGGGAGTGGGTCAGAGAAAACCCTGAGTTTGCTCTTTAAACTCACTGATCTTTGGTGGTATCCTAACACTACTGGTGCCTCTCCCAGTGAATAAACAGCACAGAGGCCCCGCTGAGCTCGAAGGAGCTTATCGGGACAGTGTAGTGGAGGAACACAGATCCTGACTACAGAGGAAAGGACCTCCTTCATCAGAAGCCAGTCCTCCACCCAACACACAACTTCAGGAAGGATGCTAGCCATGAGGGAGGCCAGATCAGCCAGATCAGCCTGGGTGATTAATGGAGTGACAGGTATCACAGCCAGATCACCCTCACATCCTTGAGCTCTGTTCTCTGCTGCTCCTCCTCATCTTGGCCTTCCATGCCCATCCTCAATAAAGCATTGCTAAGTCAGTCTAGAGAGAATCCTCAGAGATGCTGGATCAGTTTCATCATCTAACCATGATAGATGTTTAAATCCTTGGCTTGATAATGTCAATAATCTTCTTAGTTCTGCTTAGCGAGAATCTCGGCATCAGGGTGGCCCGCTCAGTAGTTTTCCATGCACTGATGCCCTTACTCTGGTCCTCTGATTGGAAAGTCCCACCTGTCTTTGCTACATTTTAGTCTGACCCCACTCTGACATTCCTATTGCAACAGTAATTGCTGGAAGTTTTTTGTTTTTTGTTTTGTTTGGTTTGGTTTGGTTTTGGTTTTGGTTTTTCGAGACAGGGTTTCTCTGTATAGCCCT
>NC_034598.1:8715416-8811981 GCF_900095145.1 Mus pahari
GAACTCAGAAATCCACCTGCCTCTGCCTCCCGAGTGCTGGGATTAAAGGCATGTGCCACCACGAAATTGCTGGAAGTTTTGTTGTTGTTGGTGGTGGTGGTGGTGTTCTGGTTGTTGTTGGTGATGGTGGAGGTGTTGTTGTTGTTCTGGTTGTTGGTGGTGGTGGTGATGGTGGTGGTGGTAGTCGTGTTATTGTTGGTGGTAGTGGTGCTGCTGCTGCTGCTGGTGGTGATGTTGTTGTTGGTGGTGGAGGTGGTGGTGGTAGTGGAGGTGTGTTATTGGTGGTGGTGGTGATGGTGGTGGTAGTGTTGGTGATGGTAGTGGCGGGTTTGCTGTCCTTCTTGCCATTTTTTACAATCCAGAAGCTATAAAAGAAAAGATTACAGGGCAGGGGCGCACACCTTTAATCCCAGCAGTCAGGAGGCAGAGGCAGATAGACCTCTGTGAGTTTTAGGCCAGCAAGGGCTACAGAGTGAAATCCTGCCTCAATAAGTAAATAAATATAAAATAAATGAACTGGGTATTAAAAATCATTATTATCATGACCAAACGTTAAACTGAGGAAGTAATTTGTGATTTACGAAAGAAGTATCCTTTAAGAAAAAGCAGCCATCGGGGTCTAGAGAGATGGCTCAGTGGTTAAGGACACTTGCTGTTCTTGAAAAGGACCCAGGTTGAATTCAGAGCACTCACATGGTGGCTCACGATAGCCTGGAACTTCAGCTCCAACAATCTCTTCTGGTTTCCAGGGCATTCCCAACACAAGGCACACAAAA
The DNA here is from genome assembly GCF_900095145.1 of Mus pahari. NCBI lineage: Eukaryota > Metazoa > Chordata > Mammalia > Rodentia > Muridae > Mus > Mus pahari. The sequence continues at coordinate 8,716,193 of NC_034598.1, forward strand.
GATGTATAACTTTAAAAAAAAAAAAAAAAGGAAAAGGAAAAGGAACCATCGATTTAAAAAGGCAAAATCTTTGTATAGGTCATGCATAGGAAAAGGAAATATTAAAGTTGATAAATTGTGAAAAGGTGTTCAGGCATTCAAAATGAGAAAAATTCAAATCAGGATACCATTCACAAGAATAAAGATTTTAAAAAAGGATAATACAGCGTGTTTGGGAAGCAGCATACAAACATGCATTTCCATGCATTGTGTAGTCAAAGGCCAAGACCTGGAGAGATGGCTCATCAGTTATGAGCACTTGTTCTTTCAGAGGACCTGGGTTTGGTTCCCAATACCGTAACTCAGTTTAAGGAGATCCAAGGCCATCTTCCAACACCTTCAGGCACCAGGCACACATGGTGTACATAGGTTCAGACAAAACACTCTTACACATAAGATAAATAAATTCAACCTTTTAAAAAAAGAATTATTTATTTATTTTATGTATATGAGTACACTGTAGCTGTCTTCAGACACACCAAAAGAGATCATCAGATCCCATTACAGATGGTTGTGAGCCACCATGTTGTTGCTGGGAATTGAACTCAGGACCTCTGGAAGAGCCATCAGTGCTCTTAACCACAGAGCAATCTCTATAGCCCCCAAATTCAACATTTTAGTTTAAAAAAAAAATTAAAGATCCAGGTGGCGGTGGTACACACCTTTAATCCCAGCATTTGGTGTCAGAGACAGGCAGATTTCAGTTTAAAAAAAAAAATCGTAATCAAATGTTAACTTTGGAAAGAGAAGGAAATTTTTAGATTTTATGGGATCTCTCAGTTATGAGTGCACTTATCTTCCAGCTCAGCACGTCCATCTACACACAGCTGTATCCTCCAGTCACCCCCAATATGCAACACACTCCAGGCTACTCACTGTACTTACAATGTACAGGAAAGACTGCATCTTAGTTAGATGACACAGCTAGATTTATCAGCAAGAGGAACTTCAACTGAGAAAATGCCTCCATCAGATTACCCATGGACAAGCTCTGGGCATACAGGTGGCTTGCAACCATCTATAACTCCAGTTCACATGGCACAGTACATACATGCAGGCTAAATACTTATACATGTAAAACAATTTTTTTTACTTTTAAGAAGGCTGACTGAACAAGCCACTGGGAACAAGCCCATAAAGAGCGTTCCTCTGGTCTCTACTTAGCTCCTAGGACGTGGCCAATCATACCCTTTCCCCAGAGCAATGGCAGTAAAGACAGCATATACACAATGCTTTGCCAGTATAGAAAGTACAGCTCTTATCATAGCTATAATACTGTAGTGAGAATAAAACAAAACAAAAAAACCTACCCAGATTCTCAAAAAACTCACATGGCCTAATCTGGCCCCATAGTCTGAAAAGCTCTGGAAGAAACTTGTGCTGTAAACGGGGATGTGTAGGGCTCCATAATTTCCTTTTCCTTTTCGATTTTTTAGTATTGTTGGTGTATGTGGGATGTGTGTGTGCAGGTGAACATGTGCCAGGGTGGGCATGTGGAAGTCTGAGGACAACTCTGTGAAGTTGGTTCTCTCCTTCCAATTTTACCTGGGTTCTGGGGATGCAACGCAGGTCGTCTGGCCTTGCAGAATGAGCACCTGTCTGTTTTGAGACAGCGTCTTAGTATTAGGACTGGCCTCTAACTCCTTTTTTTTTTTTTTTTTTTTTGACAGGGTTTCTCTGTATAGCCCTAGCTGTCCTGGAACTCACTCTGTAGACCAGGCTGGCCTTGAACTCAGAAATCCACCTGCCTCTACCTCCCAAGTGCTGGGATTAAAGGCGTGCGCCACCACTGCCTGGCATGGTCTCTAACTTCTTATGTGGTTGAAGATGACCTTGAACTCCTGATCTTCCTGCCTCTACCTTCCAAGTGCTGGGATTACAGCTCTGTGCAGTCATGCCCAACTTTTTCTTAAAATCTCTCCTCCTCTTTCTCTCTCTCTCTCTCTCTCTCTCTCTCTCTCTCTCTCTCTCTCTCTCTCTCTCTCGTGACCTGTTAGGAGTGAGGATGCACCGATGTAAGAGGGTAAAATAGGAGATTTCTCGGGTGTATTGACATCTCAAATGAAGTTGGAAACTGTGAATTTGCTAAGGCGCTATTCAGTAAGGTATTTTCTGCAGGCTGCCAGAGTTGGGTCAGAATGTGATGATTAAAGAAAGGGCTTTGAACTGGTAAAAGACCTAGAAGAGACACGGTGGATCTTTGCCACCCTAAACCCTCTTAGGTGTGCTGTGATTCCAGATCCTGACTTTCCGGATGTCCAATCACTTGCATTTGTTTCCCTCTGAGATTTCTGGGTTTGGAGAAGTAACCTTCTAATCAAATAAGAAGGCAGTTGATAAAGCACTCCCACAACCGACGTTTAAGATGAAAATTATAAATTGGGTGGAGTGGTAGAGGCCTCTGCCAGCTGCATACATTTGACTAAAATATTTGGGCCCACGCTTTTTGCTTATTGTCCATTTGAATTTCCTTTCTTCAGAGGGCATATGTAATACTGATAAGCACAGACATCTCCCTTTTGAAAGGGGGTCTCACTGTAGTTCTGGCTAGCCTGGACTATGTTATATATATAGACCAGGCTGGCCTTGAATTCTCAGAGATCCATCTGCCTACTAAGTGTTGAGAATAAAGGCATGAGCCACTACACCTGGCTTCCTCCATTTTTCATTAGAATACTTTTGCTGTGTATTTTTTATCCAGAAAGTTATGCACTTACTGATAGGTTATTTCTTCAGAGCCAGTGAAATGAACTAATTCAAACTAGATTAGATTAAAGACACGTTGCCTGGGAAGCTGCTCTCGGTGGTCAGGTTCACTGGCCCCAAGGACCTAGGCCAGAAAATCGCCATGTGGAAAGGTGAGGAGGGCAGGAAGGGAGAAAGAAAGGGCATGCGTGCAGAGAGAGAAGAAAAGAAGAGCACAAGAGAATAACGTGTTTGGATTTTATAGGGAGGAGCCTCCGGGGGGAGCGGCAGCACAGCCCCTGAGCTGGAAAGTTCAGGGCTGGGGGCAGGGCATGCTAGGTAGGGACTGAAGGATGCTGGGAGAACTGGAGGCCAGGTCTGCTTTGGTATGTAAAATGTGCACATACCAAATGTCCTGAAACCAACAACTTCCACGACTGGGTTTGGAATCACTAAGGACATAGACTTTACAAGTGTCTGAGAGTGTTTCCCAAGAGGTTAAACCGAAGGAGGAAGCACCACTCACAACATGAGCAGCACCATCTCATGGATCAGGGGCCACGGCTGAATAAAAACTGAAAAGCAAATGCCAACAGTCACTGTTTTCTGCTTCCGGGTCTTCCCAGCTGTGTACCTCTGCCTGCCTGCCCCTCCACCCCTACAAACTCTGCATGTCTTCCCACTGTGCTCTCTTAAACCCGAAGCCAAGATAAATCCTTTTCTCCTTAAGTTGTTTCCTGTTGGACATTTTGTCACAGCAAAAAATCAGAGTGACTAATACAGTTGTTTCCCACATTGTTTAAGATAGACACTCTTCTCTTGGTTCTACAACTTTCCAATTCTCTCTGTCTCTCTCTGTCTGTCTCTGTTTCTGTCTCTTGAGACAGGATCTCAATATGAAATCTCAAGCTGGTCTCCAATGAAGAGTTTTGTGCCTCAGTCTTCTGAGTGCTAGGCTTATAGGCACGTATCTCCAAACACAGCATCTATTATTTCTAGACATGGTCTCGGGTGTCCAAGCTGGCTTTGAACTCCTGCTTCTTCCTCCACCGAGTGCTAGGATCACAGCCATTTAATGTGGTCCTGGGATTGACCCCACAGCCCCATTGCATGCTAGGCAGCCATTCTCCCAACCACACTGTATCTCAGACCCTCTCTTTAATTTAAATCTTGAACGCAGTTTTTGAGAAAAAGTTTTCATGCAAATCTCTGAATTTGGTATGTACCCCAGGATGTCCTTGAAGACCACATGCTTTCTTTCCCACTACGTTCTGAGATTCGGTTATTTTGGTCATTGTTATGAATTGGATTCATTGTTTTCTCTGTTTGCTTCCTTTAAAAATTTTTCCATTGCCATTACAACTAGGCATTTGTCTAGACAAAACAAAGTTACAGTTACTTTCACTTAGCCACTGTATTCTCTTTAATTCTAGATTATTCTCTCTCCCCCATGTGTATGTGCAGTATGGTGTGTCTATGTGTGTGGAGCAAGCATGGTATGTGTGGGTGTGTGTCTATGTGTGTGTATGTGTGTGTATGTATATGTATGTGTATGTGTGTGTATGTGTGTGTCTATGTGTGTGGGGGGCCACTCAAGCATGCTGTGCATAAGCCAGCATCCATGTCCTCTTTCATTACTCTTAGTTGTTTCTCTGAGGTATCATGTCTCCCTGAGCCTGGAGCCCATTGTTTTATAGTTCTCTACCCCACCTCACCAACCCCACCCCAGGCTAAAGCCTTCAAAACCTCAGTGACTCCCCTATCTCCCCATCCCACCCCTACAGTGTTGTAGTTACTGATGGTACTGCAAGCCTTGTTGTTGCATGAATCCTGGGGTCCAAACTCAGGTCCTAGTGCTCGCACAACAAGCACTGTTAATCGGTGAACCATTGCTCCAACTCTTTTCTCTTTTCAGGTCTGTATTCTCCTGTACTCTGGAAATTAACTCCGGAACTTGCTAGCTTTATGATTGTGCTACAATGCTGTTTCTGTAGGCCGACCTGAAGGGTCTCTGAGGTCACGTGACGCTGCCTATGACACGCGATGGCTTTGTTCAGGTCATGGCTGACAACCCAGTGCACTAGCTCGTGGTATCCTAGACCTCGGCACTCCCCTATCTTCCTCTCTCTCTTCTGCTTCCAGAGTCTTTCCGTGGTCCTTTTTGTCCATTTTGTATAAAGGCTTCTCTAAGTTGCATTCCAAGTGCAATTTGAAATTTACCACTTAAAAACAAAACACACTTACCAGGATTTTTGGGAAACAAGAGTGGCCGCTTACCCAGGCAGGGTTCCCGGCTTTCATCTTGTCCGCTTTCTCTTTTCAGGTGCCAGACCAGTCTTGAGGCACTGTTTGACCTTAGTTTCATCTTATCAGGTTTTAAAAATTCCACTCCCTTATTTTACTGCTTCGAATCTATCAGTGTAGAACAGGGTGACCTTGAAACTTCTGATCTCAGCCTCCACTACCTTCTGAGTGCTGGCATTATATTATGCCGGGATTAATGTCCTTCCTGGGGATTGGACCCAGAACTTTATGAATCCTAGGCAATCAATCTACCAACAGAGCTACATCATCATTTTTTGTTTGTTTGCTTGTTTGTTTTTCGAGAGGGTTTCTCTGTGTAGCCCTGGCTGTCCTGGAACTCACTTTGTAGACCAGGCTGGCCTCGAACTCAGAAATCCGCCTGCCTCGGCCTCCCGAGTGCTGGGATTAAAGGCATGCGCCACCACTTCCGGCTCTCCCTTGGTTTTTTAAGATAAGGTCTCATGTAGCCCAGGCTGGCCTCGAGCTCCTGATTCTCCGCTCTCCATTTCCCAAAGGTCAGGATTGCAGATGTGTAATGATTCATTTGAGACGTTTACTAAAGGTTTCTAGAAATGAATTTTCAGGGATCACAGTGAAGCACTGGATTGGCTGTCTTACAGTATAGGCAGTTTTGTCTCCTCCCAGCTGTTCCAACGACAGCCTTCTACGCGCCAGGACAGCTAAAATCGTTTCCGGAGTCCCTCCCCGCAGAGAAGCTGGGTCAGAAAAGCCGGAAACCCACACCTCCTCCCCAGAGCTCCCTACTACGCCTGCGCGTCACTCGGCGGCGGCGCGCTCGCCCGAGGCATTGTGGTTATTGTAGTCTCCCCATATCCTTGGCGCCCACAGTCCCGTGACGCGGCCGCGCCTCAGCCCCACCCCGCGGTGTCCCTCCAGGGCCGCCGCGGGGCCTGCGAACCGGGCGCGGCGTTCAGGCCAGTCAGCTGTTTCTCCTTGGGCGGAGGGCGGAAGCCCGAGCAGCCTGGGGCGGAGCTTCGCGCGGAGGGACCGCCCACCCGTCCTACGTGCTCGTTCGCCTCCGTTCGCGGCGCGCGAGCCGGGAGTCCCCGCGGCGGGCGGCGGTGGCGTTGGCGGAAGGCGGCGGCGGCGGCGGCGGTGGTGGAGGAGAGAAGCCCGCGGCTGCCGTGGCGACAGCGAAATGGCGGAGACGGTAGCGGACACCCGGCGGCTCATCACCAAGCCGCAGAATCTGAATGACGCCTACGGGCCGCCCAGCAACTTCCTCGAGATCGACGTGAGCAACCCGCAGACCGTGGGGGTCGGCCGGGGCCGCTTCACCACCTACGAGATCAGGGTCAAGGTGAGGCGTCCGCCCCTCTCCCGCATCCCTCGCTTCGGGGCCGCCGTGCCCCGCCGGAGCCCGGCGCGGGGCCCTGACGTCTCAGCGGCCGCCCAGGCCAGACGCCCCTGCAGGGCAGCTTGTCTGCGGGCGGAGGCGTGAGCCGGGGGCTCGCTCGCCCTCCGTGGACGGTTTGTCTGGGGACCAGCTCGCTGGCTCCGGTAGAAGGTGCTGGAAGACGAGGGCGTGGGTTGAGCCCTGCTTGCCTCTCAGGCAGCTGATCTGGGCTTGACATTTGAGTTGAAGAGGTAGATCTTTCGAGAACACTGTCCTCCGAAAAGGGAGCTAGGTGTGCCTGAGGAAGAAAGGGGGAGGGGGCGTGTGTGCGCAAACTTGAAGCCCCCTCTCCCTCCCTGTCTCTTTTTTCCTGGACGCTGCCCAAGACGTAGTGAAGCCAAGCTTAGCTGCTCCTTCCAGGCCGTTCTCAAGCTACAGTAAGAGTATCCTGGGCCGTACACGTCTGTGAGCAGAACTTGATGGCGAGTTCACGGGAGCGCGTCAGATGTTTGGGGTAGGGCTCAACCAAGCGGTTAGCAGTGATGAGAAATGGTTGACCTTAGCATGCTTGGCTGTCCTGCTGCAGGCCTAGGTGTGTGGAATGTCATCTACCCCAGTGTCCAAAAAAGCAGCTGCCTGGGAATGGGGACCCTACTCATCTGAATGTCTGGCTCTCTTTAGCTTTAGTTTTTTCACTTCAACTGTATAAAGGAATAGGGTGAAGTAGAAACGTACACTCAAGCTGGGCGTGGTGGCGCAGGCCTTTAATCCCAGCACTTGGGAGGCAGAGGCAGGCGGATTTCTGAGTTCAAGGCCAGCCTGGTCTACAGAGTGAGTTCCAGGATTGCCAGGACTACACAGAGAAACCCTGTCTCGAAAAACCAAAAAAGAAAAAAGAAACGTACACTTAGAATTCCATAACTAATGGGGTTTGGGCAGTAAGTAATTGAGATGATTTGAGGAATGCTAAATGAACGTACTGCTTTGTTTTACTCTGTAGAGCAGGGTGAAAGAGTTTTTCCACATTTGAAAAAAAATCTTATTAAATTAATTCATTGCTAAAAATTAAAATGCTAAATAGTAACCATGAGAATTTTGGCCTTGCCGGGCATGGTGGCGCACGCCTTTGATCCCAGCACTTGGGAGGCAGAGGCAGGCGGATTTCTGAGTTGGAGGCCAGCCTGGTCTACAGAGTGAGTTTCGGGGCAGCCAGGGCTACACAGAAAAACCCTGTCTCAAAAAACCAAAGGGGGGGAAAAAAGAGAATTTTGGCCTTAGAGGACTCATGATCACTGGTTTTTTTTTTTGTTTTTTTNTTTTTTTTTTTTGTTTTTTTGTTTTTCCGAGACAGGGTTTCTCTGTATAGCCCTGGTTGTCCTGGAACTCACTTTGTAGACCAGGCTGGTCTTGAACACCTGCCTCTGCCTCCCAAGTGCTGGGATTAAAGGCATGCGCCACCACGCCCGGCTCATGAGCTTTTATGTGAAGGAATTTCTTATTAAAGTAAGCACTTTCTGTGTGGTAAACAGAATTTGCCATCCTAGTCATTTTTAGTTGTATGGCTCACCAGTGCTGTATATATTTAGCTTGTGAAACTTACACACTTTTAAAGAATGGTTCTTAAGTAATTAGTGATCTGGAAAAAAAACTTTTTTTTCCCCCTATGAGATAGAATCTCAGATGTAGGCCCCTGACTGGCCTTGAACTTACTATGTAGACCAGGCTGGCCCCAACTGCTGGAATTAAAAGTCGTGTGTCTCCCTGTCTGTTGGATCATCAAACTTTTGAGATATTAAGCTTAATAGCCTGGGTTTTCAGGCTACTTGTTGAACCGTAGCCAAATTAGTATCTTGTTCTCTGAAGACTGCAAAATCCAGGCTCCAGTGCACCTAGGGAAATACATTCTTTTTTTGTTTTTGTTTTTTGAGACAGGTTTCTCTGTATAACCCTGGCTGTCCTGGAACTCACTTTGTAGACCAGGCTGGCCTCGAACTCAGAAAAATCCGCCTGCCTCTGCCTCCCAAGTGCTGGGATCAAAGGCGTGTGCCACCATTGCCCGGCTGGGAAATACATTCTTATCCAAGCCTGTTTCAAAGGGGGATAATTTTAGGTGCTAGGGAGATGGCTCAGTGCTCAAGAACACGTAACTGCTTGACAGAGGACTCGAGTTCAGTTCCCAGTGCCCACATCAGGTGGCTCACACAACTCTCACTGCAGGTACAGGGGCTCCAATGCCCTCTTCTGGTCCCTTTGAGCACCTTCAGACACATGGCACACAGCCATACATACTTTAAAAAGAAAAAAAAAAACTAATAAAAAATTTTTAAAAGGTGATGTTATTTTCTTTTTAGCTTTGGGGATGATTTTTGTCTTTAATGTATGGCCTGTCACAAAAAAGAGCTTCCTCTTTTGCCTTTATTCACCAGCATGTTTTTCCCTGTGTTGGCATGAAACTTGGTATTCCTGTTTCTGAACTTCCATAGCTAGTGCTTCCTGTGCCAGCTGAGTTGGATCCACCCTCACTTCCTCCACTTGACTCAGTGCTTATCTTGCTGAGTGTGTTGTTAAGGGATCCTAGTAGATGACTTTCCTAAAATACACGAGCCTTTATTACCATGAGTGAATGTGACATTGGGGTATCACTGTTAACCAATGGCTATGGACATAGAAATCAGTCCTTTTTAAGAGTGATTAGTGAGTTAGATAATTAAATAAACTGTAACTTACCCTGCTTTACTTTTTATTATGAGGCAGTTGGTTGTATGTTCATTAGAAGTATGGTACCCGAAAATAAAACATTGTTTTTTTCTCTTTTCTTTTCTTTTCTTTTCTTTTCTTTTCTTTTCTTTTCTTTTCTTTTCTTTTCTTTTCCTTTCTTTCTTTCTTTCTTTCTTTCTTTCTTTCTTTCTTTCTCTTTCTTTTTTTGTGGCTGGAGAGACAGCCATGGGTGCTGGGAAGAGCCAACTTTAATACTTTTGGTTGTAAGCCTAGACTTTAAAGGCTGAGCCATCTCTCCAGCCTCCAACAATAAAACATAATTGAGGTTTTCATGCTTAGAAAATGTTGGAGTTATTCTTAGTATATAATGTATTGACTGAAAACTCAGGACACCATGTAGTAAGACGTTAGGCTTTACTTAAGCAACATAGGATTTTTGTGAGTAATTATGGTCTTGTATTAAGGTAGAACGAGGTGTACTTGAGTGGCAGAGGCAGGCAGATCTCCCAAGTGTGATGCCAGGCTGGTCTGTGTGGTTCCAGGATAGGAGGGAAGGTAGAAGGTATTTTATTTACTGCTCTTCTAAACTGTTGATATTCTCCCTCCTTTCCACTGCTTGCCTCTTGCCATTGTATTTATCATGGAGGAAGCCATTTTATTTTTCAAAGTTTGGGCCTTTAAACTGTCTTACAGTTAGACTCTAATTCTAGCCTTGAGAAAAATGTTCAGTTTTATAGGGACTGATTGAAATTGCTCCAATTCGCAGGGTAATTTCATCTAGATGATGGCACTTTAGAATACAAGTTTCCCAATTTCCATTTATCTTTTCTCTTTGAGAACAGTGTTTAAGATCACTTGATTAGTATCTCTGGGCTTCTGAAAATAATTGGCACAGTGTTAGTGTTGTTTTAAATTGTCATAATGGGTAGGTACAGCAGCTAGCACTGTAAATGATTAAAGGTCTGGGGAAGCTTAGGGTCCAGACTATTTGACATATTAAAGAGAAGGCTAGAAAGGAAACTCAGCCACTGCTTGAATGAAATTTGTTAATAGTTTGGGAATTTTTCAATTATTTAGACTCTACTATTGTACCTGGAGAAAATTGAGATTCTTTCTTGAGGTTTGAGCTAGCCTTGGGTTCAAAAATAAATAGCATTTCCTAGCTGGATGAGGCACCAAACAAAGTTCTACTTCCCTTTCCATGGAGGAAGTCCTTGGTAGGCACACCTACCTCCCAGGACTGGGTAATATAGTGACTGACACCCTATACTCACACAAAGTCTAGCCCCTTCTAAATATAAATACCTTCTAAATGAAAGGTCTGTAGGCAACTACAGTTTTGAGTTTTAACTTGCAGTTGACTTAATAAAGTGGATTGCCTTATTATCAGAAACACTACTTGGCATGAACTTCTTTGAGGCAAGTCTGATATAAAAAGAAGCCATCTTGTTTTGTACCTAACCAAATAGCTATTTGAAATTTACATTAAAGTTTAAAGCTTAATACCAACATTGATCATTTTAACAAGGGAAGTGCTTGATAGAAGTAACAAAATGGCTGGGTATCCAACATGCCTTTCCCTAGCACTTAGGAGGCAGAGGCTAGCCTGGTCTACATAGGGAGTTTCAGGCCAACCAGGACTACATAGGGAGACCTTGTCTCAAGTAGCAGCTTGATAGCATTGACCATTCTAAAGCTGTCTAGGTTTTTCTTTGGGCTCAGTCTTCTGATACTAAATTTTGAAGTATTTTATTAAAGGGTCAGAATTGTATGTATGTATGTATGTATGCCATTTAGTTTTGACTGGCCTTGAGCTCACAGAGACTCACTTGCCTCTCTCTACAAGGAACTGGGATTGAAGGCATGTGTCACTGTGCCCAACTGAAAACCAGATCCTTTAAAAACACATTTATTCTATCTGTATGCTTGTCTGTGCTTCACATTCATGCTGGGTGCCTTCATGGGTCAGAAGATGTTAGATCTCCTAGAGCTGGAGTTAAGATGTTTGTAAAGCATTGTAAGGGTGCTGGGAATTGAACCCAGGTTCTCTGCCAAAGCAGCAGTTGCTCTAAACTCCTGAGCCCAAATCAGGTCATCTTGATGCCAGAGGGCAGTTGTCCAAACTTCATAGTTCTTTCAGTTAGTCAGTTAGCCACGGATTTGTGGTGGTCTGTTTTGCTTTCTTTTTTGAGACAGGGTCTTTTTTTGTTTGTTTGTTTTATGAGACAGGGTTTCTCTGTATAGTCCTGGCTGTCCTGGAACTCACTCTGTAGACCAGGCTGGCCTCGAACTCAGAAATCCACCTGCCTCAGCCTCCCGAGTGCTGGGATTAAAGGCATGCACCACCACGCCTGGCCGAGACAGAGTCTTTCTATGTAGTCTTATCTGGCCTTGAACTCAGATCCTCCTGCCTCTGTCTCCTGAGTGCTCAGAATAAAGGGGTGCACTACCATGCACAGCTGATATATGTTCTAATTACACATTTGAGATTGGTTGTAATCGACTTTTGAAGGTTTTTTTTTTTTGAATTATTTTTTTATGTGTGTGAATATTCTGCCTGTTTGTGTATGTGTGTACCTTGCAAGCCTGTGGTGCCACAGAAGCCAGAAGAGAGCAATGAATCTCCTAGAACAAGTACTCTTACCAACTGAACTCTCTCTCTAGTCCTGTGATTGGTTTTTCTGAGTCTCCACCAAGTGGAGTCACTCGTTGATGGCAGAAGATTGTGTTCTAACTTAACACCAGCCTTAAGAGAATCTCATAGGGGCGGAAGAGATGGCTCAGTAGTTAGGAGCACCAACTGCTCTTCCAAAGGGGTCCTGAGTTCAATTCCCAGCAACTACATGGTGGCTCACAACCATCTACAATGTGATCTGATGCTCTCTTCTGGTGTGTCAAAAGACAGCTACAGTGTACTCATACACATTAAATAAATCTTTTTAAAAAAGAGAGAGAATATCATAAAGGCAGTGGCAATTGAAAAAGAGTCCTGCTGTTTTCTATTGGATGATTGGAAACTCAGATCTATATTCAACTTAAAAGAATTGGAAACAAAGGCACAAAGCTTCTTCCTCCCCAAAGGACGTAGTCTGCTTAATGCACAAGAGCTACTGTGATTGTAAACTAAGTCTTGGGTACGGGCAAAAAACAATTGTTTTTTTTATTTAAAAAATAGATTAAACTTGTTATATCTGCACCCTAATTTTGGTGTATTCAGATGTTTTAACCCTTGGAAGAACATTCCGGTGTTGGCATGCTAGAGATGTAGATGGACGTTGACGTCAGCAGGTAAGATGTGCCTGAAAACTAGCTGAGAAGATGGCCAGAGTCTGTTGTGAAGAGGTGACCAGGAGAGCATTGGTCTAACACTATGAGGGGAGGAATTTCTCCCTTGGCAGCAGTTCTGTGGGGCCACAGCAGAGCTCCACTTACAGATGAAAGTGCACTTCACTCTGGACTGGGCTGTACTTCCTCTCCCCTCTCATGACTTATTCCATAGCACTTGGGTTAAATGTCCCCTTTGTAGAGATTTTGCTGACCCTGCCTCACTAGACTAGCTTTACTTCCTGTGTGCCCTAGTTGCCCTATTTCATGTTGGTGGCTGTCTGTGATTCCTGGATCTCACACTAGAAGTTTCTAAAAGATAAAGACTGTCATACCCACCCTTGTCCCACACCATACACTGCTCAACACAAAGTGGACACCTAGATTCATACCTGTTCAGGACATTAGCTTGCTGAAGGTCCTAACTCTTAGTGGTGAAGCTGGGATTTAAATCTGATAGAGTGTATACCTGTTCTACCAACCTTACACATCCACGTCATGTGGGGAGCTTTTGGGTCCCATTAGGGACACTCTTAACTAGATAGATAAGGTTTGGGCATTGGTACTTTAACAAGGATCCCAGCAAGGCACTTTTGACACCTAATTAGGAATTTTCTTAGTGTGTACTATGTTGTCTCCCTGGGGAATTCAGGCAGTAGGGAAGACAGAAATACACAGCTACACTTGTTAGTAGCCTTGCTGGGATAGGAAGGGTTCTAAAATAGTTATAATAAATATAGATATATCAGATCCTGTGAAAACAACTATGGATAATTTTCAAAGATAGAAAATGTGTTTTGACTGGGTAGTGGTGATGCACACCTTTACTCCTAGCACTTGGAAGGCAGAGACAGGTGGATTTCTGAGTTTGAGACCAGCCTGGTCTACAGAGTGAATTCCAGGACGGCCAGGGCTACACAAACCCTGTCTCGAAAAACAAACAAAAATTGTGTTTTGAAGGAGAGGCAGTTTAATAGGCTAAAAACTGTCAGCTTCTATGGCTTGGTATTTGAAAAGGAGACCTAGACTGTACACACCTATGCCCAGTGGGTTTACCTCTAAGCATATCTATTTTGAAGCCAGAAATCAAGAAAAGACGAATACATGTTTAAGGAAAAAAATCTTAGATTTGAGTAGTTTCTGAGGGCTAGTTCCTTACTAACTGCTCAAAACCCTGAGTTTAATAAACCATGGTAGCTCAGACCTGCAGTCCTAGCACCTGGGAGGCTGGAGGGAGGATTGGTAGGAGTTTGAGGCCAGTTTGGGATATACAGTGAACTTCAGGCAAAAATAAAAGTTTTTCACAATCAGCCAATAAGTGAACATTATAAACTCTATTGTGTGACAAATTCTGTATTGGTTAGGTGCTTGACTAAAAGATGAGCCCTGAAAGCTGGGCGTATTGGCACACACTTTTATTCCAGCATAGTGACCTGAGATAGCCGTCCGGCAGCCATGGAAGAAGCTAGTTATGATGGCAAGGGGAGGGGGAGATGGAAGAAGCCTAGAGCTTGTAGCCAGCCAGCCCAGCCTAATCTCAGAGGCCTAGGTCCTGTCCCCAACATGGGTAGATCCTGAGGAAAAGTATGCAAGATTGACGTCTGGCCTCCACGTGCACTTGCATGCACAAACTCTGTGTCTCTGTGTGTGTGTGTGGGGGGGGGTAGATTGAAGATGGGGAGAGGGAAAGAGGTAAGTTCAATTCCAGCTTGGTGCACACATAATGAAAATGTGCAGGATGTGTGGTAAGAACCCAAGTCTGGCCAGGAATATGGGTACAGAAGATGGGCCAGTAGAGGGAGCACCTATGTTTTCTGTACTTGCCTGCCAGTGTCATGGTTTTATAGACCTGCCTGGGTCATAGAGTACTGATACTGGATTCCAGCTACTTGATTCCCCAGGACTCCTTGTTACCGTCTTGCTGAAACATTTCTCTGCCCTCTTTCGGCTCCATAGACCCTTTTCTACTTTCATGTCTCCCCACATACATGAATAAATTTTCAACTATACATAGAGAATGTAGTATTTGTCTTTCTGAACCCAGCTTCACATAATTCCATTTCCATCTATTTTCCTGAAATGTCACAGTTTCATTTTTTACAGCTGAATACAATTCCATTTCATGTAAGTACCACATTTTCTTTATCCATTCATCTATTAATGGACACCAAGGCTGGTTCTGCACACTGGTAGCTGTGTATAGCACAGCAGTGAACAAGGATGTACAGCTGCCCCCGGTTTGCTGACACAGAATCCTTAGACCTAAAAGAGTGGTGATATAATTATAGCTGGGTCATATTATCAATGAACTTCATACTACTGGCTGTCTATGTTCTAACTAACACACAACTCTCCCAATTTACCCTTTTTAAGAAAAATGATAGCCATTCTGACTGGGGTGAGAAAGTTTTGTTTTTGGTTTCTGAGGGTATTGGTGTACGCATCCATGGTTTACCTGTAGGTTTCAGAAGATAACTTTTTTCTTTTTCTTTTTCTTTTTTTTTTAAGATTTATTTCATGTATGTGGGTTCACTTGTTGATGTCTTCAGACACACAAAAAGAGAACATCAGATCCCATTACAGATGGTTGTGAGCCACCATTTTGTTGCTGGGAATTAACTCAGGACATCTAGAAGAACAGTCAGTGCTCTTAACCACTGAGCTATCTCTCCAGCCCTTTGGAAGATAACTTACAGGAGTCTGTTCTCTTCAGCGTTTGGGTCCTGGGGGTTGCAGTGAGGTTGTCAAATGTGGCGACAAGTGCTTTTACCAGCTAAGCCATCTATCTGCCTGACCCTCAAGAGAAAAGATCAGTATCATCCTGATGGCCAAGGATGTTGAACGCTTCTATTCTTTCTAAATGCTTTTTAGCACTGTTCGGCAAACCACCCTCAAACTACTGGTTTTACTGGTTTATAATAGCAATATTACTTTTGTGGTACCTCTGTCACTTACATGACTGTTAGCCAAATGACTGATATGTTTGGTATTTGATACTGTCACTTGCTACACAGACATAAGGACCTAAGTTCTTATCTCCACCACCTACCAAAAATCTGGGTGTGGTGGCCAGTGTCTTTAACCCCAAAACCAAGAGGCAAAGACTGGCAATACTCTATGGGTATTGACTAAAATGCTAAGCTCTAGATTCAGTGAGAAAACCCTGTTTTAAATAAGAAGATAGAAAACTGACTAAGACGGCTGAGACATGGCTTGGTGATTAAGAACACTGGTTGCTCTTCCATGGGACTGGGTTTGAGTCTCAGCACCCATGTGCTGGCTCACAGCTATCTATAATTCCAGTTCCAGGGGATCTGATGCTCTCTTCTGGTCTATATAAAACACTCATACACATAATAATTTTTTAAATTTAAGTGATTGAGGAACACATCCTAATGTCAATCCCTGGCTTTCAGGCTTGGCCACACAGCAAGCACAACTTGTACATGTGTATACACTTGGAGAGCACACATATCAGAAAGAAAAGCTGAATGTTCTTCTTGATAGTAAGCAGATGGGTATAAAGAGAAGTAGGCTCAGTGAGCTAGGCATAGCAGCACATGCTTGTAACCCTGATGGTTCTGCAGGCTGCTGCCCTGGGTTTCCTGGTCAGATGAACATCCCCATCTCAACAAATAGGAAAGAAAAGAAAAATGAGAGGATTATAATGCTATAGCATTTATTTACTGGGGTTGGGATTGTATGCATGTGTATGTACCCAAACACATGTGCCCCTGTGTGGCCCGTTAGCCCCATGAGGCAGCATCAAGTAATGATAGGCTTTGCCCCTATTTTTTGGGACAGGGTCCTCGAAGCTCATAACTTGGTTAGACGGCTAGTCAGCAAGTGCCTGAGATCCTCCTGTCTCAGCCTTTGGGTGCTGGGACTATAGGCACATACCACACTACCCTTTTCTGGGTGTCCAAACTCTTGAGTTTGAGTTTATGTGGCAGACTCCTGGCGCTCCGAACCTTCCATCTCCCCAGACTTTATTGTCAGGTTTTTGACCCACCAGAATTCTAAGCAAGGTTCTAGAATCAGAAGTGTCACATTTTTTGCATGCATTAGGAGAAAAGTCCTTTTGCATCTTGTGGCTCCTAAGTATCAAAGTACAAAACATACTAATATGTCACTGCACAATTTTCCTGAACTTTAGGTAGACTGTAGGATAAACAAGAACAATGTTGGGGCTGGTGAAATGGCTCAGCGGGTAAGAGCACTGACTGCTCTTCCTAAGGTCCTGGGTTCAAATCCCAGCAACCACATGGTGGATTATAACCACCTGTAATGAGATCTGACGCCCTCTTCTGGTGTGTCTGAAGACAGCAACAGAGTACTTATGAATAATAATAAATAAATCTTTAAAAAAAAATGATTTTTTTATGAAACCATGTGAAGGCTGAGTGTATAAAAGGTACTTGCCCCCTGCAAGTATTGGCACTCCAAGTTCAGTCTGAAAGTTACAGCTGAAAAGAGAACCAAAATCCCCTAAACTTTTTTGAGTACACATGCATGCACCATACACACATACAAAGAGGTTTGTTGTTTTTAAAAAGACTTACTTATTATTATGTAAGTACACTATAGCTGTTTTTAGACACATCAGATCTCATTACAGATGGTTGTGAGCCACCACGTAGTTGCTGGGATTTGAACTCAGGACCTTTGGATGAGCAGTCTGTGCTCTTACCTGCTGAGCCATCTCACCAGCCCACAAAGTGGTTTTTTGTTTTTGTTTTCAAGATAGGATTTTTTTTTTTTAAATGTAGGCTTGGCTATTTTAGACCAGGCTGACCTCAAACTCAGACTGCCTATCCCTGCTTCCCAAGTGCTGAGATTAAAGGTGGTTACCACCATGCCAAGCTTAATTTGATGTCCATACTATGTCAGTGGTATACACTTGCGATCCCCTCACTTGGTAGAGACAGGAGATTCAGTAGTTGATGTCTGTTTTTTGGTAAACATCCTGCTCTACATAACGAGTACCAGCCTATGTAGAGAGACTGTGGCTAAGAGGAAAAAAGGAAAGCTTCAGGTGTTTAGGCCATCAATTATGAAACACTTAGTTCTTTGGTGAGTTACTGAGGAGTGTGTTCTTTGGTCTTCTCTGCTCTAGAATTTTCCTAATACAGTACCCAGCAGTCATTTAAATTTGCCAGAGGGTATTAGTTTTAATTTCATGTATATGAGCGTTTGCCCTAATTTATGTCTGTGCACTGTGTGGATACAATGCCTGCAGAGGCCAGAAGAGGGAGCCGACCGAATCCACTGGGACTAGAGTTATGGATGGTTGTGAGCTGCTATGTGGATGCTACGAATTGAGCCCAGCTCCTCTAGAAGAGCAGAAGTGCTTAGCCTCTGAGCTATCTCTCCAGCCCCTAGCAATCATTTAAGTTGGGATGTTAGATTCCTTCTACCAGATATCCATTTGCCTAGTCTCTCAGAAATTGATTTTGGCTTGTTCAGTTTGTGCTTATTTGATCATAACTGATGGTGGCCTCTTAATGAAGGAACCAGGGTGTACTAGAATGTGGCTCCCTGACTTTCGCTGACCTCTGATCTGTTTTAATTACTTGTCACTCTGTCTGGTCACTGATACTTCTGTGCCAAACTCCAGGTGTGGATTGACTTCACATCCCATTCTCTTGATACCCTTGTTTTGTGGCAGGGTTTCTCTGTGTAGCCCTACCAGGCTGTCCTGAAACTCATTCTGTAGAACAGTCTGGCATCAAACGCAGAGATCCACTTGTCTCTGCCTCCCAAGTGCTGGGATTAAAGGCATGCAGCACCCACCACAAGTCACTTATCCTTAATACTTTGGCCAGTTATGAATCTGCAATATATTTGGCCCACTGCAAAAACAACCTCTGATTAAAGTTAAGGACACTGTCAATCTATGGGCAAAAAATACAAGGAAACATAAAATTTTAAGACAGTTTGACAGAGACACATCATGTCCATTGTTTCTATTTGCTGTTTATTTTAGGGATTTGTTTCTAAGTCTGTAATGTGAACCGGTTTCTCTGAGCAGAGTTTTTGTTTTTTCTTCAGGAGGTTTTAAGCCTGGCCTCCTGGGGGGTCACCCCTGGACCACTGTACACTAGTGATTAGCCACTGGTCAAAGGTTGTACATAAATACATAAAAAGCTAGAAAACTTCGGCCTTTGGAAGAGATCGGTGTGTAGGTTGGGGAATGTATTCAATGTGTTCAAATTATGAGCTTATCCTAGCTTTTACATAGCAAGATTCTCGTGTTTGTTTCTGTCCTGTATCTGTGGAAGGCGTCACATTTAGCTGTAGCTCTGTCGATAACCAGGGTTCCTAACTTCTCATGCTTGTAGTTTTATGGATGCACACTCAGCCTTTCAAGCCACCCAAGAGAAGACAGAAACTTACCAAGGCTCGTCATGGCTCTTCCCCCTCTGTTCATCAGGTCTCTTGGTTTGTTGCTTACCTTAGAATTGCAATCTTGGTTTCCTGTGGTATTCGTCCTTCCCAATTTTCAATTCTCAAGAACACTTTTTTTTTTTTTCTTTTTAGCAGTATACCTGCAAATTTAACTTTATTATTTTCTCTATCATTGCTGGATTCAAGTGGGAGCTGGTATGATAGTTACGGTTTGGTCCAAAATACCATACTTCTACTATTCTTACCTGTAGTTCAGTAGCACGTTGTTGCTTGGATTCAAAGTCCTCCTCCTCCCTCCGCCTCCTAAGAGCAGGGTGTTAGGTTCTCCTTCATCCAGCCCTAGGTTTTATTAGTAAGGGTTTTCAGCTTGTTTGTGCCATTGCCCAATCTACAAAGGCCAGAGGTAGTTGTCTTTCAACTCACTTGTCTACTTTCTTGTTAACCTTGTGGAAGAGGCTTTATTGAGCTCACTTCATCCAGCTGTGTGGAACTTGCACCCTTGCCTGCTTTGGTGGTACTAAAGATCCACCCCAAGGCCTCCAAGTACTCCACTTTGATTTTATACATTTCTTTTATGCTCTAAAGTTTGAAATTTTTAGTTTTTCGAGACAGGGTTTTTCTGTGTAGCCTAGCTGTCCTGGAGCTCACTTTGTAGACCAGGCTGGCCTTGAACTCAGAAATTCACCTGCCTCTGCCCCCCAAATGCTGGGATTAAAGGCGTGTGCCGCAACACTGCCCGGCAAGTTTGAAGTTGAGTGGGAGAGTGGTGTGGTGTGTGTGCACTTCTATTAAGATGTGTGTGTCCAGGCTGGAGAGATGGCTCAGCGGTTAAGAACACTGACTGCTCTTCCAAAGGTCCTGAGTTCAATTCCCAGCAACCACATGGTGGCTCACAACCATCTGCTGTAATGAGAACTGGTGCTCTTTTCTGGTGTGTCTGAAGACAGCTACAGTGTACTCATTCATATACATAAATCTTTAAAAATATATATATTAAAAAAAAAGGTGTGTCTGAGCATGTGAGTGGGAGCAGAAGACTGTCTACTATGTATGTAGGCTATGCACATGCCCTGGTTCACAGGCTGAGGTGAAGAATTCTACAACTTTTACATCAGAGTTCCAGGAATTGAACTCGGCTCCTCAGACTTGAGTAGCAAGTGCTGTCACCCACTGAGTCGTCTTGCCAGGCATGTTTTATTCTTTTATATGAACAAATCCAATTTCTCTGGCTCAGTTTATTAGAGACTTTCCTTTCATATCTTTTGGTTTTTTTTGTCAAAATTACCTGACCATATTATTTCCGTGTCTATTTACTGGACTTTCCCCTGTTTTCTTTTTTCATTTTTTAAAAAAATATGTATTTATGTATTTATTCATGTGTGTGTGTATGCACCTGAGCTGGGACACAGGTGTGGAGGTCAGAGGACATCTTACTGAATCGGTTCTCTCCCACCATGTGGCTTCTGAGGATAAAACTCCCGTGGTCCGTTTTAGCAGCAAGTGCCTCTACTCACTGAGCCACCTGGTCAGCCCATACAGTTTCATTACTTTTAATTCAAAAAATGTAATGCTTTTAACTGTTTCCTTTTTCAAAATTGTATTAGCTGTTCAAAGTCTTTATTGGTTCCCTAAGAATTTTAAGATTGCTGAGTAGAGCCACTTAACTAATAATAGTCTTTCCCCATTTTTACATCCTAACTCAACTCCCAGTGGTTTTTGCATACCATTCCCAGTTTTCTCATTGTATTCTGGATCTTTATCCAAGGCAACATGTTGTTCATATTTATCTTAGCTATATCAAAATCAGTTTATGTTGAGATTCATGAGTTTTTGCCTTAATTCATGGTAGTGAGTCTTGGCTATAGTTCTCAACTCTGGCTCCGCCCTAGGGTCTCTTTCAAATGCTGAGGGCTGGGTTCTGCCTGGAGGGCTTGGAATTTCAGGGGGGGGCTCTGGGTGGTGCAGACTCGATGGAAGAAGCATGTCGCTTGGAATAAGCGTTGAGATTAAAGCTTCAGGCCCCTTCCAGTTTGTTCTGTTTTGTGCTTGTGGTTCAAGATGTGAGCATTCCCTGTGCACACACTTTAATTCCAATACTCAAAGAGCCAGAGGCAGATCTCTGAGCTGGTCTATACAGAGAGACCCTGTCTCAAAAACAGAAAAAGGAACCAAAAAGATGTGAACACCAGATTTCCTGTTTCCGTCGTCATTCCTGGTATTGATGCCTTCCTGCCATGACATGTCTTACCCTCTTAAGCCTAACTCTTTATTCCGTACATTGCTTTTAGTCATCATGTTTATCACAGCAACAGAAAAGCTACTACTACACTACCCTCGTCCATTTGGATCCCATTCGAGGTGGTAGTCATTTCTAGGTATGATTCTTAGGGTTAGGCAAGTTGGGAAGATACATATTAAATACAAACTTTAAACTTTTGTATATATGAAATGTACAAAAAATGCTAGATTAGTAACATATATTCATTTATAGGCCTATTTTTTCCTACCATAAGTATGTAGAATTATGTGATTGTAAACCTGTACATGATTTTTCTTTATAGTGGAATTATTATACATTTCTGTTAAAAGTTGTTTATTGAAAACCTTTCATGTTCTTGGTGATTCATAAATGAAGGCTGTGAACAAAGTGGGAATAATATACGGAGTTAGTTGGTTTATACATTAAACTAGTTTAAATAACTCTTTGGTGTCCTTTTTGGAAATTATACCATAAAGCATACTTCCTTATAATAATGAAGAAGTGTATCATTGGAGAGCCATGTCCTTAGTTTTTTGGGTTTTTTTTTTTTAATTTTTATTTATTTATTTATTTATTATATGTAAGTACACTATAGCTGTCTTCAGACACTCCAGAAGAGGGCGTCAGATCTTGTTACAGATGGTTATGAGCCACCATGTGGTTGCTGGGATTTGAACTCCGGACCTTCGGAAGAGCAGTCGGGTGCTCTTACTCACTGAGCCATCTCACCAGCCCTGTCCTTAGTTTTTAAAAAGGACGAAACGAAATACCTTGGCCTAGCACAATCTCCATTTCAAAGGTTTTTCAGACTAAAAGCTTATTCTTCATTCAAGTGACTTCTCTCCAGCCATATTTAGGAGTTCATCTAGGCTATAAACCGAATCTCTGCTTATTCATGCTGTTCTGGATTGGGTGAAATAAGCATCAGAAGTACTGGAGGGAGAGGTAATAGCTCAGCACTGCAGCTTATCCTTTATCTCTAGATGCAGATATTTGAAGAAACTCAGGTGCTGAGCGAGCGCCTGGAGTGGGCATCCGCTTACACCCCGAGGCCGGCTGAATAGAGTGTGGTCTGTTGGGTGTACTTTTGATGTTGTTGCCAGTCTTTCTCAAGTGCACACGTGACACTATCTGAAGAAATACTAGAAACACCCGGTAAACATTTTCCTCCTATCTATTGTTAAGCTATATTCAGTCGATTGCATTTTAAAGCTTGGTTTTCTGCCTGGTATCAGTGATAATCGGGTTACATACAGGGTGTATATGAGCTGTGACTTTCATAGGTCAGCCTGTGTAAGTGTCTAAGGCTAATGATGGAGCAGCTAACTGTGCCTAGACTTGAATGGAGTGTTTGTTTTAGAGCTCTGTACCATGGCTTCAGAAATTTGTCCTCTCGCTGTCCATTTGAAGTCCTGATGGTCTTACCCATGTGATTAATTGTACAGTTTTGGGAGGGGAAAAAAGGCTGATTTTAATTTTTTTTATAAGTAGTAAAGATTACAGGCTACAGAGATCTTTCCTAACATTGCTGTTTTGCTTCTGGTGTTTAAAGTACATTAACAGCAGTAAGGTGGTGCCACACTTTTGGTTTTTGAGACGGGTCATAGGTAGCCCATGCTGATCTCCATACTTGCTGTGCATCTGAGGATCACCCTGAACTCTTTATCCCCCTGCCTCCTTCCCATGCTCTGGGGCTGTAGGAATGCACTATGAGACCTACCTTTTTTCTTTTTCTTTTTTTTTTTTTTTTCTGGTTTTCTTTGTTCTATGATTTTGTAATATAGTCTTTCTCATGAGCTTAGAAGAATCCAGTTATTAATTGCAAATGATGAGGCAAGAATGATACATTAGAATTGTCCCCACCACCCTGGATTTCTTTTGGACAGAGGCAGTTATATTTTCCTTCTTTCTGCCAACTCAACTATAAGATCTCTTCATGTTGTGTATGCTAAATCAACAGATTGTGACCATAAAACACAATCTGTTTATTCACACAGTAGTTGGCAGGGAATGGCCCCTTTCTGCAGTAAAAACCTAGTCTCTGTCTTAGTGGTAAAATCAGGCACATGGATTTGGTGGTGTAACTAGTTAGTGAAACCCATGCTTAGCATTCAGGGCCTGTGTTCACTCCTAAGTACTGATAAAATACATTTTAGGCAAATTCACCCCAATACATGAATTACCAAGAAGCAGAATTCGTTTTGTCTCTTAACAGTTTCATAACTCTTGAACTATATAAAGGACAGGTGTTAGAGGAAGGGGGAAAGATGCTTGAAAGGGGGAAAGATGCTTGAAAGAGGGAAAGAAAAGACTGGGTGCCCAGACTGGTGACCTAGTGCTCACCTAGATATATATACAGCCTGGACTTGAGCCCCAGCTCTGGGAGGAAAAAAAGAGGTTGGGGGTTAGATGGAAGGGAAGGAGACTGGAAGTTAACTACATTGGAGAAATCTGCCAAGGCAGACGCTGTCCCGTAACAGTGTGAACCAAGCATCCTTCTGAGCACATCAAGTGGGGTCCTCAGAAGTCATTGGTGCCAAAATGTTCTGCCAAAACACGTGACATGGAACTAGTCATGATGGAGCAAGCCAACTGTAGATAACAGCTCCCTGAACTGTTTGGTTTTAGTAGTGAGGAGGATGGCGTGAAAGCCCAGCAGGTAGAGCACACACTGTCCTTGCAGAGGCCTCTGCATTTGGATCCCAGCACTCAGGGCAGCAGCTTAGAGAAATGACTCTGATTCAGATGCAAGGGTTCCATCAGCTTCTGACCTCTGCAGGCTCCTGCACACTTGTGCACAGACATGGACTTAGACATATAAGTATGTGCATTAAGTTAAAAGGTTTTTTTTGGTGTTTTGTTTTGTTTTGTTTTTCAAGATGGGGTTTCTCTGTGTAGTCCTGGCTGTCCTGGAACTCACTCTGCACACCAGGCTGGCCTTGAACTCAGAGATCTATCTGCCTCTGCTGAGATTAAAGGCCTATGACCTCACTGCCCATCCAAAATAAGTTTTTTAATCTTATAAACTAGTATAGAGGTCTGAGGGTATAGTTCAAACTCATTTTGTAGCCCAGGTTTACCTATAACCCATTATTCCAACCTCTGAGTGCTGGGGTTACAGGCATAAGTCACCAAACCCATACCCCTATACTTAATTTTTCAAACCATTATTTTGACTTTTATGACTTTTATGATTATGAGTGTTAAGCCAATTGTATGACTTCATGTAGTGCCTGTGGAGGCCAGAACATAACAGATCCCTTGGAATGAGTTACAGACAGTTGTGGTTTGCTGTGTTGGTGCTGGGCTTTTAACCACAAAGCCATTGCTCTGGACCCAAATTCTTAAGTATTTTAATACATATACGTAGTGACAATTCTGGACTTTTGGTTTCTTGAAAAAAACACAGAAATATTATAAGAATGTGGTTTTGTGTTAATCACAGATGTGGGGTTATGGGGCTGCTTGGAATTGACTTCAGCAGTGGCAAACACGTTTTTTCATGTTTATCATAACTCAATATCCTGCTGTGATATACTGAACCTCGGGCAGCGTAAAGGAAGAATGAAGGCACAGCTACAAGTTGCCAGCTTTGCTACTTTAGTAAGGCACTCTGAGCACATGAACTCCAGTGGACTCTTCCCTCTTATCCTTACACAGACTCAAAGGCCAACTCTTACAACATGGGAGTCACTGTCTCTTAGGTTATCACAGAAGAGCTATAAAATACGTTGGTAACTTAGAGAAAATAGAGGGAGACAGCATTCAGGCATTGAATTATCCTGTAGCTCTGGTTTGTTGTCTGTTCCCATTACAGTCTTTTAAAATGTACAAGTAAGCAAATAAAACAAAGATTCGCAGGAAACCTTCCTCTTGTCCCTCCAGACCCTCCTCCCAACCCCTGAGCTACATCATCTCTTCCTACAAATATTCTATTCAAAGACACATTGGGACTGAGGAGATGGCTCTGTGGATAAAATGCTTGCTGTAGAGTGTGAGAACCTGAGCTCAGATCCCAGCGCCTATGTAAGAGCTGGCCATGGTGGCACAGTCTGTAACCCCAGCCAGGCTGGATAGAAACAGGCAGATCCTGGAGGTTTTCTGGCCCCAGTCTAGCCAGTCAAAATCCCCAGGCCTCAGTGAAAGAACTTGTTTCAGTAAGTTACATTTTTATTTACTCGGTGTGTGCACATGCAGTGCGTATGCCCTTGTGTGCTCACATGTGACAGGGTACAGATGTGGAGATGAGAGTACAGCCTGTGGGAATCAGTTCTGTCCTCCATCCATCATGTGGGCCCTAGGATTCATCCTCGGGTCATCAGGCTTGCTGGCAGCAGTTGCCCCCACCTGATGAGCCATCTTGTCAGACCATCTTTTTGTTGGCTTTTTTGCTTGTTTGTTTGTTTTACCTGGCACTTAAAAATTGCACATGATAAGATGAAATGTGTGTTCCTGTAAGCTTAGTTCTCTAGGAGCCTGCTGCAGGAATATCAGAGTTCAGGGCCATCCCAGGACTACAGAGTGGTTTGAGGCTAGCCCAGACTATGCAGGGGTCATGTGTCTCAGAACAACAAAAATGTTTACATAATGATATATCATCAGCTAAATATGATGTTTGGTTATACGTTAGCATGAAGTCTAAGTAGATCTGAGACATACACTTTTTTCTGATAAAAACATTCAAAATAATTTTGCATAGCTCTTTGAAGTGTTAGAACTTAGTTCCCTGTGCCTCGCAGTGTTCACTGAGTGGCTCTCCTGCCTGTTCCTGCTGAGGTGTCTTCATCTCACTTTGTACAACAGAGTTGTTCTAGTTCACGGCCACCCCAGGCCTTTCAGCTTTCCTTTAGAGACACTTTATCATCCGGAGAGAGTCACGAGTCACCCTGTAATCTGGAGCACACGTGCTCTCTCAGAGGACTGCGAAGACTGCCGCTTGCAGGTGATTACAACAGCAGGGATACAGTGCCCCTGACCTGTGGGCACATGCACTTGTGCGCGCTCTCTTCTCTCTCTCTCTCTCTCTCTCTCTCTCTCTCTCTCTCTCTCTCTCTCTCACACACACACACACACACACACACACACACACACACACACTTATAATCAAAGAGAAAAATCTTTAACAAAAACAAAAACCCCCACCTCATTGAGAGCTCTGAGGGGAGATCACATGGCCTGGGCTCTAGGCTCCAGATAGAGTGAGTCCCTGCCACAGTGTCATTGTCCTGGTCAGATAGCTCAGTTTCCTGCTTTTGTTTCCCTTTTTTGGGTATATGGTTAGTTTAATGTAGTGGGGAAGGATGGTAAAGGCATTGTGGGGTGTGGGGGAGGAGAATTATGAGATCAGTCCCAGGGCTTTTCATATATTAGGCAAGGCTCCATTGATGAACCAAACTACCCCAAGTCCTATTTCTGGTGTTTTAACCACACCAATTCAGATTTCTATATCATTTCTATTTTCCTTGGTGTTTCATGAGCTTCAAGAGAGATTGTTCTGCATTTTATCATTCTAAACAATGATTCCATATTTAGTACTGTTGTCTTATAGATGCTTGGTAAATAATGGTCTGCCAACATTAAGAGGTAGGGTAATATCCAGCCACAGGCTCTTTTTATAAGCATTAAAGAAATTGGAGGGCTAGCAAGATGGCTCAGCAGTTAAAGAGTGCCAATTGCTCTTCCGAAGGTCCTGAGTTCAAATCCTAGAAACCACATAGTGGCTTACAACCATCTATAATGAAATCTGATGTCTCCTCTTCTGGAGTGTCTGAAGACAGCTACAGTGTACTTACATATAATAAGTAAATAAATCTTTAAAAAAAAGAAAGAGGGCTGGTGAGATGGCTCAGCGGTTAAGAGCACCGACTGCTCTTCCAAAGGTGCAGAGTTCAAATCCCAGCAACCACATGGTGGCTCACCCTCTTCTGGAGTGTCTGAAGACAGCTACAGTGTACTTACATATAATAAAAATAAATAAATCTAAAAAAAAAGATCCGTTTAAAAAAAAAATTTAAAAAAAAAAAAAAAAAAGAAAGACAAGAAAAGAAATTGGAAGTGGCCAAACAAGAGTTTGTAATCAAATAGTAGGAGCTCAGTAGTTCAAACAAAAGCATGGCAGTTTTGTTTTTGTTTTTGTTTTTTTTCTTTTGATCAGGTAAGTTGAAGTGATCTTTAATGATCAACGTAACTTCTTTTTTAGACTTATGTGTATGAGTGGTGTGTGTGTGTGTGTGTGTGTGTGTGTGTGTGTGTGTGTGTACACCATGTGTGGGTTATTGCCCACAGGGGTCAGAAGAGAACTTTGGGTCCTCTGGAGCTGGATCTACAGAAAGCTGTGAGCTACCACGTGGGTGCTGGGAATCAAACCTGGGTCCTCTGGAAGAGTAGGACTTCTAAATGCTGAGCCTCAGGAAAACTTGATTCTTGAGATATACAGCACAGGCTGGCCTCAAACTTCTGTAGCTGAGGGTGACATTCTGATCCTCATACCTAATGCTGGTCTTGCTAGCTGCTCCTGAAATTAGGAAAAACATTGACAGACACCTGCAGTCAAGCTCAGTATTCTAAATGTAATGGGAAAATAATAATCTGATTGTTTGTTCTTACAGTGCTAGAGAGTCTCTATACTGGGCAAGGGCTCTGAGGTCATTAGTCAGTCACACCCTAAGCCCAGAGTTTCCTGCTAGTCCTTGTCAGAACCCCAGTGTAGCACTTGTATAAGAAGAGAAATTATACCCAGCTGAGTAAACTTTAAAGATCCCTTTTCAAACAGAAAAACTACAAGCTAATATAGCAGGGAAGAGACCTTTCCCTCATTCCTCACTCAATTAGAGAGAATCAGATATAATCATGATTGTGTCAAAAGTTCAAAAGGGAAAATAGGAGGTAAAATGAGCCGAGCTGGCTCTCTGCCCTCAACATTGTACCTGTAAGCTTGATATGTTGTTTGAGAGATTAACTTTACAGACTTCCGTACCCAGAAGTATGAAAATTCTTGGGGACCTCTTTTCACAGGCTTGATCTTAACATACTGAATAAAGAGAGCAGTTAATCCCTTTTGTAAAGTAATTTGAGAGGAGGGAATTCAGAATGTAAAATCTCACCTGCAGAAAATACTCAGCTCTGTAAAGACCTTTCTATCTTTAGACACTTACAAAGACTTAATATTTAATGCGGAAGGGTGAGCCTGGTTAAAAAGCCAATGGGTGAAATTAGAGAGAAATAATCCAGTGCTTTCTTTCTGGGAACTATCATCCCGCTCTCCAGGGGACCTGATTCTTTTTCCCTTCTGAGGAGTGAGAATGCTCCTCTGTATAGCAAGACAGCGTCTCTTAAAGGCAAGTTTGACTTTTAGTATAATAAGAGTCTTGTTAGGTGCAATTTTGCTCCTAGTCATTAATACAATGAACAAATGTTGTGGTTACCTGGGAAAGAAAACTCAAGTGCTTTTAAACCTCCTGTGAGATCTGGTTTCATGCTTGAAACCTATACACTGTTATGCCTAGTAGCATCTGCAGAAGGCTCCAAGCTTTAAGCTGTACAACATAGAAGGTAATACACTTGGAAAAATTGACACCACTGCAAACTGAACTCAAGGTCCTGAGTAGAAGGCATTCTTCTGTTTATTGGCAGCATTAAGGTTAGCTGGCGAGTAGAGTGCTCACAGCAGTGGACGCTGCAGCATGGTCCTTCGGTGCCTTGGTCTACACAGCAGGAAGTGCTCACCTCCAGGTGCCTCAGAGG
This sequence comes from Mus pahari, assembly GCF_900095145.1. NCBI lineage: Eukaryota > Metazoa > Chordata > Mammalia > Rodentia > Muridae > Mus > Mus pahari. Next base: position 8,745,031 of record NC_034598.1, read on the forward strand.
TTTTTTGATTCTCAGCTATAAAACAGTTTTCAGTTCCCAAGTGCAATACTGAGTTAAGAATAAAATTGACCGAAGAGAGTCTTAGTATTAAGTGGAATTTTAATAAAGCTTGGCATTTGCTGCATGAAGTAATTTCTGAGCTCTATGGTAAACTTTGTGACAGGGGCTTTGCACTTGATATTCCACTTTGCCTCCAGAGTACAAGGATTATAATTCTTACATGCATATTAAAATTTTTTTTTCGGCTAATGTTAAAGATGGACTTGTGGTTTTTCTCTGCTAGGGCCTTGGCTTTCCATTTAAGCACTTTACTACTAAGCTGTACGCCCCCCCCCCCCAGCCAATTCTTGCTTGAATGTTTCTTAGCATTTATTTATTTGTGTGTGAACACATGCACATGCCACAGTACCCATGTGGAAGGACAGCTTGCAGTAGTTAGTTCTCACCTTGTATCGCGTGAGTTTCTGCCATTGAATTTTTGCTTGATAGAAAGTGCACCCTTAGCCGGGCGTGGTGGCACACACCTTTAATCCCAGCGCTCGGGAGGCAGAGGCAGGCGGATTTCTGAGTTCGAGGCCAGCCTGGTCTACAGAGTGAATTCCAGGACAGCCAGGGCTATGACAGAGAAACCCTGTCTCGGAAAAAAAACAAAAACGAAAACAAACAAACAAAAAAGTGCACCTTTACCTGCCCTGGCCATTGTGACCCTTTTGTTACTGGATCAGGAATGCTGGGCGGTGCACATCTTTAATCTCAGTGCTCTTAGAAGGCAGAGATGGAAGATATCTGTGAGTTCAGGGTCAACCTGGTCTGCATAGTGAGTTCCAGGATAGCCAGGGCTATATAGAGAGTCCTTGTCTCAGCCTCCCTCCACGCCCACCCACTCCCCCAAAGTTGGCAGAAACAGCAACAAGTAGCCTTTAGTCCAAAACTTGTGCTGCATTATGACTAACCTCCGAATACTCAGCATCATGGTCTCGGTTCTTAAACATGCCCTCTCTCTGTAAAGAGGTGCATCCTTTAAAGATGTGTGTGAATATGGGCATGTGCCCACAAATACAGTGGCCGGAGACCAGAAGAAAGTACTGGATCTCTTGGAACCGGTTACAAGTGGTTGTGAGCCATCCAGCATGGGTGTGGGGGACTGCACTTGAGTCCTGCAAAAGGACTCTTGATCTTAGCTGCTGAGCCATCTCTCTAGCCCCTTATGTTAGGGGTGGTTTTTGTTTAATATGACTCCTAATTTTCTCCTAGCGATAAATAAATTCTAACACTCCCTGACCTTTTGGGTACCCTAAGGTTGCCAATTAAGGGTACCATTTAGGGTTTAGGGAGATGCTCAGTAAGTGACAGTGCTTGCCAGGCATGTTCAGACTCTTAGAACCCCTGCTGGAAAGTTGGATGACATTTTGGCCGGCTTCTGTAATCCTAGCTTTCCTACAGCAGGATGACTCGCTCAGCTGGCAGGCCAGATACACGACAACACACAGATTAGCAGCTAAAACAGGACACCCTACTTCAAAACACAGTAGAAGGAAAGAAGAAAGAACTAATCGAAAATGTTGTGCTCACACCTCCACGTGCACACCCACACACCCTCTCACCACATGCAAGAGAAGTGAATTTCAAAGGAGAAAAAAAACCAGAGTTACATTTTTGGATTGGAGATGAGTCTCAGGTTGGTATGAGGGGTCCCTGCTCTGGCCCCAACATTGCCAAAAGAAGAGTTAACTGGCCAGGGCAGGACGATAGCAAGTTCAAGACCTGCCTGGACTACATAGTGAGGGGTAGTCAATAAGGCTTAGCCTGGGTGTTGTGCTTAATAATGTTACAGTGTTTGTATGGTAACCATGTTTGTCACCTTATCAGTGTGACAGACATTTCCCTCCCTTTCTGAATGTCTTAATGTTCTTCAACTTAGGACTGACTGTTTTGGTTTCAGACAAATCTTCCTATCTTCAAGCTGAAGGAATCTACTGTTAGGAGAAGATACAGTGACTTTGAGTGGCTTCGAAGCGAACTGGAAAGAGAGAGCAAGGTAAGACTTATTTACAGTGAAGCTATGCTTTTCTGACTTACCGTGTAACTTTAAAGCAAAACATGCCAGTTCTAACTTGAGATCTCCAGAATGTGGGTGAAAGCCAGTGTAGGACTTACGTGAAGGGTCATTCTCAGGCTGTACCCCGAGTAGAGGACAGTCATCTTCACTGTTCAGAGCTCTGTTTTTCTGCACAGTAGTGCAACTGATACTTTGCAGCTTGCCGTTGTAATAGCCCTTCTTAGTCCTTCCTGCTGTTCCTCCCTCATCTCAAGGGCAGTGTATTTTTCCAGTTTAGTTTAACTCATAGTCTGCATTTATTATCTCACATGCATGTAGAAGTTTCATAAAATGATGATCTTATTGTCTGATACATGGATATTCTTGAGATGAGCTTGTGTGGGCATAGGAGGCTGATGTACCTGCGTGGCTCCTATGAAGACCAGGAGTCGCCTTTGAATGCCTTCCATTATCACTTCCCACTTTATTTTTGAGACAAGGTCTCTCACTGAACCTGAAGTTTGACAGCTCAGCTAGGCTAGCTGACCAGCAAGCCTTAGGTCCACTTCATCCACCCCAGGTTTTGGAGTTGTAGGCATTGCCACTTCCTGGTTTAATATGGGTGCTTGGAATCTGAACTTAGGTTCTCATGCTACACGTTCTAGCCCTTAGATCACGTGTGCGTGTGTGTGCGCGCGTGTGCGTGTGTGTGTGTGAGTGTGAGTGTGTGTGTGTGTTTTGAGACAGTCTCATGTAACCCCGAATGGCCTCTTTGTGGCTGAGGAGGACACTGGCCTTGGTCTCTCTAACCTTCTGAATGTTGCAGTACAGCCACTTGTCATCACACCAAGTTCCGTGTGATGTTGGGGATCAAGCAGCCCAGGGCATTGCGTATATGAAGGGAACACTCCACAAATGGAGCCACATTGCCAGCCTAGGTTTAAAGGTGACAATGACCCCTAATGCAATGCTGCCTGTACTTTGAAAGACACTATTGTATACCTTGCTAAGAATGGTCTTCACTTATTTTGTAACTAGAATGTGGTAGAAAGAAGTTGACTGAAGTAGATGAAAGATTGTGTTAAAGCTCAGTAAAATAGAAATGGAAGGAAAATAACTTTAGCCAGGTGGGAGACAAGCATCATACATAAGACATAACATCCCTCAAAACTGTTTTTCAAATAAAGCTGAACTTCCTAAAGCCACGTGGAAGAAAGCCCTAAAAGTGGGAGAGGAAGCAGGGACGCAGGCAGGTGGGTGTGTCTGGCTGCAGTCTACACATCTGACTGTCCATTTGGTCTGTGCACTGAGACTCGCCCTCTTAGTCTAGGAGTCGCAGGCAGAGCTCTGAATACACGAGGATCCCTTTAAGGCTCTCATTTTGTTAGCGAAGTTGCGGTGGTAGAGAGAGGGGAAAGATCTTGCCTTCATAAGGAGCCCATCTCCTGTGGTAACTGTAAAGCCATAAAGTTGTGGCAGAGATAGCTCAAGTAGTCAAGAGCACTGACTGCTCTGTGGAGGTCCTGAGTTCAGTTCCCAGCAACCAATGGTGGCTCATCTGTAATGGGATCCAATGATACCCTCTTCTGGTGCATCTGAGTGGCAGTGTACTCATAAACAAAACAAATAAATAAATCTTAGGGGAAAAAAAAAGACATTAAAAAAAAAGTTGTGACAGGAGGTCTATATACACTTAGCAGATTCAAGCTTTAGAGTCAGAACGTGGTTGACAGTATATTGAGCATGTATTATTTGTTCTCCTGGATACCAGGAACATACTTTTAGGATGTAGCAATTAAAACTTGGGGGGCTGGGGTATAGCACACCTGAGAAGTCGTATATATGATATTGCTTTGGGGCAGAGTGTGAGGAGTTTAAAGCTAACCCAGGTTTTTATAAGAGCTTAGTTTGTAACACAGGTATCATGAATGGAGACCAGGGGTGCATCTCAGTCTCAGAGTACATGTTTAACATGTACCAAACCACATCCGTCTACCAAAACCACATAGTAATACCCACCAATGGATAGGTGAATTAAGTTAAAGACTTTGGAAAATCTGGAGAGTATTAAGGAATACAATATATGGCTGCTGGTAATTGTAGATAGAAGATCTGTCTAAAACAAGTAGGAAATAAAAAACATAAAGCCAGGCATGGTGGCACACGCCTTCAATCCCAGGAGACAGAGACAGGAGGATCGCTGAGTTCAGGCTAGTAAGTTCCAGGACAGCTAGGGCTACAAAGAGAAACCCTGTCTCAAAAATCAAATGTATGTACGTACATATGTATGTATATGATAAAAATGAAGCAAATTGAACAATTTAGGAAAATAAAATTTTAATGACCACGAAGAAGTATTTTGGTAGGCTGTATTTTTTTTCCCCCCAAACATAGCTTATATGCTACACTGGGATGTTTAAAATTGTTTATTTTTATTTTAAGTGCATTGGTATTTTGCCTGCAAGTATGTATGCATGAGGGTATTGGATCCTCTTAGAACTGGAATTACACACAGTTGTGAGCTGCCATGTATGTGCTAGGAGTTAAACCGGGGTCCTGAAAGAACATCCAGTGTTCCTGACCACCGAGTCATCTCTCCAGCTCCTGAAATGTTTAATAAATGTTGCTGACTATATACTTTTTTCCCCAGCAACTGCTTTATTAAGAGATAATTTGTGTGCTGTACAGTTAGTGATATAATTCACCTAAGATGTTCAGAATTACACAGCCCATAACCGTAGTGTAGGAACTCATTAGCATCAATTATCCTTTTAAAAGAACTTGCTTGGCTCGCTGGAACCTACCTGTGAGTAATCCCAGCACCCGGGCAACAGAGGCAGGGATGCTGAAAGTTCATGACCGATAGGTTTACAGTCCCAGGCCGGCTAGAGCACCACAACAAGACCATCTCTAGAGAAAAGAAGGGAGAAAGGGGAAGGGAGAGAAAGAGTAAAAAGGACTCCTGTGTCTGTCTCTAGGGAGTAATGGCCACTTTCTTCTCAGCTCCTCCTCCCCATCCTTGTCAACCGTGTATGCACTTTATGGCCTTATGGCAGCACAGAATACCTAGTGTTGTATGTTGATTCTCTCCATTTGCATGTTCTCGAGGTTTTTATCCTATTGTAGTACATATCACACTTGTTAAAAGATTTTATTTTGTGTGCTAATTATTTTGCCTCATATATAGGCTTATCAGGTACTTGTGGAGGACGGAGTAGGGCATCAGATCCTCTGGACTGAAGTTACAGATGGTTGTGAGCTGCTGTGTATGTGGTGGGAACAGAACCTGGGTTCTCTGTAAAAGCTGCAAGGACTTTTAACTGTTGAGCCATCTCTCTGGCCCATTATTGATTTTTATTGCAAAATAATAGCCTGTTGTATAGAAAGACTTTTTTATTTTCTAATAGTATTACTTTTTTAAAAGATTTATTTATCATTTTTTGTGTGTGGGCATTTGCCTGTATGTCTGTCTGTCTGTGCTCTGTATGTGCAGAGAGACCAGAAGATGTCAGCTGTCCTGAAACTGGAATTACAGACAGTGTGAGCTGCCATGTATGTTCTGGAAATGAAACCCAGGTTCTCTTGAAGGGCAGTCAGTGCTCTTAGCCAGCAAGCTATCTTTCCAGCTCTTACTGTTTTTCTTCATTTGCCATCTTAGGAGTGAAACTCAGGGACTCACACGTTAGAAGAATGCCCATCCACAAAGATAGGTACTGACCTCTAGCAATTCATCATTTGATAGGTGCTTAGGTTGTACTGTTCTTGAGTAACCACCTAGGATTATGTTGCTGAATTACATAACTTAAGATTTTGTTATTACATTGGGTATGTGTATGTGTGCCTGCTCATGGTGTGCCTGCAGTCATGAGTGTCACAGACAGGACAGCTCTCAAGAGTGAGTTCTCTTTTTACACTGGAGGAAATCAAATGAGGCTTGGCAGACATGCCTTTACCACCCCCCACCCCCACCCCAATCCATCTTGCCAGCCCATAATAACTACCCCCTGCTCTCTTTGAAAGTAAAGTCTGTGTTGCCCAAGGTCCAACTGACCTTGTAGCCCTGGTTTGTTTTTCTGCTCAGGTGCCATTGTACCGTATGCGCACCATTTCCCATTCCTGCCTGCAGCGTGAGCAATCCACGGCTCTCCTGTGCTCTGTTTATCATGCTTACCCGTGTTGGTGGCGTGGCTCACTGTGCTTTTGATGTTCAGTCAGTGGCCAGTGTTGCTGCTGACCTTTTCACTTACTCCTTGAGTCTGTATGCTCTTTGGACAAAAGGTGACTGAGATATTTTGCCTGTTAAGTTGGGTTGCCTTTTTATTACGTTGTACTGCCTAAAGTGTAAAACAGTAACTCAAGGTTCCTCACCATCTATCTGCTCTGCAGTCTTTGTGGGCCATTCTACTTTGTACTTATGGACCATGCAAGCATCTTGGGAGTCCAGTCTGTTTGGAAATCTTAACATCATTGCAAAAGCAACATACGTGGGTCATTCTGTTAATGTTTTTCTCGTGAAGGCCTATGCTAGAAACTGACGTTCAGTGTCTGTCATCATGGTTTGATTCTTTAGCTTTCAACAGTATACTCAGCAGACATCCTCCTTTTAACCCACATACAGAAACAAATACAAGACATGTTTGTTTGTTCTAGACAGGGTCTCACACAGTCTAGACTGCCCTCAAACTGTGTAACCAAAGATAACCTTGAGGTCTTTCCTCCTGCTTCTACATGTTGAAATTAACGAGTGTGCCCTACTACTCCTGGCTGCAGATTGATAAAAAGAATTCTAACTTTAATATACGCAGCAGTCAGTAGAGTGCTTGCCTCTGATACACAGAGCCCTGAGTTCAGATCCTGGCACTACACAAACCCAGCGTGATGGCACCTGCAGGTAGTCCCAGTAGGAGGGCCAGAAGCATAAGGTCATCCTTAGCTACATAATGATTGAGGCCATCTGGACTGGCTACAAGACCTTGTCTCAAAAAGAAGTAAAGGAATTCTAATTAAATCTTTTCATTCTACTTAAAGATTGTTGGCTATGACGCTGCTGAGATGCTCAGCAGATAAAGGCATTTGCCTGATGACCTGAGCTCACACAAGGGAAGCAAAGATCTGACTCCTGCCAGTCGTCCACATGTGCACCATTAGGAGTGTGCATATACATGTGCTACACACTTAAGCACACACATGCACAAATAAGTCAGCAAATGCAGCAACGTTTTCTTAGTTTATTTGATGCTTGAGAGGATCTTTGCTAGATAAGCCGTTCATGACTTCTGTAGGTATCAAGCCTGCTACCTATAAGGTCCATTCTGCTGACTGTTTTGAACATTGTTAGGAAGAATATATATCTACAGAAAACAAAAATGTCTACATGGTGACCAAAGCTTATAATCCCAGGTGGAAGTGGGGGTGGGGGGATGGTCATATAAACTCAAGGGTAGCCTGGGCTACATGAAACCTTATCGAAAAAAAACAGCAAAGCAATCTTACACATCTTTTTAATCTTGAATTAAAGATGATTATTTAGTATGCTGGTTCTATTGTTTTTGGTTGGGGTGGGTTATTTTGTTTTGATTTTAAATTTTATTGGTATGCCAGAGAAGGCCCAAATCTCTTAGAAGTAGAGCTGCAGAGTTGTGAGCTGCCATATGCCTTCTGGGAGTTAAACCTGGGTCCTCTGTAGGAGTAGCCAGTGCTCCGTGCTTTTACCTACTGAGCATATCTCCACCTTTTTTGATTTTCTGAGACAGGGTTTCTCTGTGTAGCCCTGGCTGTCCTGGAACTCACTCTGTAGACCAGGCTGGCCTCGAACTACAGAGACCCGGACTGACTCTGTCTCCTGAGTGCTGGGATTAAAGGTGTGTGTCACCCCCACCTCCCAGCCTTTTTTTTTCCCTTAATAGACCATTTTGTAGTGTATCTTCCCTCCCTGCAGGCACTGTTAGAACTGTGGGACAGGGTCCTTTCTCTGCTGTAAAGTCTGCAGGTTTTAACACTTAATTTGACAAATTGGCCATGTGGGAAAGGGGTGTGTTGGCTCTAACAGACTTCTGGAAGTAAGTCCTTTAAATCATCAAAAAGCAGATCTCGAAAGGAAGGGATTGCGCAGTTTATCTTGAGCATCTACTTGGTTTCCTGTTCATTTCCTTGCTGCTGTTTTCTGTTGCTCCCCCACTTTCTGTGTGCAGTTGAACTGGTCCTTTTTTCTCCTCCAGACAGGGTTTCTCTGTGTAGCCCTGGCTGTCCTAGAACTCACTCTGTAGACCAGGCTGGCCTTGAACTCAGAAATCCACCTGCCTCTGCCTCCCGAGTGCTGGGATTAAAGGCGTGTGCCACCACCACCCAGCTGGTCCTTTCATTTTTAACTTCATTGACTTACTAGTTTAGTATAAATTTGTAAAAAACAAAACCAGCAGAGCACATGTCTACAATGCTGTCACTCCAGAGCCAGGGGCAGGGAGCATAAGTTCCAGGGCTGCACAGGAAGGACTCGACTAAAAGGACCAGGGTCATAGAGCTGAGCTCCTGGTCTGGGGCTGCAGCTCCTTAGGTGGGGTGCTGCTTAGGGTTACCGCCCCTAGCACCATGGCAACAGGAGTATTTCGGTAGTCCCATGCTTACCCCAATCTCCCTGTGGTCGCTGAGCTGGCCGTGAGTTCTTCTACATTAGTTTCCTTGCTGCCTGACACAGGCAAGGCCCTGGGTGAAGGAGGGAGCACAGCTGGGGTGTGAGGCCCCAGGATGGACGAAGGAACTGAATTGTCTAGGTAGGTGCTGGCTAAAGGGACCAGATGCTTTAGAAAGTTCCCAGAGGGGGAAGCTGAGCCCAGATATTACATTGAGTGGGAAGGACTGGGGTATTCTGAGAGTGGGAAAGAAGAAATGATAGTTTTTGGAGAAAGAGTAGAAAAGGAAGTTTGGGGAAAAGTTGATGGCTTGTGAGAAGATGGCCACAGTGCCTAGGATGGGATCCTGCACACACAAGTCAGAACGGGCAGCACTCCCTGGGTGAAGGGATTCTTGACACCAGCTACACTGCAGAAAGAACATTGTAGTCTTTACTGGGGCTTGAGTTTGGTCAGCGCTCAAGCATCGTCTTGCCCACGTAGTATTAGATGTAGTGAGAGGCTCAGGAACCTTTGTCTTGGTCCCAAATGACAGGATGTTGTTGTCTTTGTATAGTTCTTTGATAAGTTCGAGAAGAAACCTGTGGACTGTGGACTTCTCCACATCCACAGCTGGCCAGCCATCTGGCTCCAGAGCCATGCCTTTTTTTGTTTGTTCCTTTGATTTGGTTTTTACAGTGCTGAGAATTGAACCTGGGCCTCACTCATTCTTGCTAGGCAAGAACTCTAACACTGAACTACACTCTCTGCCTTCTGTTTTTCTTTTCAATTGTGTCTTTAAACAAGTTTGCTGGTAAGATGGCAGTCCTTGTGTTATGCCTTATACATTTTTTTTTTTTTTTTCTGAGCAAAGATCTCATTATGTAGTCCTGGCTGGCCCAGAACTCACTGAGATCTGCCTGCCTTTGCTTCTAAGTGCTGGGATTAAAAGCATATACCACACTTGACGCTTGACATATACATGTTCTTACTACATTTTAGAGTGTGTGTGCGCGCGCACATGCGTGTGCGTGCACGCACATGTGTGTGGCCACATGAGTGGCACACCGTATATTTGGAGGTCAAAGGCAGCTTGTGAGACTTGGTCTCTTGTCCCACCATGTGGTCAGCTGTGCTCCGGTGCATGGGCGTGGCTCCTGGACTGGCATCACCAGGACTCACTTTGTTCCTGTTGTTTTAGGTTGTAGTTCCCCCACTCCCTGGGAAAGCATTTTTGCGGCAGCTTCCTTTTAGAGGAGACGATGGAATATTTGATGACAATTTCATTGAGGAAAGGAAGCAAGGGCTGGAACAGTTCATAAACAAGTAAGTACCTCCGCCCCTGTTGGGGCAATGCCATGAAGCCCTGCTGGTCAGCTTTTATTTATTCAGTATTTTATTTTGTGTGTTTGGATGTTTTGCCTGTATGTGTCCCGTGCATGCTGGGAATCAAACCCAGGTCCTCTACAAAAGCAGCCAGTGCTCTTAACTGCTGTACCATCTTCAGCCCTAACTACCTAATTTAAAGTTGAACTAAATCCATGCCGTCCTTCCTTTTAGCCATTTCCAGACTTTCTGTACTGTTTAAATGAACTGAAAGTATCCCATATTGAATGCCATGTGAGTGGTTGAAGTGAGGATTGTGTGTTGACTTAAGTTTTATCTTTGTTGTTCTTGGATAATTTATGCAAATTACATTTAAAATTGCATCATTCAGAAAGTAGTTTTACTTGTGATTCAGATTTAATGTATATTCTCATGTGAGTAATAAAATGTACATTATATTTGCAATCATTTTGTTTGATTGCAGGTAGCAGTATTATCAACGTGTTTTATGTAAAAGTAGGTTAAAATTTTTTTCATGGCAAAATGTTTTTTGAAAAAACATAAGAAAGTTTATGTATGATTGTCATTTAGTAGCTGTTGATTGATAAACTCAAACCAGTATTATTCCCACCTCCCTTCTCTCTCTTTCTCTCTTTCCTCCTATAAGAGATGTAGCCCAGCATTGAGGAAACTAAGCAGAAGTGTTACAAGGTCACACCTAGCTGGGGGTGCAGGGAGGAGGAAGGGGCTGGGGGGTGGGGAGAGAGAGAAACAGACAGACAGACTGTTGTCCCTGAGCTGGGCTGTAGCAGTCCTCTGAGACCGCAGCCTGACACAGGACCCAGTGTAATTATGTGCCAGCCTTGAAGTCCACCCGGTCAGCCAGGTCTTAGAGGGGACGGCTGTGTGAGCTAGACATTTTTTATCTATCTATCTATAATTTGGTTTCTGTGAGAGGTGAACAAAAGCCTGTAATTTTGTTATCTACTCAGCACACAGCCTCTGTGTGTGCGTGTGCATGCGCCCACCTCGGTGCTTACGTGAAGGATAGGAGATAATTCAGAGTCCTTTCATTCCTTCTATCTTGTGAGGTCCTAAGGACCATACTCTCAGGTCACCAGACTTGGCCGAAAGCGCCCTTACCTGCTGAGCCATCATGAACCAGAGGGAAAGACCATTATTTAATAGCATAGCTTATGGGTTGTCCAGAGTAATGCTTGCATTTAATAAATAGTGCACATTTCATGGCCTCAAAGTGTGTTTGTTTTCACCCCTCCCACCACCATCTTTAATAAACAATGGACTAAAATTTTGTGGTTTTTTTATTTCCAGGGTCGCTGGTCATCCTCTGGCTCAGAATGAACGTTGTCTTCACATGTTTTTACAGGATGAAATTATAGATAAAAGTTATACCCCATCTAAAATAAGACATGCCTGAGTTTGGCAAGAAGAAGCAAAACCCAAGACCATTACTGATTCATCCGCACCAATGAAGAAGTTGTAACTAACTAGCATGCTGCACAGACACTGGCATAGCATGCACTGGGTATACTAACACTCACCTGCTCCCTTTCGTTTGTTTGTCTTGGCAGTTGACAAGACATTCATTTGCTTTAGTGAAACTCCCTCGCTCCAGCCTAAGTAGCTCTTCCCGCTGTGTCCTTGTGCACACTGTAGCCCCACAGCCCCATAGAACCTGCAGTGTCCTGACTAAAGCTGCCGACTTGCTCTCATTTGCAGTTTCTGTGTCATGTTTGCTTCTTAAATCTGATTGACTAGAATATTTCTTCCCCCTGCCCCTTGATGTGTGATGTCACCACCTGGTCCTAATTTATGTGCAGGAACATGGCACCATTTGTCTCCAGTGCCACACATACGAGGTGTACTTTGTGTGCAGAATGTGTCTTCCTTCTGGCCTGTAATCCCCTTCACGTGAAAGATTAATGAGGGAAATCTTTATATTCTGTATAAAAACAAAATCAAATTTATATACTAAAATCATTTGTCTAAAATTTAAGTTGTTTTCAAATAAAAGTTGAAATGCATTCCTGTGTGCTCTGGTTGCACGGCCTCCAGAGCCTGGCGCCCGTGCTCTGTCCTGAAAACCTCCCTTCCCAAGAGGGTTGTGTACTCACGCAGCACTTCGTTCCCAGAACACCATCCTCTTTAAAGGCAGTGGGATCAAATACACCGCCACCCTTTGAATGGGGCCTTAAACACTGGAAGGGCTTCCTTGGCATCCTGCCTTGTTGGGGAGGACTGCGTGCTGACAAATGCTGTGTAGTCTCAAGTCACTGTCAAAGGCCTTTAGTTAGCCAGTAGCACATGTCCTGTTAGCAGCTCTTCCCCAGGCAGAGGAGTGACTTGCTGGAACTTAGCGATGGTGTAGTGAGTGGCAGGTGCCAGCTCTGTCATTTGGCTTGTACTGTTGGTATGCTCTGTCCTTTGAGGAGAGAATAGCGCAGCCTTACAGCCTGATGTACATAAATCACAAGACCAGAAAATACACAACTTCTTGCTTCATGATGTGTTTGGACCAGACTTAACGCAACTGGAATGAGGTTCGTAGTTTGAAACGGTTTGGGATTCTGCTGTGATTGGGTATTAGATTCCAGAAAGAGCAACCCCAGAGCATCTTCTCTGGAAACATGGGAGTAACACAGGCTGACCTCAAAGTCAGGCTCCTACTGCCTCAGCCCCCCAAATGCTGAATCCCAGGCGTGGGCCACCACACAAGCTTGAGAGGAAACAAGCCACAAGCTTGGGAGAGCCACAAGCAGTGAGGTCACAGCTGCAGAAAAGGACCTCTTGTTGCTCCGTAGTTCAGAATTCTGTGAAACTAGTTACTTGAACCACTACAAGATGTTATAAAGCAGTCAGACGTGGTGAACACCTGTAATCCCTGCCTTCAGGAAGCAAAGGTGAGAGGGTTATAGTGAGTTCCAGAGGTAATCTGGGATGCATAGCACAACTGTTTGAAAAATGGAAAGAAAGGGAGGTGTATATAAACAAGGCTGAAGATAGGGCTCAGCTGACGAAAAGCAGAGTTGAGATCCTGAGAACCCGTGTGAAGCCCAGACAGGTACGTCACTCCCTATAATCTCAGCACATTGGAAGCTTCGGGTTCCGGGTGAAATCCTCCCAGTGCATTTGTGTGTGTTAGAAAGTGAAAATCAGAGACGCCTGGCTTTGACTTTGGATCTCCACATTTGCACGCACGTAATCTGGCAGTTCACAACTGCCTGTAACTCCAGTTCCAGGCTGTCCAACATCCTCTGCTGGCCTCCAAGGACAGCTGCACTCATAGACACTTGATTTAAAATTTAAAAAAATTTAAAAAAAAAAAGTATCTTTTATAAAGATACAAAGATATAAACAGGGAGACTGAGGCAATGGCTCAGTGGGGAAAGTGGCTTGTTACCTAAGCTTAAGAAACACAGTTCAAATCCCAAGAACCCGTGTAAAGCCCTATAATCCCAGCAGATAGGAAGTAAGGTTAGGGTTTCACTGAAATCCTCTGAGGGTGTGCATGTTGTAGAGTCATCAAAGGAGACACCCACCTATGACTTCAGGTCTCCACTCCACATTTATAGACACATGCTCAATGCACCCACACACATATACTCAAACCAAAAATGATAACACAGATTTGACTACAGTGAGCCACAGAGAGAACATCAAGGCTGCCCGGTTCTGATACTCAAAATCGATGGAGCCGACATAATGGTTCATCGTGGAAAGATGCTCACTGCCAGGCCTGAGATTCTAAGTGTGATCCTTGAGACCTGCATGGTAGGAGAGAGCCTGTGACCTCCTGTTGTCCTCTGACCACGTGTTCACAGTAGCATGTTCAGACCTAAACACACAGACCAAAGTAGGTGTTCAAAAATGAAAATGGTGCTGGGCATAGTAGCATACAGGTTTAATACAGGCAGAGGCTAGCCTGGGCTACATAGCAGTTGCTAGCCCAGCCAGGACAGCATAGCAGGACCCTGTCTAGAGGAAACAGTGGTGATGGCTAAGGAGTTCTTGCAAAGCAGTACAGATGACTTTTTAAACCTCTTCTCCCTCAATGGAGACATTGGGTGCTGTCTGGATGGAGTTTTTGGTTGTCACAGCTGAGAAGTGGGGTCTTGCCAGGTCATCAGACTCCGCAAAACACGCAGTGCATGGGACAGCCTTCCCCACAGGAAGAAAGCAGGATGTTCCCACTCGGTGGGATTCTGTTGGTTGTGGTCTTGAGTTTTAGGGTGAGTCTCCGGATTTCCTCACGGTAGGCGTGTTCCTGGAATGACCAAGCTCTGTCCCTTTAGGAGAATAGTGCATGCTCTTAACTGCTAAGCCATCTCTCCAGCTCCCAGAAAAATTAGAGGTTTTTGTTTGTTTGTTTCAAGACAGGGTTTCTCTGTATAGCCCTGGCTGTCCTGGGATATACACACTTTGTAGACCAGGCTGACCTCAAACTCAGAAATCTGCCTGCCTCTGCCTCCCAAGTTCTGGGATTAAAAGCGTACAACATCACCCTGCTCAAATTAGAGGTTTTAAATTGGGTGCTGACTTGTCTCTTCCAGGCCCAAGACTCCCTAACCGAACTTACTCTGTATTTGGGTTTCAAAGCCTTGGCTGGGTGAGGGAGTTTCAGGCCTTGCCTATCCTGTGTCCACTTCTGCTTGCTTCGGTCAGTATCAGCAGGGCCATTAATAACCCAGGCCTTCTGGGGACTGTTGTTTCAAATGTCCTTGACAGGCTTATGTTTTGAGTACTTGTTCCTCAGTTGGGGGTTGGTTCGTTTTGGTCCAGTGGAGACATGGAGAAGTGGATCCCCAGCTGGTGAAAGAAAGTCAGTAGAGGCTTGCTCTTGAAGGTTATCGGGCCAGCCCCTAATGTCAGGGGGCCTCTGCTTCCTAGGATACTGCCATGTGAGTGGTCACTGGCACTGTGCCATCTCTGCGACCCTTAACACCACTGTGCCCTCCTCAAGACTTTGGACCGACAGCCCTTTAAATCACAAGTTGAAACTAACCCTTCTAGCTACTAATGATCCTTCTGAAGTACTTTGGTCCTGGAGACACAAAAGTTAATAGCAGGATTAACTGTGAAAGTCTGGAGCCGAAGCTTGCGGCTGTGGAGAAGCTTCCATGCAGTCTCCTAATTCTAGCCTTGGAGATGCTGCTCAGTTGGCAAGAGTGCTGTCCTAGCATTGGGAAGCCCTGGGTCCTGCTAGTAACTGGCCTCAGCCATTTGCTGTGGGTAGTTGCCATTTGCTTTCTTGCTTGGGTGTTTTGCCACCTTCATGGGTTTTTTCTGTTTTGTGGGTCACTGAAGGAATCTCCTCCCTCTGCAGGAGCAGAAGCTAAGCCTGTGAGGAGGCCCAAGGCCCCTGAGCTAGGACAGATAACATACATTGGTGTTTTGGAAGGAGAGATAGTTGGGCGTGCTGTGGCCTGAAGATTACATAGCCAGAGCTTGCTAATGTTGACTACAATACCGGTTCAGAATGGGAGCTGAGTTTGAAACTATTGTAGAGTAGTGTCAGCCTCCAGGGTTTTGAGTGTTCTGAGTGTGCTGACCCTTATGCAGGTAGCAATCCCCTTGACAGATGAAGAAACAGGCTCCCAAATTTCATAAGCTGGGCTTGGGGTTACTCAGGATGGATGACTGAAGATGGCTGGATCAGAAGTCCCCCCAACATACATACACACAACCTGTCCTGCAGACAGGGAGAGACAGTGGCTCTCCTTGCAGCTCTCAGTAGACTGAAAGGCTGTGTTTCCAGGATGGTCTCCTGTTATGACTCCTGGCCCTCAGTCTGCTGAGGTTGGGTAGCCAGACATGAGGACAGTGCATTTAAGTTTGGCTTCAAGTAAGTAAACGCCACAGCTGCTCACTAAGACTGAGTCCGGGTCCTTTTTAACTTCCCAGGAAGTCCTGACATGGATGCACACCAAGGGGAGACCCTGTGATGAATTTGGTCACATTTGAACCTCACAGACCAACATCAGCTTTTGGTCTTTTGAGAGAGTTTCTCTGTGTAGCAGTCTTCACTGTCCTGGAACTCAACTTTGTAGACCATGCTAACATCCACCACGCAAAGACCCACCGCCCTCTGCCTCCTGAGCACTGGGACCAAAGCTGTACACTATCCTGCCTGGCTCATCTTCATCTTTGAAAACAGGAAATTAAGAAAAGGGTACTTATCAGATCTTGAAAAAAGTTATTTTTATTAATCTCCATGTATAGTGAGCGAGGCTTTACCTATTCTGAACTCAGAGAAATTATGCCCTTTGAACTGTAAGCTAGGAAGCCATTCTACAGCCCCAAAGGGCACTTAGAGCTGCCTGTCACCATCAGAGACTGAGCTGTGATGGAAACTCAGCCAGTGATACTGGGTGCTGCAGATGTGTGGGCAGGAGAGGTCAAACGCCAGCCCTTTCCCCAAGACCAGTCTTGGGTCAAAACTCACCATGGCCAGAGAGTAAACACAGTGAATGTGAGGACAAAGGGACATGGGGTTCAGGTGGAGGGACAGGGCAGCAGTAGAATCAAGCTTGTAAGGAACTTGGAGTCCACATTCTTCCAAACAGAAACCTGGAGGTCGGGTGGGAAGAGGTGGTAGTCCTGTGATAGGACACTTACCTAAGGTATAAGACCCTGGGTTTCACACAGAGAGAGAGAGAGAGACGGGGGGGGGGGACCAAAAAACAAACAAAACCCAAATGAGTCCTTTCTTAGACCCCTCAGAATTCTGGTTACAGAGCAGACTATCTCCCCAAGACCTCACAGGGTAGTTCATCTAAGAGAATCAACTACTGTCAGATTTCTGGGAAAAGTCACTAGAGCTATAACCTAGTTAAGAACAGAATGCAGGTGACTTGGGGCTGGCAAGATGGCCCCACATGATAGAGGAGCTTGCTGACAAGCCTGGATACAGGAGTTCAATCCCTAAGACTCACATGGTGTAGGGGAGAACTGACTTCCCCAAAGTTGTTTTCAGATCCCCACTCATAGGTGCCACAGCATGTGTGCATGTGTGTGCATGCATACGTGTGCGTGCCTGTGTGCATGTGAGTGCATGTGCGTGTGTGTGTGCATGGCTTGCTGGAGGCTGCACACGGTTGCCATGAGACTAAGAAATCCCTGGAAGTCTCTTCTACAGAAACACAGGCACCCAGCAGATAACAGTGAAGATGCGCGACAGAATAAACAGTGAATACTCATCATTCAGTAACAGCCAGAACCCCCTGTCCTGCCCTGATCCTCAGAGTGAAACTTCCAGAGCCTTATACCAAGCCAAAACTCACGTTCTCTCTCATCTCGCCCCTGCATCAGCCTCATTCCTGTCTACAGGGAGTTCAAATTAAATAGGAAACGCCACTGCCCAGAGGGAGCAAGGACACAAAGCTAAACAAACACAACCTGGGTACATTTGTGATGCCAGAAGCCCAGGGAGTATTGAGATTTGACCTGGACATTGTGTCTCCTTCTGCACCTTCTACTACACCAGTGGTGCATGGACATCACAGTGGCTATCGCTGACAGCCAGCCCTTCTCTGAGGAGTGATTAGGGAAACCCAAAACAGAGGGGTAGAAACAAAGACACCAGAGGAAGGCGAAGCCTCCAGCAGGTTAAAAAACAAACAAACACAAACAAACAAAACGAAAACTACCAGAAACCATAAACAGTCCAACCCCCGCCAGATCTGCCAAGCATTGCCCGTCTGAAGGCCTGTTCTAAGTTTTAAGTATTACCCAGTGCAGCGTGTCTAACAAGTCATGGCCGAGCAGAAGAAAAAGTCTGAAGAGAGAAAGCAAAGCCAGAGAGGCACGTCGCAGGTTGTAGAAGTACAAGTTAGAGTAATTGGTCAGTTAAATGATCTCACGGAAAAGGTTGACAACACACAGGCGTGTGGGTACCGCAGAGAACAAAGCTTAGAATCGTCATCTAATCAAGAAAAGAGCTGGGACAGGCTTTACTTTGCCCAAGGTCACATGGCCAGTAAAAACTGAAACCCCGGTCTCTGTGGCCTGCAAGCCTGCCCCTGCGCAGGCGCAGTGCGCAGTTCGCCCAGGTGCATATCCACGCTGCTCTCCTCTGTAAGTGCGCCTCGAGGACAGACCAGCCATTTGGTGACAGTTTTCTAGAGAGCGTTGTGCACAACAGTCTGAAACGAGGGAAGTGCTCTCCAGATTGATCCGAGTTGTTAAAGCTGGAATGGCCATTCCCGCTTGGCGGAGGGAAGCTCTGGCCTCCCCGTTACTCAGCTGGCTTGGTACATTTCCTTTCCTTTCGAGCCAGATTATATACTTTAATCCAGTTGTTTTCGTGTTCAGTAAATCCAAACCATGTTTAACCGGTTTATTCATTGCAGTGTCTCTAAGGTGAAGAAAGTTTTGTCCTTTCAACTGGGCTGGGGATTTGTTGGCTCTCTGCAAAGGGATTTTCTTGGGCGTAATCTGAACACTTTGACCTGTGGAGTGTCTCCCCACCCCACCCCCCCAGCAGGCATAGATCTGGGAGGCTTTGACCCTTTGTGTGCTGTGGATCCTAGACAATAGCCTTCTGCCTCTCTGAGGGACAGTGGTCATTGATGTTAGGAATGTTAATCGTGTAGCTGCCGCTTCTTCAGGATCTCGTTGCTCTTTGCCACTGAAGCCAGCCTCTGCTTTCTGAAAGTGACATTTATAGGGTACACATAGTTTCTTGAGTGTTAACTGAATATCCCTGTGCTAAGTCAGAAACTGGCACGCTGGCTTCTGGTTGCCCCGAAACTGAAGTGAGGGGAGACTAGTTCACCTTTTTTTAAAATTTTGTCGATAGGGTCTCACTGTAGCTCTGGCTGTCCTAGAACTAGCTCTGTTGACCAGGCTGGCCTCAAACTCACAGTGGCCCGATTGGCTCTACCTCCCGAGTGCTGAGACTAAAGATGTGTGTGCCCCCATCAAAGTTCACCTTTAAGAAAGCAGCGGGTGGCGGCACATGTCTTTGATCCCAGTTTAGGAGAAAGAGGCACTAGGACCTCTGTGTTTGTGAGTTTGAGGCTACTGGTCTACAGAACTGGTTCTAGGACAGCCACGGTTACACAAAGAAACCTATCTTGAAAAAGAAGGAAGGGGAAGAGGAGGAGGAGGAGGAGGGCTAGTAAGACAAGGAAGAGGAGGAGGAGAGGGGGGAAGAAAAGAAAAGAGAAGAGAAGGACAGAAAAGGAAAGGAAAGGAAAAAGAAAAGAAGAGAAGAGAAGAGAGGAAAAGAGAAGAGAAGAGAAGAGAAGAGAAGAGAAAAGAAAAGAAAAGAAAAGAAAAGAAAAGAAAAGAAAAGAAAAGAAAAGAAAAGAAAAGAAAGCTGCAGGACACTTTTTACACTGGATGATTTTTGACTTACAGAAACATTATAAAGATGCTGCAACAGAGAATTCCCAAAGGCCTCCTCACCAAATTTCCCATCGTGCCACAGTGTGAGTGTAGCACAGTTGTTAGAAGTAGGGCACTGGTACTGGTATCGTTTCCAAGCCTCACTAGTTTTTCTGACGCTCTTTCCTTGTTCCAGATTCCATTGCAGGTCCCGCATTATGTTAGTATGGTGTCTCTCTAGCCTCCTGTAATCGGTGACAGGAAGCTTCGTACTGTGAATATTAACTATTCAAAAACAAGTAAAAATTTTTAAAAAGCCTCTACGGTAAGAGAGTAAGAAGCCATTTGATAGTCTTTGCACACATGCATCAATCATCCACAAACACTCAGACTCACGAACAAGCTCTGCTATTCCAGCCTGCATGGGTAGCAGCTTGGCAAATGTCGTGTGGGTCTGAGGCTTTGAAGACTTTGTCTTAGTTAGGGTTTCCCATTGCTGTAAAGAGACGCCGTGACCAAGGCAACTCTTAAAAAAAAAAAAAACATTTAATTGGGGCTGGCTTGTAGTTTCAGAGGTTCAGTCCATTATCATCACGGAGGGAAGCATGGCAGCGTGCAGGCAGACATGGTGCAGGAGGAGGAGCTGAGAGTTCTGTAGGCTTGATGGGCAGGCAGCTAGGAGGAAACTGGATGTGTTTCACACTGTGTGCAGCTTGGGCCTTTAAGACCCCAAAGGCCCACCTCCACAGTGACACACTTCCTCTAATAAAGCCACACCTTCTCAAATAAGGTCACAGCCTCTAATAGTGCCAGTCCCTATGGCCAATCATTCAAACACATGAATCTATGGGGGCCATCCCTATTCAAACCACCACAGGTGGTTTAAACCTTTGTGCGTCTGTGACGAGGCCTCTCATTAAGTAGCCCAGGCTAGCTTTGAACTTGTTATCTTCCTGCTGCAGTTGAGTGCTGGAATTCCAGGTATGTGCTGTCACGATTCTCAAGTCTCTCTCTCTCCCTCCCTCTCTGTATGTGGGGATGCTGGGGACACTCCCATTGGCTCCTATAACACTTGGTTGCTCTGCTGGCTCATATAATATCAACTTGGCACAGGCTAGCGTCATTGAGAGGAGGGAATCTCCATTTAAAAAACAAATGCATCTGTAAGATTGGGCTGTAGAAAAGCCCGTGGGACATTTTTTAAATTAGTGATTGATGGGGAGGGCACAGCCCACTGTGGGTGGGGCCAGCCCTTGGTTAGTGGTTCAGGCTAAGCAAGAGATAGGGAGTAAGCCACTAAGCAGCAATCCTCCAGTTTGAGTTCTTGCCTTGGCTTCTCTCAATGAACTATGATTAAGGGTATTGTGGGTCTCCCTTCTCAGGGGTCAGGGGGTCATGGCCACTGGCCCTTGAGGATGGAGAAAGCAGAAGCGGCAAGCAGGGTTCGGAAGGCCATATGATGTAAGAACTTCCCAAGTCAGCTGCAGTGGGACAGCGCTACTCTGTTGTTCCAGGGATAGGGTATGTAAGGGCTCTTAGGGGTATGGTGGAGAGAGCAGATTGGTCCTAACACAGCACCTGATTATCACATTGGGGGGGGGGTGGAGCTAGAGCGGGCCTTGTGTGCTGAGTCATGCATTGTGTCATTTTCAGAGAGCTCTGCACAAGGTCAGGTGAGAAGAGGGAGCCCCGCTGAGAAACAGAGTCCTCCGTCTGCACCAAGCTTGGAGAGCTATCCAGACACGGTGGATTGTGACTATAACATCAGAGTTCCCTAACGGGAAAGCCAATTAAACTCCAAGTTAACTTGGTCGTGGTGTCTCATCACAAGAACAGTAGCCCTAACTAAGAGAGTCTCCAGCTAGGGGAGCTGCTTGGGAAGGATTAGAAGGCGGAGACTTGTTGAAGGTGTGTCACTTGATGTGGACTTTGAGGTTTTAAGAGGCGCTGGCAATTCTCAGTGCTCTGTGTCCTACGTTCAGATCAAGATGTGAGGTCTTAGCTATTCCCGATACCATCAAGGACTCTGACCCTCTGAAACCACAGCCCAAGGAAAGTCGTTCTCTTATAAGCTGCCTTGGCCATGGTGGCTTGTCACAACAATAGAAAAGTAACTAAGACAGGATCCAGGATCCAACCCAGGAGTGCATGCTAAGCACTCCCTGGGCCACTGAGTTGGTCTCCTCATCCCTAACCAATTTTCAATGTCAGATTTATTTATTATTATATCTAAATATATTATAGCTGTCTTCAGGCACACCAGAAGAGAGTGTCAGATCTCATTTAGGATGGTTGTGAGCCACCATGTGGTTGCTAGGATTTGAACTCAGGACCTTTGGAAGAGCAGTCAGTGCTCTTAACCACTGAGCCATCTCTCCAGCCCCTCCCCCTTCCTTCCTTTGTAATAAACCCTATTTTATGTGGGGGTAGATAGATGCACAGGCCAGACAATGACAGCAATACAATGTGCAGAAAGGCACGGAAACACTAAAGTATGCTGAATCTTTTTCAAAACAGCAAACAGCTGGCCACTCAGAATCAAACTGTAGAATCTCAGGAGAGTTTTAGGAAAAGGACCAACTACCAAAACAAAGGCAAGATGTAAAAAAGATGAAGGCATAGGATGCTGAAGCTGGACCTGTGGGGACAATTGCCACCAAGGAGGGACAAGGGGATTCTGAATGAGAGCTGTGGCCTGCCGTCAAGAAATAACCCATAGGTTGGGGCTGGAGAGATGGCTCAGAGGTTAAGAGCACTGGCTGCTCTGCCAGAGGACCAGGGTTCAATTTCCATCACCCTCTTCTGGCCTTCATAGGTACCAAGCATGCAAGTATCTGACATATACGCAGGCAAAACTTTCATACACAAAAAATAAAATGATTTTAAAAAGAAAGAAATGACCTAGTTGGGCAGTGGTAGTTCATGGCTTTAATCCCAGCACTTGGGAGGCAGAGGCAGGCAAATTTCTGAGTTTGAGGCCAGCCTGGCCTACAGAGTGAGCTCAAAGATAGACAGGGCTACACAGAGAAACCCTGCCACGAAAAAGAAAAAAGAAAGAAAAAGAAAAAGAAAGAGAGAGAGAGAGAGAGAGAGAGAGAGAGAGAGAGAGAGAGAGAGAGAAAGAAATGACTCATAGGAGAGCCAACCCTGTATTCTCCTGTGGACTGGCCCTTCTTGGTTTCCACAGGAATGCAACCCAAATAGACATACCTTTGAAGCCAAGAAGGCCGGTGTCTAGTAGACAGAGCATGACTAAGAATGGCTTCCACATGACAAAAGCTAAGTGGTCTAATCCAACCAGTAGAAATATTCACTACTTAAAAACAATTTTATGGGCTGGCGAGATGGCTCAGCGGTTAAGAGCACTGACTGTTCTTCCAGAGGTCCTGAGTTCAATTCCCAGCAACCACATGTTGGCTCACAACCATCTGTAATGGGATCTGACACCCTCTTCTGGAGTGTCTGAAGACAGCTACAGTGTACTTAGCTATAATAATAAATAAATCTTTAAAAATAAATTTATACATGAGTACTCTACTTATATCATTTCTAACTTCTCCCTTGTCCATCCTCCTCCCTCCCAAATGCATGATCTCTCTTTTAATTGTTACTGGTATTCACACACAGACACACGCACACACATGCACGTGCATGCATACACACATACATGCACATGCACCATCGACACTAGCACACCAGCTGGGCGTGCCATGTACAGGTCACGTCTAGGTGGCAGGTGTCCTAGGAGTAGCTTCCCTATCAGAGAAGATGTTATGTCACAGCAGGCCTCCTGGTCCTGCGGCTCTCACAGTCATGCCCACAGCCTCCTCTTCCAGGATGTTCCCTGGGCCTAAGGTGTAGATTGTATTGTGGATGGATCCGCTGGGGCTGGACACTCCACAGTCCACTGTGGACTTCTGTCATGGTCTCCATCTTCTGCCAGAAGCATCACTGATGAGCATGAGAGCTACCCTTCTGAGACTGAGTCAGAGCTGGGTGTGACAGGAGTTTGGAGACAGTATGGGCTGGCAAG
The DNA here is from genome assembly GCF_900095145.1 of Mus pahari. NCBI lineage: Eukaryota > Metazoa > Chordata > Mammalia > Rodentia > Muridae > Mus > Mus pahari. The sequence goes on from NC_034598.1 coordinate 8,768,384, forward strand.
GGTTTGGGGGACTCGGCTGACTTGCCCAGCACCGGAATATGAAGGTCTCGGTGATACCATGGAAGGTCTCGGCGACACCATGGAAGGGCTCGGTGACACCATGCTGGCAGAGCAGCTATGTAGATTTCCTCCTACGTAGTTCATAAGGGAAGTAGTTAGGGTGATTTTCCTCAAACTTCAGACTGGCTAAACCTTGTCTGTAGGCCTCGTTGACCTTGCCTTCTTCTGAGGAAGAAGTACTAAGAAAAGGCCAGCTCTGTTTCCTCAGAACCTCTGACTCTCTCATAATGAATCCCTGTGTTCTCATAGACACGCCCAGTACTCAGAGACTAGCAAAACATCTCAGAAAGGTGAGCATGGATGTGATAATGGTATTTTTATTATACATCATTATTACATCTATTATTCTGATTTATTGGCAGGGGTGCACATGCCATGATGCGCTTGCAGGGGTCAGAGAAGGGCTCCCTCCTTCTACCGTGTGAGTCCCAGGAATGGAACGTTCTGGCAGCGGGTGCCTTTCCCACTGGGTATCTTCCTGGCCCATGGTGTTGTACTTTATTCAAAGCGAGTGTAGGTTTTAGGCAAGTTAATGTTTCTGTTAAAATATGCATTTGAAAACCCTACCCAAGATAAAGACCCAACGTCCTAGAGAGAAATTTTGTGACTTCTCAGAGAAGGCGGTGTTTGGTTTCAGACCTTGGGACAGAGAATTGAGATGCATATCTTACATACTAAAGCAGACCTGGCCTCCAGGATCTCCCAGCATCCCTCAGTCCCTACCTGGCGTACCCTGCCCCCAGCCCTGAACTTTCAAGCCAGGGGCTGGGCTGCCCTTCCCACAGAAGCTCTGCCCTACATAAACCAAGAATCTCTCTCTCTCTTCTCTCTCTCTCTCTCTCTCTCTCTCTCTCTCTCTCTCTCTCTCTCCCCACATGCACATGTGCACTCTCTCTCTCTTTCTCTTCCCCTTCCCCTCCCCTCTCCCCATGATGACTCCCCTGGTTTCTGCTCTTGGGGCCAGTGAACTCATCTGAGTGCAGCTTCCTAATAAACCTGCTTTTAATATAATTTAATTTGGCTCGAATGGGTCATTTCCCTTGCGGAGGAATTATTTATCAGGTGTGTTTAGTTGCAGGCTTTCAGAGGTGACAGTTTGTCATTGAACTCTCCTGCGCCTTCAAGTTGCAGTAATGAGCAGTTAGGAGAGAGTGAGGACTGAAGGGAGGTGAAAGAATATGAGGGACGAGGCGCTGGTTGGGAAGTGGTTCCTTTCCTGTCTTTGGAAACCGACTGACGTACATGTGTAAAGCCTGGAGATAGTGTTCATTTGCCATCTATAAATTTTCCTATGGCTTGAAAGACCAAGGAAATTTGGGCAGGCCATTGTCTTAGTTAGGGTTCTATTGGTGAAGAGACACCATGACCAAGGCAACTCCTATAAGGAACAACACTCAGTTGGGACTGGCTTACAGGTTCAGAGGTTCAGTCCATTATCCTCATGGCGGGAAGCATCCAGGCAGGCATGACACTGGAGAAGGAGCTGAGAGTTCTACATCTTGATCCGAGGACAGCCAGGAAGAGTGTCTCTTCCACCCTGGGCAGAGCTTAAGGATAGAACCTCAAAGCCCACTCCCACAGTGACACACACTCCAAGAAGGCCACACCTCCTAGTAGTGCCACTCCCGGGGCAGAGCATACTCAGACCACTACAGACGGTTTGGATAGCTGGCCTGGTTACTGCCTTACTTGTTCAGAGGATCTGTGTGAGGTGGAGACTCCCTCCCCTCTTCTGAAAGCTGCTGGCCAGGCAGGGCAGGAATAGAGCAATCCTCCGTGTGCCACATTATCTGATTACTCTGTGTCTGCATTTACCAAAGCTCTGGAACCCAGACTCATTACTGGTTTTTGTTGTTTTTTGTTTGTTTGTTTGTTTGTTTTTGATTTACAGATGCTTGGGGGTGTCAAGGAGTGACTTTGATGTGTCCCCACAGCCTTGTGGAGTGCAAGCTTGGCCCTCCAGATCATGGCACTAGTTTGAGAGGTGGTGACAATCCATTCGGGGGAGCATCTTCTTGACAATTATATCAGATCCCTAGTCCTGCCCCCTGTCTTTACTTCCTGTTTGTCATACACTCTCATTACCATGTTGTTCTGCCTCACCACGACCCCACTGACCAAGGACTATGAGTGATGAGCCCCAAATAAACCCTTTCTCTCTCGAGTTATTTATTTCCAGCATTCTGAAACAGCAGCGAAAAGCTTTCACGCAGGGTTTCACGCAAACAATGGGAAAGGAGGCAAACATTGCTTCTAGACCCTTAAGCCCCATTACTAACTAAGCAAAGTCGCTCTCTGTGAGGAGATGCCTTAGTTATGGTTTCTACTGCTGTGAGAAAACATCATGACTAAAGCAACTTGGGGAGGAAAGGGTTTATTTGACTTACATATCCTAAATCACGGTCTAGTAAGGGAAGCCAAGGCAGAAACTCAAGCAGGGCAGGAACCTGGAGGCAGGAGCTGATGCAGAGGCTGTGAAGGCACACTGCCTTCTGGCTTGCTCCTCATGGCTGGCTCAGCCTGCTTTCTTATAGCACCCAAGACCACCTGCCCAGGGACAGCATCACCCACAGTGGGCTGGACCCTTTCTCATCCATCACTAGTTAGGAAAATGCTCTGTAGGCTTCTCTATAGCCTGACCTTATGGAGGCATTTTCTCAACTGGGGCTCCTTTCTCTCAGATAACTCTAGCCCGTATCTAGTTGACCTAAAACTAGCCAGCATAGGAGGCCATCACAGCGAGACCTGAGAGAGAAAGGAGGCTGGGATAAAGGACTTGATGGACACGGGGAAGAGAATACGCTCCCAGGAGCCAGTGTCTTAAGGTACTTCTCTACTGCTGTGGCAAGACATCATGATCAAGGCAACTTGTAGAAGAAAGCATCTGGGGGCTGGGCACTGGGTTCAGAGGTTAAGAGCACTGGCTGTTCTCCCAGAGGACCCAGGTTTAATTCCCAGCCCCTGCATAGCAGTGTACAACTATCTGTCACTCCAGTTCTAAGGGATCCAATACCCTCACACAGACATATACATGCAGGCAAACAAGGAGGAGGAGGAAGAAGAGGTAGAGGAGGAGGAGGGGAGGAGGAGGAGGAGGGGGAGGAGAGGGAGGAAGAGGAGGAGAGGGAGGAAGAGGGGGGGGGGGGGGGGGGGGGGGGGGGGGGGGGGGGGGGGGGGGGGGGGGGGGGGGGGGGGGGGGGGGGGGGGGGGGGGGAGGAGAGGGAGGAGGGGGAGGAGGAGGGGGAGGAGGAGGAGGAGGGGGAGGAGGGGGAGGAAGAGGAGGAGTTAACTGCTTGTGGACGTTGTACATCGTGGTGCGCACTAGGCTCCGCACCACGATGTACAACGTCCACAAGCAGGGAGGAAGAAGATTAGTTTTGAAGGGGCTTGTGGTTTCAGGGGTTTAGAGTCCACAATGGTGGAATGGAGGTGGCAGGCTGTTCTAACAGCAGCTGAGGGCTCACATCTCAAGCAAGCAGGAAACAGCATAGGGAATGTAGCAGTCTTTTGAAACTCCAAAGCCCATCCCCAATAACACACGTCTCACAAAAATGCCCTTCCTGTTTCTTCCCACACCATTCCACCAACTGAGGAACAAATATTCAAACATATGAGCTTGAGGGGGAGTACATTCTCATCGTGCATGAACCCCACATTGAGCCAAACTGTGCTGCATGGACACCCTCCCCAGACTGCCTGTTCAGACCCCTTTCCCCAGGCAGATGGAAGGAAACTCACCTCACCCTCTAGCCTGTCACAGGAGTGTTGAGTTCCTGCATCCAGGAGACAGGAGCAATGTTCTTGGTTCCCGAGGAGTAGGACAGGACTTTCACAATGGCGGCACGATCTCAGATGACACTACCTTCCAGGACAACGAACGGACAGCAGATCCCTACAAACAGCCGGGTGTGGTGAAGAGGTTCCAACATGGCCCGCACTGCCTGGTTGTTTTCGTTCTTGTTCTTTTGAGGCAGAGTCTCCTGTAGCCCTGCCTAGCCTCCACCCAGATATATAAGCAAGGTTGGCCTTGAACACCTGATCGTCTCACTTCCACAAGTGGTGGGGTTACAGGTTTACACAGCCATACTGTCTTCATGGAGGTATGGATGTGTGGGTGTGTGTGGGTGTGCAGACAACTTTGAGAGTTGGTTCTTACCATCTACCATGTGGATCCTGAGACTCACACCCTGGTGGCCAGGCTTCACGGCAAACACCTTTACCCTCCGAGCTATTCCCAGCCGTGGGGTGTGGTCTTGACAGCTTTTTTGAAGAGAATACTCTTGTGCCCAGTCTTAGTACTGATTGGAAGAGCTCTAAATGAAAAAGCTAACTTTGATATCACTTATGGCCCCAGGAGAAAGTCACCCCAAGTGTCAAGCAGTGTTTTAGGTGAGCATGGAACTGGAGCCAGATGTTGGAGGGTTGCTAAATGCAGATCCCCAGCCCACCTTCTGCTCAAGTCCTTGTCTCAGGAAGTAGGGACCGGGAACCAGGAGTTCACAGGTTTTGTTTTAAAGATTGTTTTTTTAATTTTTATTTTATGAGTATGGGTATTTTGCCTGGTGACCAAGCCAGCTCAATCAGTCAACAGGTTATGCAGGGGAGGGATCAAGGATTAAAATGAAAAAGAAGGGCTGGCGAGATGGCTCAGTGGGTAGGAGCACTGACAGCTCTTCTGAAGGTCCTGAGTTCAAATCCCAGAAACCACATGGTGGCTCACAACCATCTGTGATGGGATCTGATGCCCTTTTCTGGTGTGTCTGAAGACAGCTACAGTGTACTTATGTATAATAATAAATAAATCTTTGAGCCAGTGCAAGCAGAGACTGAGCAAGTGGGGTTGACTAAAAGAGCAGAGGTGCTAAAATTCAATTCCCAACAACCACATGAAGGNTCACAACCATCTGTACAGCTACAGTGTACTCATATTAAATAAATAAATAAATAAATAAATAAATCTTTAAAAAGAAAGAAAGAAAGAACAAAGAAAAAGACAATTAGACAACACTGTAGCATGACCCCAGCCTGTTTCAAGGTTGGAGCGGGTTTAATTTTTCCAGTCTGCTTTTGTACCATTTTAAATACGAGGTTTAAGTTCTCGGTGAAGGAACAGACAAGGCAGTAAACAAGTCCTGTGATCACTGTTTCTAGGGGCTTACTAGGATGGCCAAGATAAAAGGAATGTCACACAGCCTGAGTTTACCTTGAGTTTTGAATTAGCCCTAACGTAAATATTCTCATCTGAGCCTACATTCTTGTCCTAGTCCAAAGTCAAATTCCTGCCTGAGCCTGAGCTTACTTCAGTGTCATGGCCCAATGTCAAATGCTTGCCAAGTTTCTAGAGGCAGTCCCAAAAGCTCTTCACAGGCTAGATGTGTGTCTATGTACACACACATACCTAGTGCCCATGGAGGACAGAAGAAAGTTACCTCCCCTTGGAACTGGAGCTGCAATTGATTGTGAACTTGATTGATTGATTGATGAGGTACTGGAAACCTGACCCAAGTCCTTGGGAGGAGCAGCCAGTGTTCTTTGCTTCTGAGCTATCTCTCTATCCCAAGTCCACAGTTTAAACCCGGTTCAGGCTAGGATTCGTTCATGGTACTTCCCATGTTCTGCATTTATTTTATTAAGCATTTTCATTAAGCCTAATTATCCAAACAATGAATGGCAAGTACATCCTCGCACAAGCCGAGTAGCAGAATTATCATGCAAACAGTGGAAGGACTTCTGTAAATCCATAGCTACAAATGGAAAGGTTAGTTCTCGGACAGTCCCGGCACCAGCATGCAAAGTGTGTTCACTGATTACAGCTATGGTAAATACATAGGTGTGTGTGCAGTAACTAGAAAAAAATAAAAGCTGAAATGTCTATCTTGAGGAGCTGCAATTAGAAGCAGCCTTCTCTGCCTTCAGATTCTCCTGCTGTTGTCTTTAAAGGAGAAAGAAGAAAAAAGATACTGCATGCTGTTCTAACACTGTATTTAATTTCTTACTGCTGTTATTCTTGGTTTGCTTTCAGGAGACAAGGTCCTCTGTAGCCCGGACTGACCTGGATGTTGCTGTGTGGCTGAGGATGGTCTTGAACTCCTGATCTTCTTGTTCTCTCTTTCCTTGTTACAGCACAATGCCGTATTTGAAAGAGCTATGCCCTCACCTCTGGCCCATGTGCCACCTACCATGTATGTGTCAAGTGTTCCATGAGGCCCTGCGTAGGCTAGACTTGGAATCAGGCACCCAAGCCCTCCCACGAAGAGCTAAGCTCTTCTCCCACGGCTGGTCTGACCCACTGTTCCCTATGCTCAGAAGCATCACAGAGTGGCCTGGGTCGTGGGGAGGTGGGAGGTGCCGCAGTGTGCATTGCTTTGGGCTCAGCTGTAGCACGTGGTCCTGAGGTATCCCCACCCGACAAAAGCAGGCAAGAATGTGCAAAAGCCTTTTCGACTTGACAGCCTCGGCTCCACTTTGAACTGTGGATAACCCAGACTAACTGGTCCTCCCCAGCCAGACTTGAGCTCTCCATTTTGTATAAAGAGTCCACTCATTTCTCTTCTTCCAGGGGTTTCGGGGAGACTGCTATGCTACGGAGGGTCACTGGGGGTGGGAAGGCCTGCTTCCCTCCTTTTGACATCCACAGAAGACAGAAACTGAAGCTTCCTAGCTCCGGGGGGGAGGCAAGCTTTGGGAGTCAGTTCAGGGGTGCAGCTCTATTCTGCATACCAGCCCCCACTTCCCTCCAGCCTCCCTACGGACCATGAATGCTCTGCTCAGTATCCCAGGCTGCTGCCAATTACAAAAGGACTCTTAACTCCGTTTTCACAGACCCTTGATTGATAGCACTGGTGAGTGAAATTATAAGCCTTAATGATCACGTTAATTTTGGGGGAAAGGGAATCGGTCAGAAGAGGCCCTCAATCACAGGCTCTGCAATCAGCTGGGCGAGCTCAATGACAGGCCAGAGCAGGAGAAGAGGGGGAAGAATTAACTTCTTAAAAGGTCACCAGGGAGCAGAGGGAGAGCGACCAGACACAAGGGGCAAGGCTCACCAACAGTTCTGGAGCCTGAAGATGCACCTCCTGAGCTGGGGCATCCAGCCTTAGCTACAGCAGGAGTCACTTGATAGTCTGACAGTTGTACCAGACTGGCGTCTTGCTCAATGATTGGGCACCTGACACAAAGCCCTGGGTCCCACCCACGTCACACATACACACATACAAACAAAACACTCATGCACACCACACACACACACATCACATATAACACATAACACACATAGCACATAAACACACACCACACATAACACATAACATACATAGCCCATACACACACCACACACATACAACACACACACACATACCACACAATACACACATACCACACATACAAGCAAAACATACATATATACACCACACACACAACATGCATAATACATACACAACACATATAACACTCACAACACATACATACACACACCCCACACAAATATACATGAAATATACACACACCATACACACATCACAAATAACATACACAGCAACACACACACACCACACACATACAAACAAAAAATACATACACATAGCATACATACAACACACATAATAATATACAATACACACAACATATATACACACAACCCCCACCACACACACACATATCTGATTCCTGGACCCTACCTTCAGAGGGGCTGAATATAATTGGCCTGAACTACAGCCTGGGTATTAAGCTTTTCAAAGCTCCCCAGGTGATGACGATGATGATGATGATGATAATATCTAAGTACACTGTAGTTGTATTCAGACACACCAGAAGAGGGCATTGATCCCATTACAGATGGTTGTGAGCCTCCATGTGGTTGCTGCAAATTGACCTCAGGACCTTTGGAAGATTAGTCAGTGCTCTTAACCGCTGAGCCATCTCTCCAGCCCACCCACACACAACCCCAGGTGGTTTTATGAGCAGCTAAGATGGTGCTGGACTTGTCTAAGTGGAAGGATTTGGGGGGCTAAGTAGCCAAGGTGGAGCACATTTGGAAATGGACTTAGTCTGATTAGTCTTCCCACCGTGGAGAACTTCTCCGGTGGCCTCCGGGGCCCACTTGAAGATAATGATGATGGGATATTACACTGGAAGGAGGGCAGTTAGGCCTTGCTGAGCTGAATACTCCGTTTCACAGATGAAATCCAGAAGAGCAGAGAGGGAAGCTGATGCTCGAGGGTCTCATGGCCAGAACTCCAAGCTCAGAGCTTGCTTGACCTTGGTCTGTGCTCCTTCCCTCCGGATCATGGCTGAAGAAACATCCAGGCTGGCCAGGATGGACAGCAATTGTGTCTGTCTTCCAGCCTCCATGAAGAAGGAATCTGGCTCTCTCCTGGGACACAGAAACCAGATGCTGTTTGTGGCCCTGGTACCATGGACAGAAGAAGGCCACCCTGCTGGTCTAAAGAGCAAAGCTTGGTGTCCTCATGACACTGACTCCGCAGGCCGTTTCCAATTAGAACATTGTATCACTTCGTCCGAGACACAAAGATGCCAGGACACGTGGCGGCACTCTGGTTCCTTCTCTGAGTCTGTCTGGTGCCCGGCTGCTGATGGGCCAGCTGGCTGTGTGCAGCTGAGCTAGTGGCCTTCTCCACGCTCGCCTATGGAGGTTAGCAGCAATTGGAGAAAAAGAGCTAGCACACGTTCCAAATCCCTTCAAGCACTACTCAAAATGCAAACCACATGGGAAAGAAGCCATTTGTCATTTGTGGTAAGGGTACTGGAGTTAACTCAGTTTAAGGAGAGTTACTGCCCAGCCTGCTGTCCTGCAGTCTACTCAGTAATTCTGTTCTCTCTCCCTCTCCCTCCCCAGCCCTGGGTGGAGAGGGGGGGGGAGGGAGAGGGAGATTGTTACTTCCGAAGTGATTATTTTTGTTAATGTTCTTTTCAAAGGAGAGTCTGTTCTCTGATGTTTGGGGGCTGGTTGTTTCTGCTGCAATGCTGGGGGCCTGAGCTCAGGGCCTTGCACACAGCAAGCACTTATTTTACCTCCAGGTGACACTCCAGCTTAGGTTGCAAGATCTTTCTCAGTGGAGAAGATCAGCCACAGTGCTCCTTCATCTGCACGCACCCACTTTCTCCTGACCTTCCTTGTGACATGGAAAGCTGTCAGGTTCGCAGAAGTGGCCTAGCAGTGCAGCTCTGACCATGGGGGCCGGGCAAGACCTACTCACTCAGAGGCAGAGCATCATATGGGAGGCATATTAATGATGGGAACATATGCATTCTCTGTATTTTTCTAACAGCCTCTGAAGTGTTCATCAAGCCTTTGTCTGATTAAGCACTTTTAAATTCTGAGCGGTGAAATGGGCCCTCTCAGACCCTCTTGGCAGGAGTGCAAATTGATACAACCCTTTTGGAGAGCCGTTTGGCTGTACCCATCAAAATTAAAAATGCATATAATCTTTGACCCAGAAACACCACTGGAAGACTATCCTACAGAAATACCCCCACAAGGCCACAAAAAGTATACCTAGAAGTTTGTTTCTTTGCAGTTGAGTTTGTTGTTGTGAGAAGCTGTCAATCAACCAAGAGGTAGTCAGAGGACCATCCCTACTGTGAGATGCCTGGTATGCTTGCTGCTTCATGTCAACTAGACACATCTGCCGTCATGTGGGAAGAGGGAAACTCAGTTGAGAAAATGCCCCTGCCAGATGGCACGGGGGGCATTTTTTTGATTGGTGATTGATGTGGGAGGGCCCGGCTCACTGTGGGTGGTGCCTCCCCTGGGCAGGTAATTATGGCTGCCAGTAAGCATAGTTCTTCCATGGCCTCTGCTTCAGCTCCTGCCTTGAGTTCCTGCTCTGACTTCCTTTGGTGATGGACTGTAACCTGAGAGCTCTAAGATGAAATAAGCCCTGTTTCCCCCACGTTGCTTTTGGTGATGGTGTTTTATGACAGCACCAAAGTAGCTACACTGGATGAGATCCAACCTGGTATTGCCTAGTGTGTGCAAAGCCCTGGGTTTGATCCCCCAACAGCCAGGGAACAGCCAGGCACATGGAGAAAGTAAAGAGTTTCCATTTGAACAAAAGTAATTAAGAATCAGGCATGGCAGGACAAGCCTGGAATACCAGCATTCAAGAAGGTGAAAAAGGATTAGAAGTTAGGGCTAGCCTAGGCTACGTAGGAAGCCCCTCTTGAAAACAAAGAAAAGGAGATCCAGGAAGGCAACCACGGAGGATGTCTCTGGCTAATGGGTTCAATTCATGGAATCCTAAATTAGATTAAAAACCTTGAGCTATCAATGAAATAATTTGAGAATCTTGATCCAGGTTACTTTCCACTGGCCAGAGCTAGGCCCATGGTCAACTCTAACCCCAGGGGAGGAGTTCCCTTCCAGGTGGGGTGATGGGTAACTAACTAACCATAATACCAAGTACGACTGTAATCTCTCGGAATCTGCCCAAGTATCCTCAGTAACATTAAAGGGGAGTGACATTGGTGTGACCAGCCACAGAACACAGGCCCTCGTTGGATTGATTGTCTTTGCTTGGTCATCTCTGCTCTTAAAAACGAGGACCAAACCAGGCTCGAAACTTTTGCAAACAAACCAAAACATCAGTTAGCTGAGAAGAGTATCTGCAGGACCCGGCCTCAAGATGGGAAAGTGAGCTTCGTTATATACTGTGGTGGTTTAAATAGGTTTGGCTCCCACCCACTCATATGTTGGAATGCTTGGCCCACTGGGAGTGACACTATTGGGAGGTGTGGCCTTGTGGGAGGAGTTGTGGGGGTGGGCTTTGAGGTCCTCTGCTCATGTTCCGTCCAGAGCCCAGGAAGAGACAGTCTCTTCCTGGCTGCCTTGGGATTAAGATGCAGAACTCTCAGCTCCTTCTCCAGCACCATGTCTGCCTGGACGCTGCCATGCTTCCTGCCATGATGATAATGAACTGAACCTCTGAAACTGCAAGCCAGGACCAATTAAATGTTGTCACGTATAAGAGTTGACTTGGTCATGGTGTCTCTACACAGCAATAAAACCCTAACTAAGACACATACTTGTTTCCCCTCTGACACAGTTTTCTCACACAGTCCAGGCAAGCCTCTAGTCTGCTATGAGTCAAGAATGACCGCCCCAGTGCCAGGGTCACCCATGCGCTGTACCGCTTCTGGCTTATGCAATGCTGGGGGCCACACCCAGGGCTTCACACACACGGTGGCACTCTATGAACGCAGCCCCAGACTCTACCCTCTCCATGCTTTGGGTGCATGGTAGCACATGCCTGCAAACACAGTACTGGGGATGCTGCAACAGGAGGATTGGGCATTCGAGGTTAGCCAGGGCTACACAGCAAGGCCTTGTCTGGAACAAACAAACAAATAAACAAACAATAAGAAGAACAGCAACCCCAATCAAATCAATGCAGCACTCTCGTTTGACAGATGGGCTTTCTCAATTTGGGGAGTCATTTTTTCCCCCAGATATATTACTTACACCCAACGACAGAGATAGAGCCTTTGATATTTGTGCTTTGGGAATTGCTACCCTGCAGCAATGAAGCAAAACTGGACTAAATGTGGATAAGCAGCCCTGGACTCTCCAGCCAGTATTCTCAGTTCTAGCCTTTGATCTCGCGGGTACTTTTCATCTTTGTTTATTAATAACTAAACCATCACACAAGGTCTTGTTACCCCTTACCAATCTTACTGTTTCCCAGATCTGACCTCTGCCTACAATGGGGATAAGCATTTACATCACTCAAGATTGCATTAAATGTTCACTGGAACATTTAAACGCTTGCAAAGAGTATCTGGTCTGTAGGATGCAAAACTATAGAAATGGCACCAGGTCACATATATCCCAGGCAATTCATTTTCCCTCCTCTATAAGTCTGATTTACCCTCACTGAAACATAAGGACCTAGTCACTCTCTATTTGCCACAGTATGTCCATTCTCTGTTGATAGGCATTTAAGTTGTGAAACACAGAGCTGAAGGGATGTTCTTGCATACTTAGCTGAGTACCTTTCTCCCATGTATGGTCCTGAGTGTAGAACCCAGAGCCATGTGCACAACAGATGACTCTTCTAGCACTGTGCTACCGGAGCAAGGTGGACTCCCCATTCTCTGGAGTCAGCGACGCAGTGTGGATGGTTGAACTTCTGTGTATCCTATCTGCAAGGCCATTTCAGACTAGAACAGAGGCAAACTGGCTCTTGCTTGGTCTGCCACCTCCAAGTCCACGCTCCAAGTCCCTGTGCTGCAGGGAGGACTTCCCTCAGTGCTCCTGGGAACCTGGGGACGGGGACGGCTGCATGGCCTCTTGTGATCCCCTCCCCACACCACTCACCAGTACAGTGATTGCAAACTCCTGGTCAGGACTGGCGTCTGGAAATCCAGTGAAAGACAAGCTGTTTGCCAGCCTTGGTCTTCCTCACGTAGCAATTTTCCTAACAGATGCAATTACATCTGAGAGCCATAGAGAATGGGATCTTCTATTTTATTTCTTTATTCGCCATTTTACAAATGGGATTCACTGTAGAAAGGGCATTTCCTCTGTTGCCCAGTTTCTTTCTGCTCTGTGCTGGAGGGCTCTGAGCTTTGTTTATTTTACACCAGCTGGAGATGCTACTGCCTTGTAACTGATGGGGACTAACAAGCCAGAGAGGTGGGAAAGAATCAGGCAGCGTTTACTTAAATTCAATATATTTTTATTCTTTGTAAATACAATGAGTACAACCTTTTAACTTCACAAATCAGTTAATTCACTTTGTACAAGAGAAGTTTGACTCATCCTATGCTAGGCCAGTGCTGAATTTCCCCCCTCGGGCTAGTACCTAATAAATCAAAACGTGAAAAGTACAGCAGCTATTTAAAACTGTTTGTTTCTATATTTCCATAAGTATAGATTCATACCCAAGGAGCAGCTTATGAGTATAGGATGGTGTTGTGTGTGTGTGTGGGGGGGTATGTATGCATTTGAGGCTTTATTAGAAACCAGAGTTTTCTGGAAGGCATCCAAGAGTCTCAGGCTGTTAGCAATGGAATGTTCAGGAATCTGTTTAGCACGCATCTCCTTGAAGTTCTTTCTGGCTTGTGTCCCTGTTCACTATCTGGTGTGACTCGCTGACCCTATGGCCTTTGGCTTCAGCACTTTGATGATGGGACAGCGACCATCTCACCCAATCACCTGGCTCCACGTCATTTGGTTTTGCTGTCTGGACTCCTCCTCCGGGGAATGGAGGTGCTTTCTGTAGAGCTGTTGTGTCTCTCCATGCTGCTCATCCTGAAGTCTTGCTGAGAAGTGCCATTGTCATCAGTTCCTTTAAGGAGGTTGCCTGGCCTACGGTATGAGGAGAAGAGAAGAGAAGAGAAGAGAAGAGAAGAGAAGAGAAGAGAAGAGAAGAGAAGAGAAGAGAAGAGAAGAGAAGAGAAGAGAAGAGANAAGAGAAGAGAAGAGAAGAGAAGAGAAGAGAAGAGAAGAGAAGAGAAGAGAAGAGAAGAGAAGAGAAGAGAAGAGAAGAGAAGAGAAGAGAAGAGAGAAAAGAGTAAAAAGAAAAAAGAAAGGGAAAAAACAGAAAGGGAAGGAAGAGGGAAAGGAAATCACACAGCACAAGCTACATTTTGCTTACTCGCTTGGTTCTGAAGGCCACTTAATGAAGTATTATGATAGAAGGAAAACATTTGATAATACTTTTGATTTAAAACCTAAGCATTATTTTTTAAGTAAATGTTCCAACTCAACCGAGTCCTGAAGGCTGCAGTATATGATGGTGTCACACAAAAAGCTACTGTTGATCAACCGACTTTATGTGCTATGAAGGAGAAGAAAGCATGGCTTGTCTTTCAGCTTTGAATGATTCAGCGGGATCTTCCAGGTCAGAGGCAGAACGCCTGGCTTAGCCTGTGCTGGTGAGCCCAGTTCACCCCATCCCAGGGCATGGTGACAGTAACTGTTGTAACCACCTGGCCTTTCCAGCTGTCCTGTTTCAGGGGGACAGCAGGTCATAGCTGTTGTTCTGAGTCCCTTGGCATTATTTTCCTGAAGGCCACTCCCTCCCAAGTTTTTCCTTCCAGAAAGCCTTGTTATTTGAGGCTTGACCTCATGGTAGATGCCCATCTGATACTGCCCCATCTTGGAAAAGTGGGTACTGGAGCCCTTAGATGTCACTGGATTTGTACATATCTGAAAGTAGTCTCGTAATCGGCACATTGCCGATGGTTTTTTTGAAAAACACTTCCTCTATGGTGGATGGGCTAATTGACCGTAAAGCTGGTAAAAGCAACAGGAGTTTCCCGAATCGGCAGGGTTGGGTGGGGTATCTGCAATAGGAGAACGCAGGAAAGTGATGTCAGAGCCCCACACAAGCAGCCACTCACAGCTTATACTTGAACACACATAATCTCCCGGGAACTGCCTGACCAGGGCCTCTTCAGAAACATATTGTCCCCACAGCAGACCTCAGGACAGGTTCCTCTGTCCCTGTTTCACTGAATCCTCCAAAAACAGTAATAACACTGCCCAAATCACATGCTCGCTCACTCGCTCACTCACTCATTCACTCCATCTATCCATCCATCCATCCATCTACCCACTCACCCACCCATCTATCCATCCATCCATCCACCCACCCATCATCCATCCATCCACCCACCATCTACCCATCTATCCATCTACCCACCCATCATCCATCCATCCATTATCTATCAATACCTATCTATCTAACTATCTCAATGTTAGCAAAGGGAGTACATTTTTATTTCTAGAAAAATCAGCCTTAAGACACCTGATGCTAATTTTAGCCACATAATAAACACAATGCTATCACCGTAGGGAATGACCATAGGGTTGATTATGAAGTTGGCAGTGGAATTCATATTTTTAAATTCGCAACACTCTTGAGCAGACGATTTCTCTCAAATAAAATGGCTTCTTTTTCTAAGCAATTCTCTAAATTATCATTCAGGCATTATACTTTGTCACTCTCAGGAATAATTCCACCCTTATTACACTGCAAATTAAAGACTAAGTTCTGTTGGGTGGCAGTGCCACCCAACTTTCATGTCAATGAAATTGGCATATAATTAAAGATGGGAAAAATTGCTTAACAATGTCCTTACTTGATGTTCAACATACATTTGCACTCAGATGTGCACGTTCACTTCCCCACTGTCTTTAGATGCTGTGTCCCACCTCTCAAACCCTGATCCCACTCCAGCCAATGGTTTGGAGTTGGGCATCAACACCCTCTGCAGAAAATCATCCCTTCACTAAGAAAAAGCTACTTAAAACTGAGCTCCGGGACACTTGCGTGACTGAGCCGTGTTCCACCTCTGCCACAGGCGCCAGAGACTGAGAGATCCGTCACTAAAATCCCTTCACAGGCCCTTGCTAACCGTGCTTAACTGCCCAATAGCCCCATTCTACAGAGAGTCTAGGAGAACAACTTCCATGCTCACCTCATTGCTCTGGACAAAGAAGGACTCTGTCCAGCCAGACACAAAGTGTATAAATCACTCTGACTGTTTGGATCTCATTGTATCAAGTTTTATAGGAACTCACAGACAAGGCACCAGAGCATACTCACTAAGGTGATACAGAAATGACAACACATATCTAGGGTTAAAAAAAAAAAGTTAGATATGGTGGCTCATCCCTATTACCCCAGGACCTGGGAAGCTGAGACAGAACGGTTGCCATGAGTTTAAAACTAGCCTGGACTATATACAGGGATAGTGAATCAAGGTAGGTCTGGCTTATAGAATGAGACCCTCAATCAGACAGCAATAACCAAAAAGCAACAAAAACCAAACCAAATGCTCAACTAAACAAAAATGCCAAACAACCTCATTAACAAACGGAAAAGCAAAACAGCTAAGTTTCGCCATTTGCTCTGTTGGCAGAACAATCTGCTAGGCTTTCCTTTAGTTTTGGTCATCTCTCTCTTCTGAGGTTCTGTTTCTCTCTCCAGGACTGGGCTCAGGTGAGGTAGCAGGGATGCCTAGAGTGTCTACTATGTCTGTGGCATCTGCCAAATACACCAAACCTTCCCTACTGTGAGAAGCTACTGCAGAAAACATGTTCTGGAAAGGATGGACCTGGGAGAATCCAGAAACCACAGACAGCAACTGCCATGTGCTTGCGCTGGAATGAACCCAGAGCCTTGTGTGTGCAGAGCAATCAAGTACTCAGTCACAGAGCCACACCCAAGCCAAGTGTCAGCTCCTGCCTGTCTGGCAAGTGAATCAGCTGCTCATTCCTTCCACTCCTCTTACTCTCCAGCTAGGAAAGAGATGGCCATTCAGTCAGTAAGAACAGTTTATTACACATGCAGTGGAGTACTTAGAAACAAAACAATGTGTGTGCCCATTGTCTGCTTGCTCAAGATTATTTTGTAGAGGATTTAAGGGCCGCTCCAAGATGAACTCATGCCTGGTACTGTGTTAACTGGGTTAAAAACCTGTGACTGAGGTGGTCCTACACCTTAGAGAAGAGCCTCCTAGTATTATGCTGATAAATGAACACTATCAAACTGCTCTCCTAATTTTTATCCATTTACCCATAGTCAGTGTAGCTCCCAGCTGTCACCAGGGGGCTGCTTTTCCAGTAGATCAGTAGATGATACTTACCACAGAGACCCACACAACTGGTCAAACTGTAGAGAATAAGAGACTGTGGGGGGAGGCTGGAGAGATGATGGCTCAGTGGTTAAGAGCACTGGCTGCTCTTCCAGAGGACTCAGGTTCAATCCCCACCACCCACATGGCAGCTCACACCTATCTATAACTCCAGTTCTAGGGTTAGACAGTGATAAGCTGGGGTGGGAATCTCCAGGCCACCCTACGGGCAGCTCCTGGAATACTGAGCTGTCTTCGAGGTCCTCAGCACCTCACACACCACCTCTGGTGGCACCCCGCCCCCGGGGCTGCACCCACACTCCCTTACTGAAATCCCACCACCATGAGAAGACCCTCTCACGTGTCCTCTTCATTAGCCAACCTTTGGGGGGGGTGTTTTATTCTCTCTCAACTAGAATTTCTCTCTCCCATTCTTCCCTCTCTTCCCTCTCCTGTATGAACTGAAGGTGGTGTTTCTGACATCACCCCACTTGTGCAGTGACTATCTAGCAAAGACCAGTCTGAAACAGTAACTGAATTCCACCTTCTCTGCTCAGTGTTCTGAATATACTCCCAGCTGCTCACAGAGTCAGAGGTTAGCTGTGATATACAAGTCAGAGCTTAATGGGAGAAACATGCTCAGATTGGGTGCCGTTCCATTTTGTAATTCTGAATTACAAAATTAAGTGCTTCCGATTTATATTCTATAGTTCAAAGTGGATTTTATATCTCCAGCCGTGGCACCATGGAAAAGCGTACATACATAAGCTACCAAGCCAGGTCATTTCAATGGTTTTTGTTTGTTTAAAAAAAATGCAGGTCAATTTTATTCCCTCAACATTGAAGGGGTGATATATGACATGAATAGGGATATTCTAGCATCTAAATGGATACTGCTGACTTGGGACTTCTCCCACCCCTTCGTGAGAGAGGCGTTAATGGCCTTTGCCTATATGCTTACCTCTGCCGCGGTATCTGCAGCTACTGTTGAGATGATCAACATTATCTCTTAGTCTTGGTTCTACTCCATCCTCAGATCCACCACACTCCCAACTTGGGAAGCTAAACAGGTGTCACTACTCTTTTTAAAGCCTGCCTTTTTGCGCCTCGAAATAGATTCATAAAGACCACACTGGTGGTGGGCCGGGGGAACTTTATTGATTTTCAGAGTTGGAGAGTTTCTACCAATATCCTACATCAGTTAGAGGGCCCTGCTTAAACGGAGGTAAAGTTGTGGGTGCTGGGCCCCTAGATCACTCAGCAGATACCAACCACTAAGAGGAAGCAACAGTCATTACCTGAGCAAAGATGGCCAAAAGCTCTGTGCTCCTTGAACTTGGGGTTGGCCTATGAAGGAGCGCTCCTGTCTAAGGGAGCCTTTTCTAACTCAGTGTTTCTGACTGCAGTGTTTTTTGACTTTCTCCATGCCCAGACTCATGAATGCACGCATCCTCTTGGTTTCTTGGTTGGTCAGCTTGTTCAGCGCGCGCGCGCACACACACACACACACACACACACACACACACACACACACACATCACCTAATTCAATTTGCCCTTCTCACCCTCCCCTCTAGAGACAGGTGAGGACATGGATTCTAACTCAATTAACTGGCTGGCAACAGGATAATTAGCCAGGACGTTTGAACTGGCTTCTTACTGCCTGCTGGAGCACTCACAATGGAGGCAATTTTCTTAAGTACATGTTCCCAGCAAATAGCGGTCACCTGGTATGAATGTAGCTGTTGAGAGTTAGCTGAGCCTCATCTTGGAGAGCTGCAATGGCGGCAGCATTCCGGAAACTTCTCAGTTCAGAACCACTGTGTGTAGGAACTAGAAATGGAGACCAGGAAACTGTGAGAGACTGCACAGGGAGTGCCTTGGGCACACTGATGAACGAGCAAGCAAGTCGACAACCTCAGGATGTCACTTCCGTGAAAACACCACCTCACCTCCGTCCATGTTTGTTTTTCCTTCTTTTTTTTTCCCCCCTATAGGTCAGTCTAGGCTAGGCTTTGAAGTAGCTGCATTAATAGGGTGGCAAGAGATAGGGGTGTGTGCCTGCTTACCAGCTTTGAAAGTGACAATACATTTCAGACAGGCGAATTCAGTGGCGTCCAATCGGAGCTGTCTGAACCGAGCCACCACCTCCTGCAAAGCCTGTATTTCAGATATGATCTTGTTCAGCTTCTGGGAGTCTGTGTTGTCAGTATTCATGCCTAGAATTGAAATCTGGGATAAATCCTCTACTATGAAGGCATTTTCATGTTTTAATATTGATTTTTGACAAAATCCTGCATATCAATATCTATCCAATTGTCACTCCGAGATATCTGGTTCCATGTAAACTGGCTATATTGTATGAAAGTTAATATAAAATCTTCTCTTGGATGATAACAAACACAGTAATTTGCATTTAAATAACAATGCAAGCAGTCATGAATACAACGAAACAACATTATTTGCATTTAAATATAGATTTATAAATGACAGGTAGACTCTATTGTTCTGCGGGAATTTGTTATTCTTTACATGTTGTTCTTTTTTCAGTAATGTATTTTTATGGTAATTTCTACAACAAAGTCATTAAATTGTGCAATTCTTACCAGATACAGCCAGTAGAGTGTTAGCATCAACCGGAATGGCCCATTGTGCTATTCCTAGAACAAACAGCTCTCTCCACGCGTCTTCCAAAAGCATCAGCTGTCATACAATAGATGTATAATATAATATAGTGTGTAATTTATAAATTTATAAACAATTTCCATATGTAAATTTCCGTTAAAGTGTTTTAAATGCCTGTCTTGGTACATTTTTTTCCCCCAAATAATCTACTTCCCCCTTATCTCCCACATTTTGCTTTTTGAAGCGGTGCTTATAGACACACACAGGCATTTCAGAGTTGGCCTCTCCAGCTCATCCAAGTTCATTCCCCTCATGTCCTTACTTCAACCTGCTGGCCACCTAGAAACTAGCAACAGCTGAGCAGGTAGACTGCTCTGGCGTGAAACACTGAAGTCTGAATGAGGTCGTAGGTCATCGGTCCCATCCTCCTGGAGAGGTGAGGGGGCTGGGAGCCTAGAGGGAGAATTCACTAATTCCCAGGAGGCAAGGGAAAATCAGGGTGTAATTATGTTAATCAGGTTTTGCTGAGTTTACCTCCTCTCCCTGCCTGATTTTTCTGAGACTCGTAAGTGGACAGCATCAAGGTGCCCGCCATCTTCATTCTAATAAAATGTGCTGCTGAATATTTAAAATGAAAATCTGGCTCCTTTTCCAAATTAATATACTGAATTCCACTTCACTGTAGTTTGCTTATCATTGAAGGGTTTCTAGCCAAAGGCTAAGTGGCAGACAAAAAGTGAATTTTATTAGAACTAGAGTCTACAAATTCTTGTTTTCAGAAAAAGTAGCCAATTTATGCATACATGTGTGCGCGCGCGCACACACACACTCTGAGGGAAGCAAAAGAATAAATGTAACCAGTAAATCTGGTCAAAGATAGAACTTACAGCCTTGAAAACAACTCTCCACGTTTTGAAATCTGTCAAAAACCCTAGCCAACGCTGGATGACGTATATAAAATAATGTATTTACTTCTGAAAGCCAAGACTCATGAAGTTTGTAACTAAATTCACAATTAGACCAAAATGCTTAATTTCAAATGCTTTTTAAGTTTTTTACTGCATCAAATACAGGAAATATTTTTAAATTAGAGGTAAACAGTAATTGTGGTCATATCCCACACTAGGAGAGCACACGTGTTTGGTACATCCTCTGCCCTCCTCAAAGAAGCATCTGGAAGGATGCGCTTAGGATTAACTAGCTATGAAAAGAGCTAAACCCTCTGCTTTAAGAACTCTGTATTAGGGATCCATGTGTAACAGCGGCAGAGCATTCGCTGAGCACCCACTGAGCATGTGCAAAGTCCAGGCTTGACCAGAAGAAAAGAAGGAGAAAAAGAAAAAGAAAAAAAAAACGTATTAGCCTTTGGGGAAAGGACTGTCAGTAAATTTCTGTAAGCACTCTCGAGAGCCTGCAGTTGTGGTTGCCCTGATTCTTTCTTCCTCTTTTTTAAAAAAAAAATAATTTATTTCTATTTTATGTGCACTGGTGTTTTGTCTACATGCACATCTGTGTGAGGGCATCAGATCCCCTGGGACTGGAGTTATGGACAGATAACTGTGAGCTGCTGTGTAGGTGCTGAGAATTGACCCCAGATCTCCCCTCTGGGAGAACATCCAGTGCTCCTAACCACTAGACCATCTCTCCAGCCCCTCTTTCTTTCTCTTAAGATTAAAAAAACACAATGACAAAGACGTTTCTACCTATGGAGTCATTAGTTAGAAATAATTATGGCCAGCTGGTGGTGGCAAACACCTTTAATCCAGCCCTTGGAAGGCAGAAGCAGGTGAATCTCTTTGAGTTCAAGAGCAGCCAGAGTTACACAGAGAAAGCTTATCTCAACAACAACAACAACGACAACGACAACAACAACAAAAGAAAAAAGAAATGTAACTATATCATAATGACATTTGTAATATTTTTTATATTCCCAATAACAAAATGTATGGGATTTGCTAAAATGCAAGGTTTTCCTGTATATAATTTTCTTACTTTTGAACATTGTTTATAACTAAAGAATTACGTAAAATTTCTTTTTTTTGTTTTGTTTTGTTTTGTTTCTGAAAGCTCTAAAAGGAGTGAAAGAGTCAAGAAAGAAAGCAGGAGTGTCATCCAGCTACATCATGTTTCTCTCACGCACGCAAGAGGCCCTGGATTTGATCTCCAGCAAGGCCTTCAAACAGACCAATAGGAACAAAGCAAACAAGAAACTAGTCAACAAGGCATGTGCACAGCACTTCCTGGTTCTACACCTTGATAAATCCACAGCCAAAGCTGTGCATATCACAGTGAAGAATACACAGTTAAAGATACAAACTCTCACAGGGAGGAGATACTCTTGCCACCTTCTACTCCTCTCAGCTCCAGAGTTTGTAAGAAAATGTCATTGTATCAATGGTTTTCCTTGTAGCTCAAGCTGGCTGCAAATTCAAGGTTCTCTTGCCTCAGCCTCCTGATTGAGGCTGAGTGGGGATTACATTTGTGCTTCCTGAGCCTGGCTCAAACAAACTGTGAAAAGATATAATGTACTTCTGTATGTGTTTTACCTAGAGCACATCTGGCTACCCTGAAATAATATAGTTACATTTTCTTTCTTTTTTCAAGACAAGAGTTTCTCTGTGTAACTCTGGCTGTCCTGGAACTTGCTCTGTAGACCAGGCTGGCCTTGAACTCAGAGATCCACCTGCCTCTGCTTCCCAAGTGCTGGGGTTGAAGGTGTCTGCCACCACTGTCTGGGCATAGTTACATTTCTAACTAATTATTCCATAGATATTTTGGAACTCTAGACTTATACTGTTAAAGATAAATGGCTTCCTTTTGGTTCTGAAAGCATGCTTGCCTTGCTTGTACATTCAGGTGACTGCCCAGCTCACAAGGTTGAGCACCATTGCTTCCTTTCGAATCCCTTAGTACCCTGTTGGTCGTACCTGATCTTGCAAAGACAAAGTGGAAAAGGCTGGCACACTCTTTGCCCACTTGATGCTCATAAAGAGAAGCCTGGCAGCTGATTCGCACACGGACTCCGTGGCCACTTCGTAGAGATACATTGGGGTCCCATTCACTTCATGGGGATACTGAGAAGAGGAAGAAAGACAAATACTGCAAGTGAGGGAACCCCAGCTTTGCAAAAACAGCTTTCAATGCATTGGTGAAACAGAAGCTGAGCTGCTCTGGTTAAACACTCAGTTACCTTCAAACATCTCTATCTACAGGGTTTGAGAAATGTTGTCTATTGGGAGAAGCACGTTTGCTTTCTGGGGGCTTCTGTCTTCCAAAGGGGTGTCTGGCTATTCTGTCCCCTGCAATAAAATTTTTCTTGGGCTGAGCCAAGTTCCAGGCCTGGCTCCCAATTTAGACAAGAACTGCTTGCATTTGTGTAAATAAAAATAGATGAGAAAAAAAGTATAAATTAATAGGCATCCCAAACACAAATATGCATATGAGTATTTTTAGAAAGGATTAGTATATTATGGAAATATTTCAATTAGACATCTTAATCATTCACAGAGCATTCCCATTCATAACTGACAACATATTCATAACACTACTTTCCAGAGCTTATTATACACATCAAGGGTAAGAAAGCAATATTAAATATTGTGCGTGTGTATGTGCCCAGGTGTTTGGCTTCCCTGCAGTGTGAGGCTGCAGCTGGCCTCCTCTGGGGGGAAATCCTAGGTTCTTCCCCTTCAGTGGGCGCCTTGGGAGGAATCAAGGCCTCAAGTGCAGTCCCTAGGTGGCAGCCTTCCCAGACGGGTCAGGCTGTGTGACCCTGCCGGCAGGGCCAACCCTGGGAGTTGGTTATTGTGGGTAAGGGCAGAACAAAGCATACAGTCTTTCTAACAGGGATTTCTACATTTTCTCTCTTGCGCTGAAATCGTCCAAGATTATAGATCCCGGGGCATCTCAGGAAGCTCCTTCTCCAGGTGGAGCCAACTTCTGTTCTAATCAATTCCGGCACCTGGGAGCACCTGAGGCTGCACTCTGGGATTAGACAGCTCCACTCACCAACCGATTTAGGGTTCCCTAAAGGTGCAAGTTTCTGGTTCTCCACCCCCATCCCCAGGAGTGTGCGTTTGTAGCGCCCAAAGGGTGGTCTACTGTAGGTTAAACATCAGCATCTTTGGCTCAGCAGAAGGACCAAGAGACTCAGAGGTAGCATCTGGGAATTCCTTCATCTTTCCCAGACCGCGCCTCAGCTCAGAACTGACCGTGGCCTCCCCCTCCCTTTGCCTAAGAGGAGTCTCTTTGGACCCAGCAAAGCCACTAACCTTGGGCGTGGGCTGAGCCAGGCTCACGAGAGTCTGCCGTTCAGGAGTGGCAGACACAGCGGCCAACTCCAGACCGTGCGGCTCCAGCTGCGTGACCGCTGTGAAGAAAGCGGGGGCTGGCAGCGCCGCGGAGGGGAAGTGCGCAGCGGCCCCATTGTCTTCCTTGTGCCCACGGAAGTAGAGTGCCACCTGTTTGCGGATGGTGGACGTCCGAGGACCCCGCTCGTGCTGCACGGCTACAGAAACAAACAGATGGACACATGCCTGGGATTAAAGGCGCGGTGACACTTGGATGAAGCGGGCTGCGGCTCCATCGTCATTTATGGACCCACAAGGTTACCAAGGGGACAGAGGTGAAGAAGAGAGAGGGCACGTGTTGCAGGGCGCTTGGGCACGTTTTCCCGGCACGGGTGGGAAGCAGGGATCTGAGATGGACAAGAGTGAGGGAAATGCTCAGCGGTCCTTCCCACCCAGGGATCTCAGGGAAACTAAGGACCCTCGGGGTCTCTTAAATAACAAGGTGCTCTCGCCCCCACTATCAAGAAAGGGAGGATCACAAGTAATCAGGGTCGCAGAGATGGACCCCCCCACCTCCAGGTCTCCCCCACAAGTGGCTTTGGCCTCCAAGGACCCAAAAGAAAAGACTTGAGCCCAAGGAACGCTGGGGGATGGGACAGGGGCGAGCCATCTCGTGACAATTACCACCAACAGTTTAAACAAACAAATTAATTCAGGGCAATCTTCCACCCGCAGAGCATGACAAGTTGTCAATACACAAGTTCAACAGGTTGGACGCTCCCTCCTGCTTCCTGAGCAGCCAGAGAGAGGGCATTCCAGACAGGCAGCCACCACCTCAAGGCTCACTACACAGCGACCCCAGGCTCTCCATCACCTTCTCCTAGGCCCAGGGATGTCCTTGCAAAGCCCAGACCTGAGGAGGGCTGGGAAATGCAGCTTGAAGCTTTATCTAAATCCTGAACTTATTTAGGATCCAGATCTGGCTTGAATTTGGGCCCCAGGATGTGGGCGACACCCCTGTATGTCATCCTTCCCCCTTTAACTACCCACCCTTCTCTCTCTTCTGGTCAACTGAAAAATCTCTTGGAAAGCTTTGGGTCAACTCAATGGCTATTCTGAATTTGCCAACGAGGACCTGAAATCTCCCACTCTCTTCTCTCTGTGCTTGGAGAATTCCATAAAGACTTGATCATGAGATCTTAGGGAGGTTACAAAAGACTGCAAGACCTAAGCATGAGAAGCAGGGTTAAAATCCTAAGCAGGAACACGCAGCTGGGCATGGGGTTCCTGCCCTCAAGCACTGCCTTGGTGAGTGTGGGTTTGGGGCGAAAGTTTCCCGTGTGGTGTGCGTATGGGGCTTCCTGGAATCCTGTGGGGTCAGCTGGGGACTGCTGCAGAAAGGCTACAACTCACAGCCTGAGGCCAGTCCCCAGCATCTGGAGAGGAGAGTTCTGTTGGGGAAATGATTTACATGCATAGGAGTGCCATCTATTTTCTGTACATATAATTTACTTACTACCCAATCAAAATTAGAAGAATAAAAGCATGTACTGATTACCATCTTTGTTCATGTTGACTTCCAAACACTTCTTCAGTCGACACGCCCTGCATTGGTTTCTGTGTGTCTTGTCTACGGGGCATCCTCCCTGAAATAGACCGAAGGCAGTCAGAGCCCCCCCCCATAGCCCTTAAGTGGGGACCAGAGCCATCCTGAGGCCCAGCGTGGGGACTCTGGCCAGCCCCCCAACTCAGGGCTGATGTCTGGACCCAGTGACCTGGGAGGACCTTGGGCACTACCATATAAGTGAGGGTCTGGGATTCCCAGGGTTGAGACAAGAAGATCAGTTCTCCACCTCAGGTTATTGGACAAAGAGAAAAGTTTTTCCTAATTCTTGAGTTATCCTCGGGCCAAGAGAAGAAGCTCAAGAGAAGCAAACAGTAGCGGGGCAATGCGCAGATGACGTTTTTCAGGACCGAAGACAGCGACCTGGTCCTGAACTCAGCCAGAAGCTAGCCTGTAGCTATTGCTTACTGCAGGCCATCCTCTGAGTGAGCCCATTGATCTGATAGGTAGACACCACTTACTCTTTGTACCTCTAGGTCCTTTCCTTTTGTAGTTAAGCCATCCTTGCACAACCACAAAGTAAAGACAACCCTGAGGTACTAAGGACTGGTCTCAGCCTAGATCTACCGGGAACAGCCATCCCTGGAATGTGGGTTAAAGCCAGGGTGTTTAGAAGGGAAAGCCTGCAGATAGAGTGTGAGGGAGGAAGGGCGGAGCTGAAGGACAGAGGAAAACTCAGTAAGACTCCGGAGACAGTGCCAGAGAAGAGGGAAAGATGGAGTGAAGATAATGGGGGAAAACAGTTGCTGCTTTACAAGTATTTTTTTTCTGACAGGGATGAGCAAAGAAATGTCTTATGTAATTGCATATTTGTTGGGGAGGGGAGTCTATAAAAAGCAGGTTTAGCTGGGAGTAGTGGTGCACAGCTTAAATTCCAGCACCTAGCAGGACAGAGACAGGTTTTGGTGAGACCAGGGTGGCCAGGACTTCAGAATGAGACCCTGTCTCAAAATACAAACAACAGCAGCAAAAACAAAAACAAAAACAAACAAACATAAGAGGTAAAAGGCTTCTTCCTCCATTTAGTTATGTGGCTCTGGTTTTGAATGCAGGGCCGGGCCTGTGTCTACCACTGAGCTGTCCCCCAGATCATGGGGTTTGGCGACAGTCTTCCTGCTCTATAGTTAGGGTGATCTGAAATTTACTGTGTAGCTTAGGCTGGCCTTAAATCTGTGATCCTCCTGCTTCTCCTTGCCACCACAGCCAGCTCAGATAGTGTTTCTTTCTAGTGTTTGTGTGTGTCAGTGTCATTACTGAGGGGACATGTATATAGATACATAGTATCTATATGTTTTGTTTTGAACCCAGGGCTGGGAGCACTGAGTGAGATTCCTAGCCTTCTGCACAAGTACTTTATATACAGAAAAGTATTTTATTTTTGCCTCACAATCTTACATATTCATAAACACTGAAGTTGGAATGAGTATATTTACTTCTTGAAATATCCATGAGGAAAATTACAGGAACAACTCATCTAATTTTCTTCACCAATTAAAGTCCATTGCCTCAGGCTGGGGATGAAACTCACAGCATATACTCAGCATGCATACACACTGAACCAACCCAAAGCAAAGGATGTTGATTTGTTTAAAGTAAAGGTAGATGGAGGTTCAGAGTGACTTCTAAATGCCATCAGTGCTGTTAATGAGAAATTGGATTGGCATTTACTTAGTCTTAGAACAAGAGGAGAACTTAGATTTTTAGTTCCCAGAAGTCATCAGGGCATCCTTAGCCAGCAGTAAAATAGCTCAGTGTAAGTAGTTTCAAATGATTTATTATTAGACGTAGTTGAATCTCCAGTTTGAATGATACCTTCTCCAGTATGTTGATAAACGTTTAAGGGCAAAATGTCTCAAGTAGGCTTTCAGTCCCATCAAATGTACAGAAAGATCTGGAGCCAGTGAGTAGGAGCCTCAAAAGGACAAGGGCCTGATGGGTTTGCTACCACATCTTTGCAATCACTGTGGACTGCTATATACACCTCCTTGGAAGCACAACACCTCAGACTTCCCAATTCTGTCTGTTAGATGCACATATAAGGTGTATAAGATAATGTGGCCTGGCATGGTGACCCACACCTGAGGTTGAAAGAAGATTGTGAGTTACAAGCCAGCCTAGGCTACGGACCAAGACCTAACAACAACAACAACAACAACAACAACAATGACAACAGTATTCTAAGTAGACATCTGGCACTCTACAGAATTTCAAACCTATGGAACTGCTGGGCCACAATCCCATGCATGTATATAATGTGATGTCGGTGAGCTAGACACCGAGAACCCAAGAAAGCAGGTGAGGGGCTTGCAGAGGTCAAAATAACTGCACATGTCTTTGTGTGTGTGTGTGTGTGTGTGTGTGTATGTATGTATGTGTGTGTGTGTGCTGCCAATCAAAATCTATCAGGAATGGGTAAGAGCAAGTGTTCCATCTGAACAAGAACTCACAATTTACTAGTGCCAGATGTGAATTGACTTGTGTTTTATACATTAACTAGTGGGTGGGGTTTTTTGTTTTTTGTTTTTGTTTTTTGTTTGTTTTTTATCATGTTGGTTGCCAGAGGATGCCTCCTGACCAAGGGACTCTTAGGAATCTGGGAGGAGTGAAGGGGAGGCTTCTATGTAAAGATGAGCCGATGAGGATGAGCTGATGGGCTGGAAGGCTGACCACTTAGGTTGACGGGAGTCTCTGACCTGGGAATGGAGTTAGCTCTGGCTGGAAGCTATAGTTGGGCTCAGCTCACTTCCTAACTGCCCTGTGTCTGTGAGATAGGTCAGCCCCAGCCAGACAGAATTGCAACTCAGCAGGTTCATCCTGTAAGCAGAAAAGGAAGAAGCAGGGCCATCTGATTAGGGCCCTAACTTCCCCTGAGCTTTCTCTTCTTGCCAACCCTGCACTTTTCTGAGTCCTTACACCTGCCTACTTCCAAAACTGCCCTGCCTCTGCAGAGCCAAAAGGACCCAGCATCTGGCGCTGCACAGCTTTTGAGTGGCCAGCGTTCGCTCTGGAGTCTTAGCTAAAGGTGGAGGCGGCCCTGGCTCAGTGGTCTTAGACTGAGCTTGACTGCTGCTAAGAATGGGGCCACTTGCTGGCTTCTGCTTGCTTCCTTGCATTCTCTGAGTGTGGGACTTGCTCAGTGTCAAAATGTGACCAAGAAAAACCGTGGGAGTTCTGACTCTCTCCTCTAAACTCATTTGCCTTCCCTAACCTAATCTGGCCTTTCCAGAGCCAAAGGGCCACCCAAAGTTGAGACAGAGGAGGGAAGAGGACCGAGGTCAGGGAATTCAGAGGCAGCCTTGGCAGAAATTGGGGGGGGGCATGTCGCAGAGGGGAGCCGCGAAGCTCAACCCTGGGGAGTACCTGGTTTCCAGACTTGCAGACATAGGTCCTATTCCTTCGAATGCTCCTCTTGAAGAATCCAGAACAGCCGTCGCAAGCGTAGACCCCGTAGTGCTTCCCAGAGCTGCGGTCACCACACACTTTGCAAGGGATATCTAAAATGCGGCCTGAAAGACGGGAAGAGGGGGAAAGGGTGAGAGGGAGCGCGAGGGGGGGTGGGGGGAGGAGGAGATGGAGGAAAGGGGAGAGGGGAGAGAGATGCTAAGCAATCTGACCTCTGAGGGGATTAGCATCGGAGCTGCAGTAAAGCAAATAATGAAGAGATTTTATAGCCAAACTTTTTTTTTTCCCTGAGCAAGTGTCAGCTTCCTACAATAAGCATTATTCATGCACCGCTACATGTATTTGGGTCTCCTCTAATCGCCGAGACCCATTTTGGAATAAAAGATTACAGCAGGCCCGGGCAGCAGCTAGCCCGCCGCTGCCTTTCTGCTCCACCGAAAGTTTGGCTGCCTCCCTCCTCTGCTCTTGCATTTAACAGGGGAAAAAAAAAGTTGTTAGTGAGCGCGCAAGGAGACAAACTTGAAATGTAAAAGGGAAAAAGAAGAAAAACAAACACGACTGGAACCGGGTTGGCAGCTGGAAGGCAATCGAGCTTTCTCTGTGCTGAGCCGGGAGGTTGTTATTATTAGGATTATTATTGTGATGCTAATACTCAGATTATTAATGATAATAAGGGTAGTGGTAATTGCCCAACTTTCTTTTTACCTATGGAAAAAATGCTTAGTGCTGCGAGTTTGAGAAATTATTTCTTTCAGAAAAAAAAAGTTGAGGGGGAGGGGAGAAACCGGTGTGAGCAAGAGCAGAAATGTCCAATTGGTGGCTTTCTAGTTGGGGTAGACAGAGGTAGTCACCTCTCCCTCTTTACCCCCAAGTCCTTTCCGTTGAAACACAGTCTCTTCCCTTCACCCACTTCGTGGTGGTGGCGTCTTCTGCGTTTTTTCTGCTGCTGAAGGAAGGGGGGGAGTTGTTTTTTGTTTGTTTGTTTTTTTTGACTGGCTTTAATTTGTCTGGGATTGCTACCCACGCAGGAGAACTTTGCCTGGGCTCTCCAAGCCTGGCGGCCTTTGGTAAGAGGGCACTAAGAAGGGGTGCGTGTTTTCTCTCAGGCGTGAGTCCAACAAGTGCCTGAATCAAGCTACAGACGAAGACACATTTCCGAAAACAATGGGAATATTTATAAAAGTAACATTATCATTAAAAAATATAGTCAACAACAATGAACACCTGATTTTTCCATCGCTCCGGGTCAAAGGCATTCCAACCCAGGGCCAAGCTATCTCGGGCCTCGTGGGAACCCCACATCAGCTCCGGGAGCACCCAGATTGGGGACGGGAGAGGCAGCGGTGGGAAGCTGAGCCAATGGAGCGGGGAGGTGAGGGCGCTGTCTGCGGAGGCCCCGAGGCGAGGGAACCCCGAGGCGCCAGAGACAGCTTGCACTCCGGGCCCTGGCCTCCTCCTCCTCAGGTGGAGGGGGGAGTGCGGGGGATCCGGCAGGGGGAGGTCGGTAAGGACCGGGCTCAGCCGGGGTAATTACAACCCCGCCGCAGCACCTGCCTATAGAGCCACCAGTGACCCGTCAAAAAGAGTAGCATGGGAATTCGGACGGCGACAAAGGCTGGCGGGGGAGGCGTTCGGCGTTGCGGCCACCGCCTCGGCGCCCCCTCTCCCGCAGGGCAAGAGCGGAGATTGTGTTGGGGAAGGGAGGGGCTGGGGTGAATCAAGAGTAGGTCTTGTCCTTCATCCCCTGGGGCCTGTCACTACTCCCCGAACAACTCACGGTCGCGCCTGGACCGCGTGGCCACCAGCTCTGCTGCACAGCACTCCCTATGGAAACAGAGAACGCGGAGCTCAGGTCTTCCAAAGTTCTCCTCCCTCTGGTCGCTTGGGGCCCCCATTAAGGGCTCAGGAGCACTGTCGCCCCAGCTGCCCTTCTCGTCCGGGCAGCACTGAGGGTGAACCCGAAGGGTAGCAGTGGCGGGCCCGCTTACCCAGGCTTCTCATCCAGATTGGAGCCTACGGTCACATATTTCTGGAGAAGACGAGCTCAGGGTGGATGACCCTTTTCTGGCTCATTGGTCAGGATGCCCGATTGTCACCACTTGGGCTTGCTGCTCGGCCTTCTTTAAGGGCTGACTTCCCCGTCCAGCCAGAGGAGAGCCGGAGAGCTGGGTTGGGGCGGGGCACAGAAGGGAGGGGAGCGAAAATTCCAGGGCATAGAGGGTCGACGCCTCCGACTCCACCACCCAGCCACGTTAAGGTGACTTGGGGTCACAGACAAGCTAGTTGACTGCGGCGTAGCTCTTCTCTTTTAGCAAGCCGAGCGAGCTCAGACTTGAGTCAAGCGAGTTTCCTGGGGCTGGAAAACGGTTCTTAACTTCCCTCCCCAGGGGGTCCCCTCGGGGCTTTTTGTGGGTCATAATTGCCTAAAGATATATGGCAGCTTCGATTACTGTAATTACCATCAGAGGCTGTTGAAAGAAGTTAGTCTGGGCTGCAAGGGTGACTGGTCAGGGTCTTGGTACCACCCAGGCGGGGATCCGGGTAACAAGGCTCTGTTCTCCAGCCGGCCAAGGAAGACGAAGACCTCCCTGCCCCGCAGGGCCCGGACCCGCCCGGCTGCTCTCAGAGCCCCTCACTGCCTGGACCGCAGAGCCACAGAATTTCCGCTGGCCACAGCCTGGGTCTGAAAACCTGGATGAAGCGGCACTTTTTTCAGGGTCTGCTCCCTCACCCACAGAGCAAATTTTTCAGAGCCATCGGGCACTGACTGGAGTCTCCAGGCCTTCAAGGCCAATTTCCAAGGCTTGATAAGCTAGAAAAGTCAACTTTCCCCAGAAAGTGCCTTCGTACGTCATGTGCCCACCCTGACTCCCAAGTCCGGAGTCTGCCAGCCAGCATCTGTCTGGTTCACAGAGCTGGGGTGCTGAGCTGAACGCCTAGCTTCGCCCTCACCCCTTCGCTCGCCTCGGAGGACCCACTTTTCAAGTTCACTGGAAGCTTCGAGATTCAAACGAGCAAAGCTCCCCAAAATCTCAGAGACAGGTTTGGCTGTTCCAGGGTGAACGTGCCAGGGAGGCCTCCTAGGCCCTTCAATCTCGGTGTTTGCCATGCAGCGGGAATGGTCTCCTGTTTCTCTTGGGAAAGACACTCACCCAGAATTTATTATTATTATTATTATTATTATTATTATTATTATTATTATTATTATTTCTGAGCCTAAACTACTTTCCACAGCTCAGACCAGCCAGGACAGGATAGGCCAAGGCTAATGGAAGCCGTGGTCCTACCCAAGAGTCGGTTGTGCACTGAAGCTGTGGTGAAGGTTCCTTCCCTCGGCCCTATCTCTGACCATTTTCCTTTTCTTTTTCTTTCTTTCTTCTTCTTCTTCTTTTTTTTTTCGTTTTGTTGACGTTCACTTTACTCTAATTTTTAAACTCAGCACCCAAAACAAAACAAGCGCACAAAATGAAAACACAAGCCACTTCTTACGGGGGCGAGAGGTGGAGGCGGGAACTGCATCTATCCTAAGTGAGACTTCGTTATCAGCCCCCAGAAGTAACCAAGACTCTTCCAACTTTCAAAGACCCTGGACAATGAGGGCGAGTGAAGGGGGAGGGGCGGGAAGGAACTCACAGAGAGCGCCAAAAATGTTATAGGGGGGGAACTACACCGGTGGCTAGCGAGCTTCAGGGTGTGCGCACTATACACAGACCCTAGAACTCCCAGCCTCCGGCCTGTGGAAGGCGGGAACTGGAAAGCCCCGGGAGACCGTTGCACCGCGTAGGCGCCTTCCACGCCGGCTCCGGCCTACGCACTCTGCAGATTCTGTACTCGCACACGCACTGCTGCTCTGCACTCCTGTCTTTGGAGGTCAGCAGAGATCGGCTGCAGCAGTGCGGTCTATGGGAGAGGAAGCTGGAAGAAGAAGCGCCCGGAGTGAGCAGGCCGCAGACTCCTGTCGGTGCTGGGCTCCGGCTCCGAAAGTCCTTGGGATTAGGCATTTGGTCCTCTCTTTGCTAGACTGGCTCGCCATACTTTACATTCCCCAGTTATGACCTACGAGGATTTAGGATTAAGGGAAATGTGACTTTTAAATGGTTTCTGCTTCCCGGTTTTGCAGGATTATTTGAAATAGCTGGAAACGGGGTGCAAAGCATTCCATTCGAAATCCGCTTTTTGCAGAGTTGCTTTTGCGCGCTGCAGCTCTGAGTTTTTGAGCGGCTGCGTTATTGTGCGGCCGCCTGGAGCTGCGGCCCAGTTCCCGCCCCCGGCTCACCCCTCCCACCCTCGGCACCTGCAGCTAAACAGAAACAGCAGGCTGGACGGGTGGGCTGCCACGGGTCGCAACCTTCCTGGTACACCGGGGAGACCCGAAAGAGCTAGCATCCAGAAGCAACGAAATTGCTCTCCTAGTTGCACGAAACGCTCCAACGCAACAGTCTAAGAGAGCTAGGCCAACGGACCTACAAGCCCAAGAGAGTACCACTCTGGGGCTCAAATTCAGGGCTCTCAGAAGGACAACCCCGGTCTCCCAGCCTGCCCTCCCCAGGCCACGCGCCAGGACCCCGCGGCTGCCCGAGAGGTACCCACTTGTTGATCCGGCGGGCTTGCTCATGCTGGCGGCCCCGGGGCGCAGCGGTTGGTGGGCACTGCCGGATTCCCGGCCCACGGCTCCCACGTCGCCGCCGGGCGCCGCCGCTCTCCAGCCGCCCTCCAGCCTGCGAGGCTCCCGGGCGGGACAGACAGGTGGCTATTGGTTCCGCGCTGCCCTGCTCTCCCCGGCGCTCAGAATTCGTTCCACAGTGGAAATGTAAGCATCCTTAAGTTTCTTTCCCGGCTCTAGCAAAACTGCAGCTGCTGAGGATGCGGCTTGATGTGGACACAGTCTTGAACAGACAGATGGAGAGATGGACAGGCAGGCTGAAGAGGGAGGACAGCGCGAGGGGAATATGGAAGGACAGAGATGGAGACACTGAAATGGTCTTCCTACGGAGCAACGAGGGCGAACTTCCCCTCGATCCCCATGCCTGGTACTGCTTCCAGTCTCTCCCTCCACACAGGCGTGCAGAGTGGGCAGCTCTCTGCAGACTGCAGATCTTCTGTGGAAAGGCGAAAATCACAGCCGCAGACTCAGAGGCAGATTAAGCTCCCCGCTGCCGGAGCCCGGGCGCCGAGAGGGGAAACTAGATTGCTGGGAGATCTTCCAAGGGGAGAGGTGGCCAGATCCGAGTTTCCGGGGACAGCCGTGCGCGCAGCGGCGAAGGGTCCCCGAAGTTCATTACCCTGTGACTTTGTGCCTGTCGCTGCGGGCCGGGTCTCTGGTAATATCTCCAGGAGCGCTCTGACAGGCAGCCGCGGGGAGGGGAATAGGGCGTCCCTGGCCCACTTAGCTTTTCCCCCAACTCCTGGCGGGGTCTGACGTCAGCCATGTGCGGGGAGGAGATGGGAAGAGGGAGGGGGTTAAATGCTAATGATATTAATGAACCTCCAAGCGGCTTCCAAAGAAAATGCAAGCGCTCTTGGAGCTGACGAGTTAAGAGTGAATACGAGCAAGCGGCTCCGTGCGTGTGTGATGGTGAGGAAGGAGCCGCTCTTGTAATAAAAAAAAAAAAATACGAATTTTTATATTTCACGGCAAGGGAGAAGGGGAGGGGTGGCGGGGCTCTCTCAAAACGCTTTTCCCCTCTCTCCAGAATGCCAGACAGATAGATTCGTGGAAGATATTGGGTAGCTGTGTCTGTGTATGGTTGTGCGCGCCCGGACATGGCCATGTGAGTTGGTTCATTGTTGGTCTCGTGCCCCTTCTGTTGGGTAAAACTTGGATCTGGCTCGAGGTGAGTAATTTATTCATTTTGCAACTATCTATGGAAAGCCAGAGCTGAGGTTGCGGTGCGCGGTCTTGGGGACTGGGCTGGAGTCTTGCGGTCCCTCGGCCTCGGCGTGGCGGCTTTGGGCACCGCCGCGGGAAGGGCTTCGCCAGCTTCTTGCAAACAAAACCGGCCAGCCCGGAGCTGGCGGAGTCCCTCTCGCCTCCATTACGCGTACTGAGCTACTGAGAGGCAAAGCCTTCCCTCCTGCGGTTGGTCCCCAGCGGGCGTCGCTGGCTTCCCCCTGCAGGCCTGGGGACTCTGGAGAGCTCCGCCACCTTCCTCCCCAGCCGGGTCGCCTACCCGAAATCCTAGAGCTCTCTGGCGTCTTGGTCGTGGCGCGGCGCGGCGCGGTGCGGCGCGGGGACAGCGTGCGCCGAGGGAGACGTGATCTCCGATCTCTAAGAGATTAATTCTATTTAAGCTCCCTCGGCCGCTTGAACTTGTCGAACAAGAGCTTGCCAGCCTCTTCTCGGGGCGTGGGCCCGGCCAGGGGTCAGAGGTCGAGCTTCCAGCTCTCCAGACCAAATTGGAGGCTGGGGACTGGCGAGCGGTGGCCAGCGCTCCTCCTGGTCGCTAGCCCACCCTTGCCGCAGCTTCCTCCTCACCTGGCCACGGTGCCCGCTGGCGTCTCCCGTGTGACCGCTTGGCCCTGCAGATCCAAGGCCCCGGTCCCAACTCGAAAGGGCTGTACACTCGTGTCTCAGGCCGCAGCACGTGAAAGCAACTTTTCCCGGATTGCCCGAGCCTGGGAGGCAAGGAACCAAGAGCAGCACACACAGCAACTACCAGGCTCAGGGCCAGGCTACCTGGAACAACCGAGAGGCGGGTGACCGTGTCCCATATCACCTGTCCTTTATGGTCTTTCAGACAAGGACGAGTATAGGGTATGCTGGGGATTTTTAGATGACAAGGAGGGAAAAATTAACATTTTTTTTTTGACAGTCAACTTGGGCTGCCAGAAAGCCCTGCTCGCGGCACAGCTTAAACTCGAACTCAGTGCAGAGAGAGGAGAGGAATTTCCGGCTAGGGTTTTAGAGACAGGATTCCAGGCTCGGCTTTTGGTCCTCGGGTCTAGCTCTTGCCAGTGATCCAGGCAGACACCACCATCGCGTTGTGGAGGCAGAAGGGGGCGCTTGGTCAAGGACAAAGGACTTCAAGTGGAACTAATTTGCCCCGGGCAAAGATGTGGGCAAGTGGTGGTGGGAACTAAACACCGACTTGTCTTCAGGGAGAAGTTTAAGGATTTGTTGACAGGAAGAGAACTAGGGTTTTTTCAGGTGCCCAGTCTGGAAGGTAGAAGGACTTGGCTGCCCTGGCTTCCAAACAACTCCGACTCCTCCTGCAGTGCCTGCTGATTCACTTACAGACACCAAAACTTGTGAAAAATACTCCCAAACTCGGCACAGTTATCCCCCAATCAAAACTGGAATGTTCTTTCTCCAGCCACTAACTAACTCTTAATCGAACTAGGTGCCAAGAAGCCCACTAAACAGACACGGGTGCACACACCCCACCCCCACTCCACACAGAGAGAACTAGCCAATTCTGGCAAAAGCCACAAGGGGCTACCCACCCCGCAGCATATGCGTTCTGTATTCTGGGCGCCCGACTGTAATTATCCGCGCGTTTTGCATAATTCACAATACAGTTCTGAAATCATCATGATGACTTTCTGGCATGATTGGTTCGGTGGTAAAGGCAGCAACTAGCTCCAGAATAGGCTGGCGGGCTTAGGATTCTACAGCCCCTAGATGCTCAGAGAAGCCCACGGGCTGGCTGGCCTCTGCTCGAGCCAACCAGCTGAAGGCCACAGGGACCCTGGCTCTAAACTTTGGAAAACTGAAGCTAATTGGGACAGGGCTCAAAGAAAAATCTTTAGCAGAGCAAAGACTGACTTCATTTCCCATCCACTGGCCTCAACACGCTGTCCGCCTCATAGGAGGTGCCACAGAATGTGGGAAAGAAAGAAGTCCTTGGCAGACTTCCCAAGGGGCCCACTAGAGGCACAGTGAGGAAGCCAGGAGATGGGAAATCAGATCTTGCCCGTCTAGCTGTGTAACCTTAGGCAAGCGACTACACCTCTCTGACCCTCAGACTGTTATCTATATATAAAAAAAAGATTGTGCCTTTGTTCAACTTCCAGTTCCCAAAGTTTTCCCTATGAGACTCTTAAGGAGAACGATTGATAAAAGCAAGCGCCATCTATCCCAGGAATGTCTGTCTTTAACAGACACAAAGATACATTTTTAGGTTGGCAAAAGGGAAAAGCCAAATCCAGAGGTCCTCCGGGACCAGGTCCAAAGCTAGCCCCTTACCTCTGCTCCCGCCTCTGTTTGTTTGCTTTCATGACATCATCTCCCTGTGTATCTGCTTATCCAGGAACTCACTATGTAAAGCAGACTGGCTTCTTCCTACCCACAGAGATCCTCCTGCCTCTGCCCACTACATGCTGGGATTAAAGGTGCCCACTTCCCCCTCACCTCGTCTGAGTTTGCTGCCTCAGCCTGCAACCCCAGCCAGGTTTGTTTCATTGAAGGATGACTACATTTTGATTCAGGAGAAAAATTCATGCAACAATAAGTAGCACCCAACATGTGAGCCCTGGGGACATAGATTAATGGTATGGCCCCTTCCTTACTCAGAGACATTGGGAATGGGTACAGATGCATAACAATAGTGGTTTTGGGCTGCAGGGCTGGAGTTTTGGCTCTGCAGTTAAGAGTACTTGTTGCTGTAGCAGAGAACTTGAATCCTTGAACTCTCGTGGAAGCTCACAACCATCTGTCACTACAGTCTGGAGATCTGACGCCCTCTTCTGGCCTCTATAGGCACCAGCTGTGCATGTGGTGTACATGTATATACAGGCAAAACACCCATGTACATAAAACAGTGTTTTAAAATTTGAGACAGGGTTTCTGTGTAGCCTTGGCTGTGCCAGAACTTGCTCTGCAGACTATGCTGGCCTTGAACTCACAGAAGTCCACTTGCTTGTGTTTCCTGAGTGCTGGGATTGAGGTGTGTGTCACCGCTGCCGCCTGGCTAAAACAGCATTTTAAAAATGTTTGAGATTGAGGTAAATGCAGAAGACACTTGGAGAGTATACAGAGGTTCCCAGATCAGTGAGCAGCACTGTGGGTCCTGGAAAGTTGGTCTTCAACTGAGTGCATGTTCTAAATGTACTGTTTCTAAGACCGGTTCTTACAGATCTTTCCTCTGTCCAGCCAGTTTAAAGCAGTGCTTCAATTCATGTTAACTAGGCTGTGTGAGAGGCCGGTGAGGGGACCCTTCTAAGTCCCCGGGGAGGTGGGGGGACAGCTACATGTGATGCTAGTTCTGCCAGTCACTGGCTTCCCCCTAAACGATGCCAAAGTCTCCTTTCCCTGTCTCTCTCCCTTGCTACTAAATGGAAAAGACCTAAAAGGGGGAGAGGAGGGGAGGGGAAGGAAGGGGAAAGGCTGTAAGCAGCAAGCTCTGCTGAAGTCGCTGTGGAACTCGGCCCTTTCCTTCTTTACATGCTTGTTTGCATGAGGGAGAAACCTGCTTTTCAGTTACTTCTAAGTGTACTGCCAGACAGCCCCTGGCTATGGCTTGCCCAGTAGGTGGATCATAGAGCAGAGCCCATCAGGTAACAGGGATCCAGTAAGGTTCTGCTAAGTGGCAGAACTGATACCAGCCTTGCTTCTGATTCTTCAGTTCTTCCAAGAGCCTCTTCACACATTGCTTGGCTGCTGACTCTACTCAGAAAAAAAAAAAAAAAAAAAAAAAAAACCACGCAGAGAACAATCCAGAAAGCAATTCCAGCTCCTCCAGAAGACAATGGGTACTGAGTTGCAGACTTTTCTTAGCACAAGGCAGGACAGCGCTACTGAGAGTTGTCAGTTATAAATCCTGTCTCCGT
Organism: Mus pahari; assembly: GCF_900095145.1. Classification (NCBI taxonomy): domain Eukaryota; kingdom Metazoa; phylum Chordata; class Mammalia; order Rodentia; family Muridae; genus Mus; species Mus pahari. Next base: position 8,806,753 of record NC_034598.1, read on the forward strand.
ATTTACACACATATACACACCCCACCGGGCAGAAGAAATTCAATTCTAGAGTCAAAGAGGAGAGCCTTCTGGAGTCTCACTACACCTTACACTAACACTCAAATAGAAGTGTCTGCCCTGCTGGGGCCGAGGCAGGTGGATCTCTGAATTCGAGGCCAGCCTGGTCTAAAGAGCGAGTTTCAGGACAGCTAGCATTGTGAAAAACAAACTAGGAGGAGGAGGAGGAGAAGGAGGAAGAGGAAAGAGGAGGAGGAGAAAGAGGAGGAGGAGGAGGAGGAGGAGGAGGNGAGGAGGAGGAGGAGGAGGAGGAGGAGGAGGAGGAAGCAGAAGCTACCCAGCGGGCTGTGAGTTTAGCTCTAGTGGGACTTACACAAGTGGGATATGTAAGTGAACCTGTTTGATTGGCATTACAAAGCCCCCCTCCCCCCCAGTAGGACAGTGTTGGGTGAAAAGGTATAGGGACAGATTCAGGGTCCCTGAGTCTCAGGAGGCACAAGAGAGTCTGACTTTCTGAAACAAAAGACAAGTCTAAGGGATTACAAAAGAGGCTCCTTCCTGGGAGATACTGGGTACCCATCCTCCTTTAGCCCCTTCAGTTCCTATAAGTTACCCAAACAGTTTGGTTTTCTCGTAATGCCCAGACTCTCAGAGCACACAAATCAGAAAGGGCTACAGTATACATTCATTTTTACTGATGAGGACACCAAGACCCTTCAAACAAACAAACAAACAAAACCCTGTCCTTTGTCACCCATTGGAAAATACAGACCACACAAGAATCCTGGTCTCTTGATGCTCCTTAATATCTATTGCATAGCAGGAAGCCACCCCACACCGCCTAAAAAGCCTTCTAGGAGCTCTAATTAAAGGAGCCTCACTGGATTCTCACTGAAGGCCCGGGGAATTAGGAGCAACGGCCTGTGCATCCTGAAGCAACAGAATGCGGTCTCTGCGACCTCAGCCTCCTTTCCTCACATTCTCTCACACTTCCTCTCTACCTCTGCTTAATTCCTCCTGTCCTAAGGGATAGGCAACCTGGGAGGTCTTTTTCTGTTTTGTAGATGGACTGATTTACAAGGGAACCGCTGGAAGGACGAATGGAAAAGGCCAGTGATTAGAATAAACAATCACCAGATTAGATCAGTGAGGATTGACAAACTGGGCCTCTTAGCTTTAAAAAAAAAATCATTTTAGTACTAACAGAAATAATTGTTAATGTTAAAACATGTATCCTGATTTAAATGTGGCTAACACATTGGAGGATATGTAACAGTCTTTAGTATCAGTCCCTGCCAACACAGGGAAACATCCAACATCCTAGTATGCTTTGTTTCCAAGAGATGTAGTTCACACAGTACTCTGTCGTCCTCAGTAATTTCAGAATTCACATCACTTACAAAGATGCAGAGTGGCTATTTAAGGAAATCCACTTTAAAAAAAGAAAAATTAAAAAAAAAAAAAAACACCCTCCAAAACAAAGCAAACATCCCTCTCTCTCCCCCCCCCCCAAGTGCTTGAGCAAGGAGTCAACCAGTGGGATTCACAGGAGGTCCCTAAGTCAAACGCTGCAGCTGCGTTTTTAAAAAGGGTTGGATAAACTACAGCCGTTAATAACATCTGTATCCCTACCAGCTAAGATGATGACAGGGGTAATCAGATCTCGTGCTTCAGGGCGGAAGATGATTGCTGGCTGGGAGCGCAGGATCTGGCCTTTCAGGTACAGGAGTTCACAATTCAAGAATTAAGTTGCAAGAATTTCTCCTCTGTCCAGAAAATTTCACTTGGAATGGACATGAAATTTGAAGTCTGACATTTCTGTCAGATCAATGTATTAACTAATGAACTATTTAAATCAGTTCATTTCTGTCCACCCCCATCTTCACAGGGCATCTCTGCAAGATAGGACCCCCCAGGTTCAGGTGCCCTTTTCTTAAGGTTGACATTCTTTGATGTTTTCATGCCTTTTAATGGTGAGTGGATACCAAGTAACTATCCAAAAGAACATTGAAGTCAATGAGGACACATAGACTTAAGTCCCCGAATTTATGCTTAGGTAAAAAACTGTACTTAGCCAATTTTATATGCTTCACATATTTGAAATCATACACGGGCATTTCCAGTTGCTGTAGTGAATTATATATGTACACTCAGGGTGTGGGAGGGACGAATTCATCCCAAAGGTCCACATCCCTAAAGTAGTTTTTGTTGGTTGATTGCCACAATGATCACACACAGGGCCTAGCATCACAGTTAACACAGTTTTGCAAACTCCTGTGCAAGTATTAGCAGGGTAAAGCTCCTTTTCCGCAGCTATGCCAACCTGCACTGAAGGTCACAGACCAACAGGCGGCTGTGAGCCTTACAGAGAGGTTGATAGCGTTTCTTTGCAGAACAGTGGTTACAGCCTTCTGGGCGTGGAAGACAGTTGTACCCCTGGCTTCATCCCTGCTACCAAGGAGCGTTCTCTTTAGCTTGCACTCAAAAGGGCTGTTCTGGAGGATATGACTGTTAATGAGATGTTTAAGTGATGCTCCGAAACAGGTTTGGGTTTTTTTTTTGGAGGGGGGGAGGGGGAAGCTTGCAGCTGTTGAGCTGCAGACAGCCATGGGAAATTTGTCAGGAGCTCAAAGCACCATCGTTAATAACCATTATTCTGTTGTCTGGGATGTTTGTTTAAATACTGTTGACACTGTGTGCGTATTGTCATCTCTCTAAATTGTAGCTCTTAACCGCTGAAATGTTGTTGAAGACCACCTAGGGTTTCCTCCGCGTGGTGCCGAAGCGCGCATTCACCTGATGGGTAAACAAAAAACAAAACAAAACAGGGTGGTTTTTTTTTGTCTCATTTTTTCCCTCATGTGCAACAAGCAAGACATTTTCATTTTCTGAAAGGGAGGGGAAATCGCTGGGGTACAGTTAAGACACGCTGTGAATATACCCCACCTTTTGTATTTTCCACAGCGAGATAGAAAATGAACGAACCGAATTAATACAGCTCAGGTCGTCGGAACACTCGCAGATCTGTGCAGTGTGACTGCATTTTAAGACTAGCCATTAAGTGAAGAAATCAGCAACTATTCTTCTCACCAACAGCGAGCAGCCTCCACTTAAATTTTGCTTATTAAGTGAGGTCATTCGGCAGGAGGATGTCTCTGGTGGGTGGGGGTGGGGGAGTCCAACAGCCCGACTCCCAAGTTGAGAGTTGCAGATCGTGGCCGGGCAGTACAAAGCGTTTTCTATCTTGACTTATGAGGAGACAATGGCCGGGCGTACAAAGGCGCCACCTGTGACTTAACTCGGTTGACATCTCTGTTAAGGAGGGCAGAGAGGGGTCGCACGTGCACGCCATCCTGTCCCACCTTTCGGGCTGCAGCAAGGTGGCCCGGCTCCGGTTGGGGCTTTGGCCCTCAGTTGCAAAATGGGGAGCTGGGGAAGGAAAGGAAACCCGGGTGCTGGGCGCCCGCAGAGCGGAGCCCTGGACGGCCGGCTCGCCGGCCCATTTCACAGATGCGTAAAAGCGCGGCGCGGACTCGGGCCACTAGCGGCGGGTGAGCGGGAGTCCCGGGTGGGGCGGCGAGTCCTGGCCTGGGGGGCCCAACCTTCAGACCGGTGGCTTTTTGCTTCCTTCCCGAAGGTCGCTGCTGACAAATCTATCTATTTGGGGCAAATTGTCAGTGAGAAACTTCCGCTCGAACTGCGCTGGACAAAACCCGCTGTTTGAAAAGGGAAAATCCCGCGGCCGGCGCGGCCGAACAATGCCGCGGGCTGAGCGCCGGGGGCGGCGCGGGCCGCACAAAGGGCGGATTAATTGGGGCCGCGGCTGAGCGCAGCGCTCCAGCCCCACTCAGCCCGCGCCGCGGGGCGCCCCATTGACTGGGCCCCGAGCCCCACTTTTCACAAACTCCAAACAAAAGTCAATTTCTTTTTTATAAGGCGGGGGAGGGGGAGGCCGCGGAGATTCTCCACCCGCTTCTCTCCCGAGCTCTTGCTTTGGGGGTGGGGGGGATTCGGGGAAAAGGATGTTGGAGGGACGAGAGGTCGGGGAGACCGGGGGTTGGAAGGACGAGGATGCTGGAAGGATGAGGACTGGGGTGGGGATTCCGGAGGAATGGTACCCAAGAGAAACAGAGACCGTGAAAGGACGAGGACCCATAAAGTATGGAGACTCTAAAAGGATGGGAACCTCTAAGGAACTTTGGTGGGACCACTGAGGGACAGGAACTCTAAAGGGACAAAGGATGTGAACCCCAGGAGGAAGAGGAGAGGAGTCTCAGGGGACTGGGAAAAAGGGGACCAAGGGTGGAGACAGGGATGTGGGTGTGGCTGCCAGACTACTGTCCCCGCCCCTCATGCCCTCTTTGGACTCAAGGTGAGGTGCAGCCTCCCCGCCACACCCACCAGGCGGGATGGGACACCGGCGTCCCGTCTTGAGAGTGGCTGAGGAAAGGCGTGGGGTAGTGGCACTGACCCTGTTGAGGAAGGGCCCTCTCGGTTGCCGGGAGTACAGGGTGACACAGAGAAACGCCCCAATTAGTGCTCGAGCCTTGGCAGATTTGGTCACTCCTGTGGCTACTAAGCAGCTACTGTGTTCTGGCTGGAGAACTAAAGGGTGTTAGTCTATGACGCGAGGTCTAGGACCGAAGACTTCTACAGCATCCTGAGAATTCGAAGCCAGTGAGAGAGACAGAGACAGAGAGACACAGAGAGAGACAGAGAGGGAGGGAGGAAGAGAGGGAGAGGGGTTGGGCAGGCAGAGGAAAGGGGGGAGGAGGGGGAGGAGTATGAATGTCGAATGGGAAATCATAACTTGTAGCCAGTGACACTAACTGGAAGAAGTGACTTATGGGAAAAGATAGGTAATTACTCTGTAGACACACATGCTTGGAGAAGTGCTCATGATTTAAAACAAACATAAATTACGGACTCATCATTGTCCACGATCTAAACACCACAGACAGTGGAGTCTGTACCCTTCTCAGGCAGAGAGAGCAAGGACCGGAGTAGAGCCCTCTTGAGCTGACACTGAGAGGACGAAGAGATTCCTCTAACAATGGATGCTCTCCCGGCTTGCAAGCACTTATGAAGGTGTGTGTACCCTACAAACATCTCAGTCTTGGTCAGGTGGCAAAGGCCTCATTCCTCAACCAGAACGAACTTCCAGCTGGGCAGGAGTTACCTGGAGAGAGAGAGAGAGAGAGAGAGAGAGAGAGAGAGAGAGAGAGAGAGAGA
>NC_034598.1:8812096-8829798 GCF_900095145.1 Mus pahari
AGAGAGAGAGAGAGAGAGAAGACGGGAGAGGCAGCAGAGAACTGAAGCAACAGCTGACAGAGGGGTTGGTCTGTCTGAGGAGAGATCGCTTCCTCTCCTGTGTCGGCTCTACCATGGCCTTTTGGATTTAGAAGTCTGTGTGTTCCTTCCTAGGGCATCCAGCAACCCTCTCGGCACTCCTGGGTGGGCACAGTGGAAGAGTACCAAACCCGAGGCATTAAGGGGTGAAAGAAATCTTGAGGGACAGACTGAGGAGGGCAGGAGGCAGAGACCTGGACCTGGTGGTGTCAAAGAAAGTTGGTGGGCAGACCTGCTGGCAGAATCCAGTCTAGGCTCCGTTTCAACCACATTTTAAAAAGATCTCTGAGCCAGGCAGCGAACCCTCCAGATTTCTGTTGAATCTGAGGCTGTGAAAAATCAAGGACAAATATTTATCTAAAGATGTCACAACTTTGAATTTCAATGATAACTTCTCTGCTAATTTCTGGTCGGAATCTGGAGCAGCTGTGGCTATTGTGTATTTTGAATTCCCCAGAAGAGGAATTTGGGAATCCACGTTTTTCCCTCCACCAGCCCTCAGTCTGCTTTCTTTTGGGTTTGTTGGTGCCTTTTGCAAGTGCAAACAAATAAACGCTGAGACCCTCAGCTTATTGTGAAAGTTATTAACTCCTGCCAAAAGTTAATACGGCATTCAACCTTTATCAGCAAGTATGGCTTGATGCTAAGCGTGAAGCCTGCAGTCGTGCATTATGGGATGCAAGCACGAGCCTGTTAGTGAAACTGCCACACCAAAGCGAGGTGTGTACCTTAAGATGCCATGTATGACTCCTAACGGGCTTATAGCCCCAACCGCTAACAGCACCCAGCATGGTTGCTTACATTCCTGTTTTACAGGTGGAGTTCTGCTGAGCATTTATGAGAGGTCCAGTCACACAGAGGGTGACGGAGGTATTAATACCAGGCCTCCTCATGACTCCCTAGTTAACTTTTTTCCTTTTAAAATTCGTTTTATTATTTGTAAGTGTGTGTGCATGTGTGTTTGTGAGTACTGACCCTTGGAGGCCAAAGGTGTCAGATTAACTTGAGGAGCTGGGTTTACAGGCAGTCATGGGTCACCTGAAATGGGATGCCGGGAATTAAACTTGGGTCTGCTCTCTTTTTGTTGATTTTTTTTTTTCTCCTGAGACAGGATTTCTCTGTGTAGCCCTGGCTGTTCTGCATCTCAGTGTGTAGACCAGGCTGGCCAAGCTCTAGATCTGCCTGCTTCTGCCTCCTGAGTGCTGGGGTTAAAGGTGTGTGCTGTGTGTTGCCACCACTGTGTGGCGCTGCTATTGCCACCTGGTGCAACCCCAGTTGAGCCACCTCCCCAGCACTCCTTGGTTAATTTGCAAACCAAGTTTGAAGTACTTTGTCTTTTAGGAAAAGAAAACAAAACAAAGCACTTTTTTTTTTTTTTTTTTTTTGAGTTCCTCGGTGTGGATGCCATTAGAGCACAGTGGTCAAAGGTCGGCAAAGTGTGAACCCAGCTGAAAAGAAAGAAGGAGGGTCCTGGCAGCTCACGCTCAGGTTGCCAGAAAAGTGCAGAAATGGTAGGGGAGGTGCACAGCCCCAGATCAGGAATCCATAGTCAGGAGCCCAAAAGGAAGCCCTGCATCCCAAGGTCCTCTCGATGGAAGGGTGGTTGTGGGGCCAGACTGTAATCCTAGGTGTTGGGAGGTAGAGGCAGGAGGACCGTAAGTCCACAGTCACCTTCAGCTACGGAGAGACGTGAGGACAGCTTAGTCTACTGTGAGGACAACAAAGGGGAGGGAAGGGGAGTGAGTGGGGGAGGAGGAGGGGGAGAGAGGGGGAGGGAAAAGAGGGAGAGGAGGGAGAGAGGGGGAGGGAAAAGAAGGAGGGGAGGGAGAGAGAGGATGGGAAAAGAGGGAGAGGAGGAAGACATGGAGGGGAGGGAGGAGAGAGGGAAGGGGAGGGAGAGGAGGAAACAGGAAGAGGGAGAGAGAGGTGAGGGAAAAGGAAGGGGAGAGGGAGGGAGCTCTGCCCAAGTGTGAAGCTTTTAATAGTCTAGTCCTCCAAGAAGCAGAGCAGAGGAGACAGTCTGAGCCTCAACACCTTAGCCAAGGTCAGGGAATTAAGATACAGCTAACATTTGATGGTGAGCTGTATCAAGCCAGTAAAATGCTGGATATCTACACAAGAAAAGAAAGAAAGAAAAGCATGCACAGGAGAATGCAATGAAATGCATGCTCACACCTGAGCTGCTGTGTCAAAATGAGAATTTTAGTGTCCACAAGGAGGCCTCTTTGGGACAGCATCACCCAGCCCTTCCCAACAACTCACTGTTTGCATTGTAATCACACACACACACACACACACACACACACACACACACACACGGTTGGTGGGCACCATGAAGTTTACTTTTTATCAACTTTATAAACAGAAGCAAGCGTTAGTCTTCAGCGGGTTGTGCTTTCTGCCCTCTCAATAGGTTGGTATTGAGTTAATTGTGGTAATTTCCTCCATGTGGTACAGCCGTGTCTCATTGGTGTGTAGATGTCTGCTGTGGGAATATGCTGCAAGTTGTTAATCCTGCTACTGTTAGTGACCACGTTGGGGGGGGGTTCCATCTTCTCCAGCTCCTCTTCCTGGCTCACCTCCTCTTGCATCTCCTCTTTCCCCTGCTTCTCCTGTTTCCTTCACAAAGATCTGCCCATCTTTCCCCCTCCTGCCCCTCTCCCCGCAGTGCTGGGAGGCAAACGCCACTCCACCATTCACTTGGCTTTGTCTTATTTTTGTACTCCCAAATCATTCACTGAGTTTTGTAGTTCCCTGTCTACCTTTAAGTCTTTGTCCCAGTTAGGTGTGCTTTTGCAGACGGTGTGAAGTGGGTGGTAAACCTGTATTTGTCCAGGGTTAGTGCATCTTCTCAGTAATAGTGATTGGATTTTTTTTCTCGATTATTGAATTTATTTGTAGGGTGTCATAGGCATGGCTGGTATGGGCGTGGATGTCAGAAGACAGCTTGCAGGACTTAGTGCTCAACTCTTACCCTGTGGCCTTCAGGCATCGAACTCAGATTGTCAGGCTTGGTGGCAAGCTCCCTTACTTACTGAGCCATCTCAGCTGACTCAGTTCAATCTTTCTAAAGGCTGTCGTCAGTGTTTTGTAATAAGGCTTATTTTTTTTCTAAACCAGCAGTGTACAACTTTAAAAAAAAGATTTATTTATTTAATGTCTATGAGTACACCATTGCTCTCTTCAGACACACCAGAAAAGGGCATCAGATCCCATTACAGATGGTTGTGAGTCACCATGTGGTTGCTGGGAATGAACTTGGGAGCTCTGGAAGAGCAGTCTGTGGTCTTAACCACTGAGCCATCTCTCCATCCCAAATGTACAACTTTTGTTGGACTTAAATGATATATTTTGCCATTATGATGATTCCTCCTCCTATTCTTCCTCCTCTCCCTCCTCCTCTTCTTCCTCCTCCCCTTCTTCCTCCTCCTTCTCCTCCCTTTCCTCTTCCTCTTCTGTTTTTGTTTTTGTTTCTTGAGACAGGGTTTCACTGTGTAACCCTGGCTATCTTGTAACTCACTCCGCAGACCAGGCGAGCCAGGACTCACAGAGCTCCACCAGCCTCTAGCTCCCACACTGTGTAACCCTGGCTATCTTGTAACTCACTCCACAGACCAGGCGAGCCAGGACTCATAGAGCTCCACCAGCCTCTAGCTCCCAAGTGCTGTGATCAGAGGCACGTTCTGTCACCACCCAGCATTAGTGACATTTTCCTAAACATTACACTTTCTTACCAACATTTGTACTGTATTGAAATATACGCTGATTGACGAATTCTTTTATGGATCATAATAATTTTCCTTAGTTTCTTTGGGGTTGTCTGTATGGTTAATACAGCATTTACATGCGGCACATTTCTATCCTTCTCATTTCTTCTAAAGTTTGACTTATTTTCTGTTTGCCACCTCAGGCTAGGCCTCTGATACAATCTTACGTAGAGTGGGGAGGCATTAACTCTGTTTTCTTTGACATTAAGGAATACAGGATTTAGGATGCATATGGGTGTAGAATTTGTGTGTCTTTTTAGTGAATTAGGTAAAAAAAAATAATTTCTAGTAATTCTATGGCTTAATCCTTTAGCTACACCAGATTTCTTTTAAAAAATATTGTTCTTATATCATTAAATTCTTTCATACACTTGGATCTCTTCTCTTTAATAAATTCATTGTTAAGGTTGAGTCAGCTATGTTTGTAGTTAGCTCCTAGAACTCATGTAGTCAGGCTGGCTTTGAACTCATGGAGATCCGCCTGTTCTGCTTCATGAGTGCATATGGATTAAAGGCATATGCCACCATACCTTGCTCATTTTTCCTATTTTTCATTTATTATATGCTATTACTTATGTAGTACTATACTCTGCACTCACAGGGTACTCGTGGGTGTGTGCTTGGCCTCGTGGGCCTGAGGACTGGTACCTTTTAACAACTTTGGGAAAGTGTTAACTGTTACCTCTTTGAAAAATGCCAGCCTGGCGTGGTGGCGCATGCCTTTAATCCCAGCAGCACTCGGGAGGCAGAGGCAGGCGGATTTCTGAGTTCGAGGCCAGCCTGGTCTACAGAGTGAGTTCCAGGACAGCCAGGGCTACACAGAGAAACCCTGTCTTGAAAAACAAAAAACAAACAAACAAAAAAACCCCGAAAATTTACTAATCCCCAGGTCTCTGGTTAGATTAAAATTTAGCACCTTCTTCACATTTTTAAACTTGACTGCTTTCTAGAATTTTTTTTTGCACTGTTTGCTTCTGAACTGTATTCTGGAAAATATATATACCTATTTTCCAGTTCACTAATTTTCTCTTCTGTATAAATGGGAAATGCCTTCCAAATAAAGAGGAATCACTGAAATTTTTATTTCCTAAAGTGTGATTTAGATCTATTCCAGAGCTGATGAAATGCTCCTTGTAATCTGTTTCTTGAAATTGTTTTCTTTTTTTATTTCTTTACTTCTTTCTTTCTTTCTTTAATGTATGAGTTCACTGTCGCTGTCTTCAGACACACCAGAAGAGGACATTGAATTCCCATTGCAGATGGTTGTGAGCCACCATGTGCTTGCTGGGAATTGAACTCAGGACCTCTGGAAGAACAGTCAGTGCTCTTAACTGCTGAGCCATTTCCCTACCCTACCCCCGCCTTTTTTGACATTATATTTTCTGTGTACAATTGTCTGCATGCATGTGACCACGTGTATATGTGCGAGTGTCCTCAGAGGCTAGAAGAGGGCTTTGGTTCCTTGAAACTTGAATTGGTGTGTGTGGGGTGTGTGTGCGTGTGGGTGTGTGTGTGTATGCTGGGAACTGAACCCAAGTCTCCAAAGAGAAATTTAACTGATGAGCTATCTCTTCTGCCCCATCTTGCTAATGTTTAACATTCATTGTTGTTAATGTCGGGAGAGCATGCATACTGTGGAATGGGGGGTGGTTCAAAGGACAACTTTATGATCTCAAGACTCTCCTTCTGCCTTTAAGTGGGTTCTGGGAATTGAACCGAGGTTCTCAGGCTTGCACAGCAACAGATCCACCCAGTGAGCCCCCTTTCTGGCTCTACTCACTAACATTTATAAGCTCCTATTTTGTTTTATTAAGCAGGTGGCACTTGGAAGTGGACATTTCTGGTTTCTTTGGAGACTCAGTTGTGTCATGTGATGTTTTTCTGTTGACTCTCTTATGAGAAGATGTTTTTGCTGAGGCAGAGGTGTGGGAGGATGTTTGGCTGAGAACAGACACTTGGTATTTTTTTTCTGGATGCAGCCTGGAAAAGATGTTTTGCTAGAGTGGATGCTTGAGAGAACAGGTGATGTCTCAAAATAAACAAACAAAACCAAGCTTGGTGTTTCAAGCCTTTAATCCCAGCACCCAGGAAGCAGAGGCAGGTTGATCTCTGTGAGTTCCAGGCCAGACTGTTTTACACACACACACACACACACACACACACACACACACACACACACACACACAATCCTGTCTCAAAAACCAAAACAAAAAAACGAAAATCCAAAAAGCTGAGCCATTAATTTAAAACTTAATGCCCAGAAAAACCAATTTCACAATACATATAGTCAAGGGACTGGGAGAAACTATAAGCAGTAATTGGCTGGTGTAGGATTATTTTCTTTATTATTTTTCTGTGCTGTTTAACTTTTGTATAATCATAAAATGTTTACTTTAAGATTTTTTTAATTTATTTTTTTATTTCATGTATGTGAGTGTCTTCAGACATACCAGAAGAGGACATTAGATCCCATTACAGATGGTTGTGAGCCACCATGTGGCTGCTGGGAATAGAACTCAGGACCTCTGGAAGAGCAGTCAGTGCTCCTAACCACTGAGCCATCTCTCCAGCCCCATACCTTTACTTTGAAGGTTTAGTTTGTGTTTATGACTATTGACTCCATGTATGCGTGTGTACCACTGATGTGACTAGTACCTAAGTTGGTCAGAGCACTGTATGTCCTGGAATTGGAGGATGGATAGTTGTGAGCTGCCATGTGGGTTCTCAGAATGGAATCTATCCCTCTGCAGGAGCAGAAAGTTCTCATAAATGCCTTCCATCACTCATAATCTGTTTTTTAAAATCCTAGGTTCTCTTTAAATTCACAAAGCAAAAACGGAAACACTGAGAAATATTTATTTTAAACACAAGTGAGACTTTTCTTATGCCTGTTCTATAAAATTAGGCTTTATTTTTTATAAAATTACATCCAGATAAATTATTTCCACTCATATTCAGCCTAGAGCTGCAGCTCAGAGGTGGAATCCTTGCCTGGTACCCACAATGCCTTGAGTTCAGTTCCCAGCCTAGGACAGAGAGAGATCCTCTCACAGACAGATCTCTGTGAATCCCAGGCCAGCCTGGTCTACATAGTGGGTTCCAGGCCGGCCGGGGATCCAGGGAGATGGGCGTACCCTAGAGCTTGCTAGTCACCCAGCTCAGTCACGCAGCTCCAGGTTCAGTGAAAAACTGCCTCAAAGAATAAGGTAAAGAATAAGAAAAAGATAACTGACTTCTTGGCCTACACACATACACCATACACACACACACACACACACACACACACACACACACACACGACCACATATACCACACTGACACACACACATGTACACAGATGCACATGTGCACATACACACCAGAGCCACACACATATACACACATTCACACAGACACATATACACATGTTTGTGAACACACATATACCACTCACACACATGCACACACTCATGTACATGCACATATGCACACACATTTATACCGCTCAGACATACACACTCACACATGCACACTCACACACACACACACACACACACACACACACACTGCAGCTTTGTAGGCAACTTTCATCACTTTCATTCAAATCCCTGCTGTCTTCACAGAGGCTGGCTGTAATGTGGCTGTGAGAATCAGGAGGCAGGTCCATCTGTGAAAACTCAGAGTCTTTGGAGTAACCAATCAAAGGTCAGGGACAGAGCCTCAAGGTGGGCAGCTCCTGCTGCAGGGGAGTGGCATAGAAGGGAAGTGTGTAAGGCCTTGAACACACACAGGTGACTTCACAAAGAGTGACAACTGACTGAGGAGCTGTGTGTGTGAGTGTGTGTGTGTGAGTGTGTGTGTGTGTGTTAAGACTTCCTAGGACTTGACCGGCTTTTTCCTTTCTCTTTTTCTCTGTTTCATCTTTCCTTTCTTTTTCTTCCTCATCTTCCTCCTCCTTCTTTAGACTGGCTGTTCCTGGAAAGTGAAAAAAAAAGAATGCTGAATGATTCGGTAAAAAGCAGTGGGAGAAGAGAGGAAGAGGAGGAGGAAGAGGAGGAAGAGAGGGAGAGGGAGGAGGAGGGGGAGGAGGAGGAAGAAGAAGAGGCAGAGAAGGAGGAAGAGGTGGAAAAGGAGGTAGAAGAGGTGGAGGAGGAGGAGGAGGAGGAGGAGGAGGAGAAGGAGGTGGAGGAGGAATAGGAGGTGGTGGAGGAGGAGGTGGTGGTGGAGGAGATCCAACACCCTCACACAGACAAACATGCAGACAAAACACCAATACACAAGAAATAAGAATAAATACTTCATTTAAAGAGAGCACTGGGGGCTGGTGAGATGGTTCAGCAGGTAAGAGCACCCGTCTGCTCTTCCAAAGGTCCTGAGTTCAAATCCCAGCAACCACATGGTGGCTCACAACCATCCATAACGAGATCTGGCGCCCTCTTCTGGAGTATCTGAAGACAGCTACAGTGTACTTATATATAATAAATAAATAAATCTTTTAAAGAGAGAGCACTGGTTGTTCTTCCAAGGACCCAGGTAAAGTTCCCGTTGCACATGGGATGGCGCGCAACCTCCTGTAACTCCAGCCCTGGTGAATATAGCGCCTCCTCTGGCCTCTGCAGGCACTGCATATTTGGTGATGTCTAACCCCGCAAATGTCCCAAATTACAAGTTCGGCCTTTTACTTCTGTTTTCTGGCCTCTGTCACATAGAGTGAGGTAAGGGATGGTTATGGTGTGAATACTTAGACAGGGAGGCCCTGGTCTCTCTGCTCATCCCTACCTTTTCCTGCGGATTCTGTTTTCCCTAAGAGCAAGTAGGGAAACTAATTCAGGCACACTGATCCAGAAATCTACAGAGACACAAATGACCCCAACGTGGAAGAGTGCTTTCCAAAGTTACTTTCTCTACTGCCTGCTCTGTCAGGCCACACTGTATACTGTCTGGGCTTTCTTTTCAAAGGCCCATTAGCAGGTTACCTGATGCTCTTCTCTGAGTGAGGGTGGGGGAGCTTTGACCTGGGGCCTGCTCTTCCTACCCCACCCCCTCCACAACTGTCACCTTAATCCACAGTCATGCTGTAAGTGATAAATTTCACAGATAAAAAGTTTCATACTCAAATCAAGTACATTTGGAAGCACCTATGTGAGGATAGAGTGTGACGGAGGTAAAAGGACTGTTAGCAGAGTTTGAAACTTCCAGCTATTTTTATTTTAAACCTTCTACTATTCAAACTCAGTATTAGACTTCGTTTTTTTTAGGTAAATGTTTTTGTCGAAACAAATTTTCAGTAGTTTTTAACTAGTTACTTATCTTGCTATTTCGATTTAAATTTCTTAAAATTTCTTTTTATTTATTAATTTTTCTCTGTGGCATGCTGTGTACAGGCAAGAAACATTAATATTAAAAGAGATAAACTCTGTAAGATTTCACCTAATTCTGACACTATTACTACCCCAAATGATTCATAGTAAGCAGTGTATTTGAAAACATGATTAAGACAGAGTTAAATCTACTCTGCTACATTATCCAGGCCATTGCATCTCAGTTGTTAAAAAAAAAAGTCTTGGGACTAGAGAGGTGATGGCTCAGCGGTTAAGAGCATTCATACTCTTCCAGAGTTCCTGAGTTCAATTCCCAGCAACTACATGATGGCTCACAACCATCTGTAATGGGATCTGATGCCTTCTTCTGGTGTGTCTGAAGACAGTGACAGTGTACTCACATACGTAACATAAATAAATCTTAAAAAAGAAAACAAAAGAAGAAAAAGTCTCTTACTGTGTTTAAAGAAGTTACTTTCCACCTAAGTATATGAGCCCCTGTCCTGGTTAACTTCCAGCCGGGTTGCTGTGCTGAACCACTGAGATAAAAACCCATCGTGGGGCTGGAGAGATGGCTCAGCGGTTAAGAGCACTGACTGCTCTTCTGAAGATCCTGAGTTCAAATCCCAGCAACCACATGGTGGCTCACAACTACCCGAAATGAGACCTGGTGCCCTCTTCTGGTGTGTCTGAAATCAGCTACAGTGTACTTACATATAATAAATAAATCTTTTAAAAAAAAAAAAAACAAACCCATCGTGGAGAGGAAACATTGTTTTACCTTACTGCTTGTTCATCAGCAGAGGCATGGAGGAACCCTGCTTACTGGCTCACTTTCAGGACCACATTAGTTGCCTTTCTTGTACAGCCCAGACCCACCTGTCTAATGCTGACACCGCCCACAGAGGGCTGGATCGTTCTGTCTCAGTTAGCAACCAAGAAAACCCTTCATCTCGTGCCCATAAGCCACTGATGAAGTCAGCTCCTCAGGTGAGAATCCTGCTTGCCAGGTGTGTCAGGATGCCAACCAAGATTATCCATCACAGACTAACCCGGGGAACCAGGTTAGAGGACTTACAAACTACCAGGAGATTGTATATTAAGAGAACTAGAGTTACCCAACCTGAAGATCTTGTCAGCTAAACTCTATAAAGATTCCGTAGTTCTGCTGGCTGCAAGTTTAAACAGAATTGCCATGGCAATTATTAGTAGTAGTAATCAAAAATTGACCTGTTTTTCATCCTAAAGATTCTCTTAAAATCTATATATTTTCGCTAAATTTTTATGTCCAGCCCTAATTACTGACAGTTACTACACTTGAAATTAGTTATGTCGTATTAATCAGTTAGTAGCTTACAGTCCAGCTGTTATAGCAGGTATCTTGAGTCTTAAATGCTTTAAAGTCATCATTCTTAAATATCTTAGCTTTTTAACTTTAAATACTTTTAAAATTAATTAGTTAATTGTGTGTGTGTGGGGGGGTGGTCTTTCCCATATTCGTGCCGCAGCATGCCTTTCTAGCCTTCCCTTCTTTCTACCATATACACCCTGGGAACCAAACTCAGTCAGACATCACATTAGGTGCCTTGACCCACTGAGCCATCTCGTTGGCCCAGATTTTAGTATTTTAAGCCTAGTAGAGTAATTAAAAAGAGAAAAGCACTGGAAAATAATAGTGCAGGCTAAATTATGTATGAAAATTAAAATCCGGTAGTTTATACATTTTCACAGATTTGTAAACTGTTTTGAAATCCTCAGGCTGATGAATTTGAACTTCTCCCTTTTTTTGTATCAAAATCTGAAAGTTGCTATCACCTTTTAAAAATTGTATAATAACTGGGGCTAGAGAGGTGCCTCGGGGCTTCAGGGCTAGGCTGCTGCTCTTCCAGAAGCTGGGCTTCAGTTTGCTGTGCTCAGCAGGCAGCTCAGACTCACGTCTCCAGCTTTGGAAATCCAGTGCCCTCTTCTGGCCACCGTGGGTACTGCATACAAGTGGTGCACAGACACACATGCAGGCAAACACTCATTCATATAAAAAAAATGTGTAATAAAACAAGCACACAGACAGAGTCTCTCTGGCCTGGAACTTGATATATAGGCTAAGGTAGCCTCCAACTCACAGAGATCCCCCTGCCTCTGCCTGAATGCTAGGAATCAAGGTGTGGGCCATGATGCATGGTTTCTTATCTATTCTTGCTGTGTGCTAGGGACAGCACAGAGTTTAGCTGTTGTCCTCTAAACCCACACATCCTCCCTGGAAGAAACTACTGTTCTAATCCATCTTACAGATAAAACAATGCAGGCCTGTGCGGGAGACTAAACCCAGAATGCTTGCTCAGATCTATCTCGGCTCATTTGTTCACTTACTGTACAAAATGTGTAAGTCAATAATGTGTAGGATGCTTGAACAGAGAGAAACACTGTTCTCATGAAACACGTAGTCTGCTGACAGGTGGAATCTTTTTGTCCAGTTTTGCTTTAATGACTGCATACCTGAAAATCAAATTAGGGGAAATCATTATGGTATGTGTGTGTGTGGTGTTCAAATCCAGGAACTGGCACATGCATAAGGAGAAAGGCCTTGGGAAAATGACACTGCAGACTACAGCAAAACACAGGTAAATACTTTCCCTGATAAGCGACACGTTTTCTTCCTGAGATGGGCATCTCACTGTGTGGTTCTGGCTGGCTTCAGTGCATTAATCCCTCTCTCTCGGGATAGGGTCTCCACAAGAAGACCAACCTGGACTCTTGGGGGCTCTCAGAGTCTAAACCTCCAACCAAAGAGCATACATAGGCCAGACCTAGACCACCTGTACATATGTAGCAGATGTGCAGCTTGGTCTTTATGTGAATTCCTCCAACCACTGGAGTGGGGGTTGTCCCAGACTCTATTACCTGCCTGCGGTTCCTGTTCCCCTAACTGGGCTGCCTTGTCTGGCCTCAGTGGGAGATGATGATGTGCCAAGTCCCTACAGTGACTTGAGGTACAGGGTGGGGACCTTCCCCTTCTCAGAGGAGACAGGAAGGGGGAATGGGAGGAGGGGCTGTGTGAGGGAGGGTCTGGGAAGAGGGGGACTGCAATCGGGGTATAAAGTGAATAAATAAGCTAATAAATAAAAAAGAATTAAGAATCCTTGTCTCTCAGTCTGTCTGGGATCACAGGCACATATTACTACAGTTGGCAAAATAACAAAAACCAAAACCAAAATGAAACATCTTTTTAACCATACAGTCCACAGTCATTTTTGAAAACTGACCCTGGATGGCATCCTACGTCTATCCTCTTCTGTACCTGTTGCCTTGCCTGGTTTATGGAGTTCTGGGGGAAACTCCCGGGGCTTCCAGCACACTAGCAAGTTCTCTAGCAATGAAGCTACATCCACGGCTAATTATCAAGCCATCTTTCGAGGCAACACCTTAAAAGAAAATCATACTTTTTTTTTTTTTTTTGAGTCAGATCTTTTCTATGTAGACCAGATTGGCCTGAACTCTGCCTCCTGAGTGCTGAGGTTAAAAGAATGAGCATCACACCTGGCCCCAGATCGTTCCCCCTATGGGTTGTGTACGTGCCTGTGCAAGTGTGCACTGGGGGGAGAAGCTAGGAGAGTGTGTCAGATTCCCTGGAGTTATAGGCAGTTGTGAGCCACCAGTGTGGGTGCTGGGGGTACTGGCTCCTAACTGATGAGCCGTCTCCCCAGCACCTATCGCCCAAAAACATTAACGCCGAGGTTGCAGTCAGGATTTTTGCATGTGGTAGGGCAGTGCTTCACAGATGAACTCCATCTTCAGCTCTTCTCTGCATGTCTTGTTTTCACTCTGTAGAGCACTGCTCCTCTGAACACTCTTGACGGGTTTCCATGGCGACGGGGTGAGGGGGGTGCTTTTTAAAGATGCTCTTGGGCATGCTGCTGGGTTCCAGGAAAACCCCGTATTTAACTTTTGGGGGATCTGCCAAACTATTTTCCAACAACAAAACACAGTAGGTCAAGTGGTCACCTGTCACCAACACCTGTCACTGCCCATCTTCTGGCTCCTAATGATGTGGAGGAGGGTGGCTTCCATGTGGCTGTCATTTGCATTTCCCCTGAGACTGGTGGCATGGAGGAGTCCTCTGCTTTCATTTATTTTACTTAGTTAGATTTATTTATTTTAGTTTGTGTGTGTGTTGCCTGCACACATGTCTGTGCACCCGTGAGTTCCAGGTGCCTGAGGAGATCAGAAGAGGGCGTTGGATTCCTTTGGACTGGAGTTACAGATAGTTGTGGGCTACGGTGCCAAGTCATCTCTCTAGCTCCAGGGCATTTCTTTTTATGATTAACAAGAGGAGAGGAGCAGAGGAGCCCTGTAGACTCCCGTGAGAGGTTTTTGTATGTATTCCCTGGGTCACACTCAGCAAGGTGACAACACTTGACTGGCCATCACTGAGGTTTCAAATGCAATGCAAGAACAATTCAAAATGGCTCAAACAGTATGGAAACCTGTAAAAGTAGCTTCTATTCTCCTGGTGTAATTGTCATTTCAAGGTTTACTGCCTCCTTCTGCTAACCAAGACCTAGTCCCGGAAGCGTCTAGCCTCCATACAATCTGATCTAGGTCTAGAATGCTTTCAGCCTCTGAGGCTTACTGCTGAATAAGCTCACCCATTCTAGTTCTTTCTGGCTCAAACTCTTCTCCATGCTGACTGTTTCAATCTGGTTTCTCTTAACTTCTCCTTAATTGCTCTGCTTGGCCACATCCTATCATTGGCAATCTGTTGTAATGTCTGGCTCTTTCTCATTCTCTGGCACATTCTGTCTTCACCTGTGTCTAGCTTATTTTCTCTCTGCAACCCGTTTCTGTAATACTGTCTCAGTAAAACCCCCTCCTCTTTCTTCTGCACTATAGAAGCCCTCAAGTAGCCTCTCTTTCCTCTGTCTTCTTGTATGAGTTGGGCATATCCCATTCTGTCAAATCTCTCTCTGATTCGTCACTTTGTCTGCCACTCAATTGAACATCATTTTTAAACATGGGTGCTTCTACAAACTAACTTTATGTCATTGTTTGGGACTAAAGATGTGTACTAAGGGCATGTCTGTTTTCCAGCCAGAGGGATTAAAGGTATGTGCTATGGGTAAACCACACCACAACTAGAAACAAGTTTTTTACTGTCTGGGGATCACATTATGATCAAATATCCTGGAATAGAAACCTATTGTTTTACATGTTTTCTGAGTTCCTCCCTTTGCTGTGGTACCTAAGTGTGCATGTTTTTGTTTGTGTATTTACTGCTTTGTAGTGGTCACGTGGCTGCTGGAATTCTGGGCAGCCCAGCTGGACCAGACAATGTCTAGTGAGAGAAAAATCCCTCCTCTGCTGGTCCTTCCTTACATCCCTAGAACTATACTTGTGCCCTAATCTAATCTAATCACTAGCAAAATAAATAGTAATTCCTAACCCTGAAATAGGATGTACCACTGTAGGCTTTGATTTTTTTTTTAACCGACTTTTAATAAAGGTGCTCAAATGCTTTGACCCCCGCCCCTTTCTAGCCCACTGTCCAAAGGTAGAAGAGAAAAGATGGTAAATAGGACAAGGGGTTGTGGACCTGCTTAGAAGTAGTTCTTTGGGATGATTCCAATCTCCGTTGTCAGGATACCAGCAGTCCAGTTCAGTAGTGTCAGGACACCAAACACTGATCAGCAGCGATGGCATGATGTAGCAGAAGCAGCCAGGCTTCTGCCAAATCTGAACAAGTCAGTGGGAGTGACCAGAATCAGCTGGGATGCCAGGAGTTCTCTGCTGTGCCTCTTTCACTGAAGTGAAGCTCAGCAAGGATGAGACTAATGAAGCCTGCCCAGGCTAGCTGTGCAGGCGCTCCATCACTGCCCAGGCTAGCAGTGCAGGCGCTCCATCACTGCCCAGGCTAGCTGTGCAGGCGCTCCATCAATGCTGAGTCCTCTGTATATACTCTCCCATGGGTCAGAGTCTGTATCAAATGACCCAACCAGACACTTCCATTTCATACCACTTCCTTCAGCTGGAACCAAATGATTGTTTTACTGACAGAGGAGGGGAAATGGATGTTGGTCCAGGCAACTAACAGTGTCTTCAATACAGGCAACAGCATCATGAGAAGGGAAAGATTAGGTTGGGTCTCAAAATTGCTTCCCTAGAAGCATTGACACAACACTAATTCTTTATGGTTCAACCCAATAATTCCCAGAGCCGTGTAGACAGACAGATTGGATCAAGGAACAGGGAGAAAATAGTATTTGTCCCAGGTTTAGTTCAGTCACTTACGACAGCTCATGAAGTGTGAATCACTCAGAGTGATTGATACAAGTAAATCAGGCCCCTGTGGGTGAGAATAATTTGCATAATACAAGATCTTAACTGATGTCTATTCTTCTTTATCTCTTTCTTTGAATGTCTCAAATGCTAGGCATACCTAGCCCTTGGCAAAGGCTAAAGTACCTGGCCTCTAATTCCTGCTGATGAAGGTGGTTACTATTGTATTTATACAGATTTAACAGCTAGTTGAGTTTTATTCTTAAACAATTAAGTCAGAGAATATGCTATTTTGTTTTCATTTAAAATTGTTAAAGATTAGAAAGAGAAAGTGACTGTGCCTTCCATCTTTAGTCTTTTATTCCAGGCACACCATGAGAAGTCTCTAACGAATTACTTATAATAAATATAATATTGACTAATTCCTAGGATTGGGCCACATGTTATTTAATTGTGCTGAGCTATGCACAGATGTCTTGGAGACTGGGAGTCCTCTCTTTTAAAAAGGTTTATTTTATTATGTGTGTGTGCTTGTGTGTGTGTCTGTCTATCTGTCTGTCTGTCCCACTGTGTATATATGAGTGTGTTTCTCTTTGTGTGTGTGTGACTATTTCTGTGTGTATGTGTGTTTCTGTGTGGATATGTGTGTGAGTGTCTCTCTCTGTGTGTATGTATATGTGTCTCTGTGTGTCTCTCTGTATTTATGTGTTTGTGTCTCTCTATGTGTATTTGTGTATGCTTCTCTCTCTCTCTCTCTCTCTCTCTCTCTCTCTCTCTCTCTCTCTCTCTCTCTCTCTGTGTGTGTGTGTGTGTGTGTGTGTACAGGCACATGCTTACATGAGGATACCCAAGAAGGAACAGTTACAGGTGGCGGTCAGCAGCCTAATGTGAGTTCTGGGAACTGAACCCTGGTTCTTTGAGAGAGCAGATAGCTCTCCTAGGCGCCAAGCCATCTGCTCTGTCCAGCCCTGCTGCTCTCTTTTGTAACTTTGAATTTCTAGTTCTGTTTTTAAGTAGTAAATATGTTGGGGGAATACAAAATTCAGAAGATACAAAGTTACAGGGACCAGCTCCTCTCCCAGCAGTTCCTCATTCCCTTCACACAACAGTACTGAAAGGAGACTCCTTCTGCCAGACTCCACTGTCCCGTCTGTGGAAGCTTACCTCACAAAATGATCTCTCTTAATTCTTGTTTTTATTCATTTAATAGACTAAAAATCACTCCAAATTGAATAAGAATGCCCCCACCCTCTGAGACAGGGTTTCTCTGTGTAACCCTGGTTTTCCTAGAACTCACTCTGTGACCAGAAACTCAGACACCTGTCTGCCTTTCTGCCTCCTGAGTGCTGGGATTAAAGGTGTGCACCTCTGCACCTGGCTGAGAAGTCTCATCTTAGTTGTATTCTTTAAATTAAGTGTGTGTGTGTGTGTGTGTGTGTGTGTGCAAGAAAGAGCGAGCGAGCGAGAGAGAGAGAGAGAGAGAGAGAGAGAGAGAGAGAGAGAGAGAGAGAGAGAGAGAATTGTGATGTGTTCGGTACACAGGTGCCATTGGTGTGTGTGTATAAGTCAGAGGACTTCCAGGTGTCAGTCCTTGCTCCCTGAAGCAAGCTCTCTTGTTCACTGCTCTGTAAGTCAGGTTGGCTGCTCCAGGGGCTTCCAGAGCCTTCCCTGTCTGCCTCTAGCTTGCCCAAGGATTGCAGAAGTGCATTACTGTGACCTGTTTTATGCCAGTTCTGGGGACTCCAGCAAGCTCTTTGCCATGGAGCCAGCTCCTTGTCAGCCCACCTTTGTTTATTTATACATCTATTTATTTATTTATATATCTATTTATTTAGATACAATATTTTGCTGTGTGACCCAAGCTATCCTTGAACTTGAGATCTTCAAAAACTGCCCCTTCCTATCTACTTAACTTACTACTAACCAGTGGCTCTCAACCTTCCTAATGTTGTGACCCTTTAAAACAGTTCATGTTGTGGTGAACCCCCAACCATAAAATTATTTTTGTTGCTACTTTGTAAGTATAATTTTGCTACTGTTATGACTCATAATGTAAATATCTGTGCTTTGTGGTGGTCTAAGGAGACCCTTGAGATAGTGTCATTCGACCCCAAGGGTCTCAACCCACAGGTTGAGAAGCACTGTACTCATGTCTGTCTGTCTGTCTGTCTATAGCTGTGCTGGGATTGGATCCTGGGTGTTACGTCTGTCTGTCATTGAGCTGTGCCCTCAACCCTTATTCATAAATGAATGTTCATTTATGAATGTGTACTATTGAGGTATTGTG
>NC_034598.1:8830383-8838300 GCF_900095145.1 Mus pahari
TCCCCTCCCCTCCCCTCCCCCCCCTCTCTCTCTCTCTCTCTCTCTCTGAGACAGTGTTTCTCTGTATAGTTCTGGCTGTCCTGGAACTCTCTCTTAGACCCGACAGGCTTTGAACTCACAGAGATCTGCTTGCCTCTGCCTCCTGAATGCTGGAACTAAAGGTGTGCATCACAGCCCAGTTTTCCTTTATTTCTTAATTGTCTGTGTACATACTGCACAGTGTGCTGTGGTCAGATGAAGGTGCTCAGGGCTCAGGGTTCTCCCTCCCACCATGGAGCTTCCAAAGACCAAACTCAGGTTGTCAGGTTTGCTGCCTTCAGTCCTTGAGTAGTCTCACCAGTCTATACCATGTTCTCTCCCTCCCTCTCTTAGAGTGTCAGATCCCTTGGAACTGAAGTAATGAATGGCTATGAGCTATCTGGTGGGTGCTGGGAACCAAACCTAGATCCTCCAAACAAGAAGACCAAGTGTTCTCAGTACCGAGACATCTCTCTATCCCGGTCTATAACACAGAAAAATGGTCATGATATGGCATTGAGGTTTTTCTGTGGTTGTTTGTTTTTGTTTTTGACAGAAACTTTGGGGAATGTGCAGTAAAAATGATTCTTACCTTTCTCTGTCTCTCAGTCTCTCTGGAGATCAAATTGGGGGTCTTGCTCGTGTGCGGCTGACATTCTATGACTGAAGTGTAACCTCACTTTTGCACCCCACTGCTCTGGTTACCGATTTTGACAGAGCAGACTTCTCCTCTGACTCTGCATATGGTTTCACACTATTACAAATATTTGGGGCAGAGGAGAGCGTGGCTCAGTGATAGCACACAGAATTGGCTGTCAGCATCGCCCAGCTCTGGAGAGGATGCTTGGAGGCCAGGCTTTCCAGTCCAGCCTAGAGAGACCTCGCCTCAGAAAGAACAAAACCAAAAACCCCTCAAAGCTCAACCCCTGAAGATCAGAAAAAACCCGGCTGTCCTGCTCAGTTTTTGTGCCCCCCAGGGGAGTCCGAAGAAGCCTCAGCAAGGGTAGTATGCTTGGAGCATTTCCTAGGGAGGTGACTCGGAGGTACCCAAGCCCCTGCCTGGCCCGTCTTGCAGTCCCTCTACATAAAGGCTGGTAGCTGCTGCAGTAGCAATTTTCTCTCTAAACCCAAGTCTCTTTTGTTGGCTTGCGGAGGCTTACATTCCCCAAAAGGTAATTTGAAAGTACTGCTGAATTTAGATGCGTTTTTGCTAATTTGTTTTTATTATGCATAGAAATATTGGTATAAAAGGTGTTTCAATTATTTTCTGAGGGAGGGGCCTATGTATTCTCTGCAGCCACAAAGCTTTTAAATGGAGTTATTTTTCTCAGCCTATAATCGGTCTCCCCTTTAAGTACCTCACCAGCAAAAGTAAGTTTACTGCTCCCGGCACAATGGGCCTCTTCACTTTTTAGGTTTGGGAGACCTGGGTGACCTACGAAAGTTAATTAGAAGGTTAACAAAGACGAAGACAGAGTCGAATCCATCGCCTCTCCTTCAGCCAAAGATGTCATCCATTAATTAGGGAAATCATTCAGGTGGCCTCTATAGAATCCATAGAAAATCTGTCGGTGGCGGCGCACAGTTTTGATCAGATTTTCCTCTCCCCCAGAATGCTACCCTTAATGGTACGAAAAGCAGCGGGCCGGGGTGGGGCGAGGGCGCGGGAGGGGGCGGGAAGGATGGGTTTCAGGCGCGGGGCAGTTAACCAGCCGCCCAGCGCCCGCTTTGATTCTCAGGCTGCCCCGCATACTTGCAGCATGATGTAATAATCCTCATTGAACCCGAGAGCCCAGCGCGCCGGGCGAGCGAGCGGGAGGAGGGTGGCGCAGCGGCCGTCGGAGTCCGCAGGCTGCTTCCCGGAGCTGGGCGGCTGCGGGCGGGGGGGGGGGACCCGGGACACGGTGGGGGGCCCCGGCCTTCGCGTCCTCATGGACCACTCCTCCCCGGACTCCTCTCCCGTCCCTTGCACCCCAGAACTTCGAAGCAGTCCTCTACTCCAGGCAGGAACAACCCAACCCTGCTGGGTTCCCGTTGGAAGCTAAGCACACATGACCCTCTTCCATCCGTTTTTTTTTTTTTTTTTTTTTTTCTCCACCCCTTTCTCACCACGTTCATCCAGAATTTCTGATTTGGACAGTTGAGCCTGCACGGTTTCAGTTTGGGTAGTAGGGACATAGCATATCTTTTTTTCTTTCAATGTAGATTAAAAAAAAAATAAACCACTTAAAAGCTTTTAAACCACTTAAAAGCTGGTTTGTATTTGTGGGTCAACATATTTATATTACCAAGTAGTAACTTGTGGGCTTTCTGGAGAATTTGGGTTTTGTTTGATGTGATATCACCATCACTGTCATCGACACCACCTTCATCACCATTATCATCCCATCGTAGTTCTTTCAGACAGAATTTCAACATGTTAACCTGGCTTCAAGCTCACTATGTGGTCCAGGCTGACCTAGAACTTGTGCTACACCTCTCAAGTTCTGAGACAACAGCACACACCATGCCAGACTGTTTACTTATTTTACTTCCAGGGACTGAGCGATACCCACTGAACCATGTACCCTCAGCCCCATAGGAGACCTTTGTAGCTGGTGTGAGCTCTGAGCTGAGCCGCACACGGTGCCTGTGTGGCTTCTCTGCCCTAATCTTGCTTGCTGAGAGGTCTGGCCACTTGGCCATCCTGAAATCCTCCTGAGAAGAGAGCTTTGTCTCAGACGGGAGAATGTGAGACATGGGGGGTAGGACTGGAGTGAGATACATTTTAAAGGAACTCCCTGAGGATTCCAGTTCACACTTGCAAAAGTGGCTAGGAACTGAGAAGGGTAATTTTATGCATCTTCCTGACTGGCCATTGGATGCCCGGATACTTCGTCCAGACAGGATTCTGGGTGTGCTTGTGACATGCATGCCTCTGGGCCTGGGTTAGTGGTGGCAGCTTGTCACACAAGCTAGAGTCAAATGGGAAGAGGAACCTTAAAACCAGAAAAACACCTCTGTCAGACCGGCCAATGGGCAGGTCTGTAGGGCATTTTCTCCGTTAGTGATTGGCGTGGGAGGTCCCAGGACGCTGTGAGCAGGTGGTCCTGGGTTGATAAAGAATGAACAAGCCATGGAGGAGCAAGTCGGTGAGCAGTGCTCCCCCATGCTCTCTGCCCCCAGTAATGGACCGCAACCCCTGCAACCCCCCCCCCAGGTGAACTAACCCTTTCTTTCCCAAGGTCAGGATATTTATCATAGCAATGGGAGCCCTAACCATAGGAGGTCAATGTTCACATGTTCACATTGAGCCTCCTGAAGGTGGGTGCAGCCCAGCCAGTTGAAGAGAAGGACCAGCTGACCCTCCTGAGAATGGCTCACTACCTTTGAGATGGGACAGTGGTGTTTCCTTCCCCATCCCCACCTTGAACTCAAACTAAAACCCGTGCCTGTCCCTATGTCAGCACCCACACTTGTCCTTCTGAGTAGTGCCTCCTGTCAACCCTACCTCTGCTCATCCGTCTATCCATCCACCTTTTTGTTTGTCTTTCTCTGGAGCCTTCCTTGACAAATAGAGACTTTTGCCCGTGCTCAGTAAAGGGTTATTGTAACAGTTACCGACCTGTCCTGTGCAGGCACCTTTGGGACTGGACACTGAGTAGAAGCTAAGAGTTTTGAACTATGTCTAGATCATGACTTCTGGAACTGTGGGTTGTGATCCCCACATGGGATTGTGTAACTGATTGTATGAGTTTGGCAAGTTTGACAACAGTAAAAGATTTCAGAAGAAGTAGCTACAGAAATTAACTCAAAATCAAATGCATAATGAATCAGGGTACAGCTGGGAGAGCTTGTCTGTGTTGTAGCCCATGACCCGCTGAAGCTTGGTCTAAATGCATGGCTTATGTGGGCTATCAGACATGCAGTGCCAAAGAATACCATCAAACACCCAGATCGTGTGCTATGCGTCAAAGCGTTTTAATATGCATATAAAGCCTCCCACTCCTGTAGAGATATAATGGCTTAATTACTGAAAACAAAGGCACCGAGTATTTTTCAACTGTATTGCTTGGCACGTAAGCATCAGATTAATATAGTTTATCATTGTTCTGTTAGATTATTTGATTATTTAAAATTCCCATCTGAGTTGCAGATTCCCATACACACATGCAAATTGTTAACGAATGTTTGACTTGATATTAGGACAGAATTTCTAAAAGAAAAATTGTTAAGTGGCTCCGAACTCGTGCGGTCTGAGCATTGATGGCTATAAAATGGAAACATCAGTCAACTCTTGTAAAAAAAGGTCGAGGGTGCTCTGCATTCTGTAGTAGCAAACATTTGGCAAGATTTCATTATTTTTAAATTTTTATCTTTTTTTATGTGTACGTGTGTATGTCTGCGTGAGTATATACCACATGATTTCAGGTGCTCATGGAGGCTGAAAAGGGATACCAGACCACCCACCCTCCGTGCAGTTACAGAACAGGGGTGCTGGGAACTACACCATCCTCTGGAAAAGCTGCAGTCATACTTAACTGGGGAGCTATCTCCCCAGGCCTAGGTTTAATTCTTCACATAAAAATAGATAAGCACGGGCTGGAGAGATGGCTCAGTGGTTAAGAGCACTGACTGCTCTTCCAGAGGTCCTGAGTTCAAATCTCAGCAACCACATGGTGGCTCACAACTGTCTATAATGGGATCTGATGACTTCTTCTGGTGTGTCTGAAGACAGCAACAGTGATGGTGCACTCACATATATAAAATAAACAAGTAAATAAGCACATCTATCTCATTAGTATGCAAGCTCACTTTCAGCTTTAATAAGTGATTGGATTGTTTTAGGTAAGTTTCTTGGGGGCTGGCAAGCTGGCTTCGCTGGTAAAGACGCTTGCCATAAAGCCTGAAAGCCTGTGTTTGGTCCCTGGAACTTCTGTGGCAGGAGAGAACTAACTGACTTCCTCCCATCCTCTTTGGGCTCCACACATTCAATGTGGCAATGCACACCTTCTCCCACCACAGATATAAACCAAAACTTTTTAAAAATAAAAATAAAGGATTGTGAATGGAAAAGTTAAAAAAACAACAACTTTTGTCTGAGGAGCTGGAAAGATGGCTCAGTGGTTAAGAACTCTTGGTGAAGCTGGGTGTGGTGGCGCACGCCTTTAATCCCAGCACTTGAGAGGCAGAGGCAGGTGGATTTCTGAGTTCAAGGCCAGCCTGGTCTACAAAGTGAGTTCCAGGATAGCCAGAGCTACACAGAGAAACCCTGTCTTGAAAAANNAAAAAAAAAAAAAAAAAAAAAAGAGCTCTCGGTGCTCTCGTGGAGGACATGGGCTCCGTTCTCAGCACCCACATGGTGGCTCACAACCATGTAACTCTGGTTCCACAGTGCTCTCTTCTGTTCTCTGCAGGCACTATTCACACAGTGCACATACAGTCAGGTAGGCAGAACACTCATACACAGAGAATAAGATGTTAAAAACATTAAGAGCACAGTCTAGGATAATTTGGAATGTATGCCCCCCAAACAAACAAACAAACAAAATGAAAACAAAACCAGGTCCCCTGGTCTAGACTGCTTAATAGATGTTACATGGGCTTACAGGCACCTCTGGCTGAAGATTCAGAAGAGAAGGAATAGAGAGAAAGCCGTCATCTTTCTAGAGAATGCATAAACAACAGACCAGGTGTTGGTGGAAACAAGGGCAGTGGAGGCCGTTATGGTGAGGCCTGAGGCACAGGTTACTGTAAGCTCATCGTTACTACAGGGCTTGCCAAGTTCTGGCTTCAGGGACTTGATCTGATGGGGCAGCAGAGGAATGAAGACACACAGCCATAGCCGCAGCAAAGCTGGGATCCGCTGGACCGGGCTCTTTGATGGAGAGACTACAGCATCCCGGAAGCTCAGCGTGTTTTTGTTTTTGTTTTTGTTTTCTGTTTTTGACAGCAAGAGGGTTTATTGTACATGCGTTACACACTTGGTCACAAGAGAGAACAGGGGTTATGTCATACAGCTGCCCGAGGATGAAGCGTTATTACTTACATACAGATAAACAAGGCATCGGGGTTATCGGTTATCATATTTGGCTGAACAAGGAAGTAGTGTTAGTTGGTCTGGGTAGGAGCAGTGTGGGAGGAGTTTGCAGGCTGCAAATGTCCTGGGGACACAGCTGTAGTGGGTGATTTCTGTATACACGATGAGCATCCACAGGTAGATTGATGGCTTTGCTGTCCTGCTGAGCTTCACCAGGTGTGTGTGTGTGTGTGTGTGTGTGTGTGTGTGTGTGTGTGTGTGTAAGGGGGGCTTTGGCACATCCTTGGGGCTGAAGCATTGGGGTCCTTGACGAGGCCTCCCTCATGGCAACAATACACATTCACTCAGGACTTAATTCACTTGGGGTTTGTCCACTCCCTGCAGTGCTTGAACTGTGTTGTACTGTACTGTGGAAGGCATGTCTCTGCAAACAGTGAAACAGCATAGTCAGCAGAAAAGTGTGTGTGTGTGTGTGTGTGTGTGTGTGTGTGTGAGTGTGCGTGTGCGAGAGTGTGTGAGAGTGTGTGTGTGAGAGTGTGTGTGAGTGTGTGAGTGAGTGTGTGTGTGAGAGTGTGTGTGAGTATGTGTGTGTGAAAGTGTGTGAGTGTGAGTGTGTGTGTGTGTTCCTCTTCCTCTCACACTCTCCCCTTCACACTCCCTCTCCCTCTCCCCCTCTTCCCTCCCTCCCTCTCTCTTTCCCTCTCTCCCTCCCTCCCTCTCTCTTTCTCCCTCTCCCTCTCCCTCTCCAGAATCTCAGGCTGCCTTTGAATTGCCTTTGTAGCTGAGAATGACTTTGAGCTCTGATCCTGTACCTCCTCAGTCCCAGGGTTACTGGGCAGGCATTGCCCCCCCCCCCCCCGGTTCATTGGCACAGGTGGGAGGAGGGGTGGCACTGTGTGCACACTGAGCAAGCACTCTAGCAACTGACCTTCATTCCCCACAGGAGATCTTTGAGGTTAAAGTAACCGGGGCCTCTTTGCTGCTGGTAACAAAACTGTGACTGACAGGAGAGGGAGAGACAGAAGGAGGAATTAATTATTCCACAAAAAAGTAGCAGAATTAGAAGACACAGAAAATCCTTGACCTCTTCTTCCTGGAAAACTTGAAGCCACATGCTCTGAAAGGAGCAAAAGGTGTGGCCAAGGCCCGTTAGTGAGGGTGTGTGGTTGTGAAAACTGCGGATCTGACCTGCGACCTCCACAGTCAGGAATAGAAAGAGATCATAGCAAAACTGATGTTGCCAAGTGGACGGATCGAGCCTGCCCCCCCCACAGCTGAGCTTCCCAGAGCAGAGGTGCTGCCCCTCTGAGAGGCAGGGCTGGTCTCCAGACTTAATGGCTGACTGCAATACACCAGATGCCCTCTCCTTCATCCTGTTTCTCTCTGTGAGCCAGGAGTATCTGTGTGGACCTGCCCCACACTGCACATAGAGCACACACCTGGAGGGACTCATACCTGAGGGGTTCACACCTAGAGGGACTCACACCTGGAGGGACTCACACCTGGAGGGGCTCACACCTGGAGGGGCTCACACCTGGAGGGACTCACACCTGGAGGGGCTCACATCTGGTGGGGCTCACACCTGGAGGGACTCACACCTAGAGAGGACTGTGGCTTAGCTTGAGTCTCACCTTGATCGTTGATCTCATATCCAATCAGGTGATATTTAAATGAAGATTTGGAATTTTAGAGTCAGATTTTTCAGAGTGCAGTGGAAGAGGATATGATTTGGGATAACAAGGAAGGATATTACATACTAATGTTAGGTCTCAAACCAGGGACAAAGGCTGCAGTGCCTACATAATATATCAAAGCAGAGCCAGGTGTGGTGGCTCACGCCTTTGATCCCAGGACTCGGGAGGCAGAGGCAGGCAGATTTC
>NC_034598.1:8838565-8852437 GCF_900095145.1 Mus pahari
TATATATATATATATATATATATATATATATATCAAAGCAGACCGGGCCTCCAGGTTCTCCCAGCATCCCTCAGTCCCTACCTGTTACAGGGAATGGCTGGCAGACCACACCCTCTATCTTGAACTCTGTAGGGGCTGGGATGCCCTCCCCCAGATGCCCTTCCCTATAGAATCCAGACATTCTGGTTACCTGGTTTTATCTACCCTCCAGTACACTGGCTCTCCCTCTCCCCTCCCCCTTCTCCCAACACAACCTGGCTCAGGGCCATGTTCACTCTGGATGCTCCCAGATGCCCCTGCCTCTGGCTATGTGCTTCCTTCTACCTACTATAATAAACCTTCTCCTCCACCATAACCTAGAAACAGTCAACATCCTTCCTTTTCATTTCTTTTTTTCACTATGCCTTGTACCTGGTGATCACTAGCTAACACTGTAAAAAGCCACCCAACAAACATAACAGCGCACGTCCCAGAGACTGAAATAGAAATGGCACCTCGGTGGCCTCGTCAGCTTTCACGCACGGTTTCCATCCCCTCTAGGCTGAAAGCGACCATTATGATTGGCCATTTCTCCGTATCCTGGGAGGCGAGTGTGACCGGGTGATTTTTAGGGACCACTTGAGGCTCCTTTGATTGGATAGATGAGTGAGGGGTACGTGACCCTAAACCCCAGCACTGTCCAGTCCTCCCATGATCTGTTTCATGCTGAAGAATGGTTTAGTTTGAATTTTTGCAGTAGAAGGGATTGAGCCCAGAATCTCCCAGATGCGAGGCAAGCGCTCAACCACTGAGTATCCTCAAACTTCCCAAAAATAACTACTGATTAATAATAAACATTCCCATCATGTGTGTACATGGGTGTTTTGCTGCAGACATGTCTATAGCACATGCATGCCTGATGCCCTCCGTGGCTAGATCCCGAGAACTGGAGTTAGACATAGCTACGAACTGTCTGCCCTGTGGGTGCTAGGTACTGAGCTCACGTCCTACTAAAAGCTGTCTCTGCAGCCCCAGAGAGATGTTTAAATTCACGGCTCCCAAGTAGCCAGCAAGGCTACCATGTCTATGCGAAGAGGAAACACTTTATTAGAAACGCTTTCCAGTGCAAATTTGATTGATTTTTTTTTTCCTGAAGTCTGGAGAGATGCTACGGATAGTAAGAGCACATGCTGCTCTTGCAGAGGACCCAGTTCCAGCACCCACTCTGTAGCTCGTAAAGGTCTGTAACACATACGCGGTAAATAAGTCAAAACCAAAACCAAAACCAAAAACCCTTCAGAGGTTGAGAATAAAAGCATTATCTGATTAGCATGAAATTTTTGTTAGAAACAGTTCCTTTCCTATGTGCCTGAGAATTCAAATTTGAATATAATCACTTACAACTCAAAATGGCAGCTAAAGGCCAGCAAGAAGGCTCACAGAATGCTTGCCAACAAGACTGACATGACCTACATTCAATCCCTAGGACCCACATAGTGGACAGAAAGAATGGACTCTCAAAAGTTGTCCTCTGAAACTCACATGTGTCATGAGCACACATCTCCACAATAATAAATAAATAAATAAATAAATAAATAGGAAAAAATAAGGCATCGTGGCCATTTCTAGCAACATGAATAGAGATGGTAATTATCACCGTGGGCTCCCTCAGTAGATGTGTGTGATAGCTGACCCCTGCTAAGTTGTTCCTCAGTGAGAGCTGTTTCTAGGTGACAACTGTTGTGCAAAGTGCACACTGTTGTCCAAATAAGGCAGTGTATGGAGGGTGGGGAGAATGACAGAGCATGGTCTAGACAGGGCTCAGGCCAGGCCGAGAGCATCTATAGACAGGTAGTGGTGGCACAGACCTTTAATCCCAGCACGCAGGAGGCAGAGGGTCTCCGAGTTCAAGGTTGGTCCTGTGTGCATAGTAAGTTCAGGAGAACCAGGATGAGATAGAGCAGCGTTTCTCAACCTGTGAACTGCGACCCTTGTGGGTATTGAATGACAGAGGTCACCTAAGAACATCAATGTATCAGATATTTACATTATAATTCATAACAGTAGGAACAAACAGTTATGAAGCAGCAACAAAAATAATTTTATGGTTGGGTGGGTCACTACATGAGGAACTGGGTGAAGGAGCTGCACCATCAAGAAGGTTGAGAATCACTGACATAGAGAGACCCTATCTCAAACTAACAACAACAACAACAATAAAAGGACCCTTGATTATGTATGTGTTGGGGGAGGTGTTGCTAAGCAACCCCCTTCCCAGTATCCCACACTCCATCTTGGCCACTGCTCTAAGCTCTGTGGCAGAACATCTAAGACATCAAAGTCACTGTAGCCACGAGCTTTGCAGATGAGGCATCACAGGACTCCAGCTAAGCCTAATGTGACATTTCCCTATCGAGGATCCAGTTAAAAAAAGTCTTCCTCACATACAGGCACCTTGAATTGGTGTATTTGTGAGAAAAATGTTACCTGAAACAAAAAGGAGTTTCCTGGACCAGGCTCCGCACTCCTCATCCAGCGGAGGGCACAGGAGCAAGCAAATGGCTTCCAAACATCTGGGCCTGGCACAGGGGGATGATTTTGGAAGGGGACCTGGGTGGGGCAGACTAGTGTCCCTTTACATGGTCCACAGGTCAGTCTGCAGACTGCCACCGCTACACCATGGACAGGCAGCGTGAGCACCAGGGACAGTCCAGGTCTGGAGGTCAAGATGCACAGAATCCGTGCACCCGCCTGTCCTGCTTCTGTCGAAGGTTCTCCTCCTGGGTGGTGAGCAGCCACCTTCCGTCTTCAGAGCAGAAAAAGAGAAGATGAGAGAGACAAAGAGGAAGGCTTAGTGTCTCTCACCTTACAGCGTAGGCCTCACTGGCCTCACTGGGTTATTTACCTTTTTTCTTCAGGGTATCGCTACACGGTCTAGGTTGCCTAGGATACACTGGGTTTTGTTGCTGTTGTTGTTTGTTTGTTTTTTTTTTTGTTTTTTTTTTTTCTGGCTGGTTCTGAACACCACAGGCTCCAGTGTTAGGATTACAGGGGTCTAGGGCTTCATAGGAATTTTGATGCTACATAAACAATGGTGAATGAAAAAAAGATATGAAAAGGAAGGATGTTGACTGTTTCTAGGTTACAGTGGAGGAGAAGGTTTATTGTAGGTAGAAGGAAGCACATAGCCAGAGGCAGGGGCATCTGGGAGCATCCAGAGTGAACATGGCCCTGAGCCAGGCTGTGTTGGGAGAAGGGGGAGGGAAGAGGGAGAGCCAGTGTACTTGAGGGTAGATAAAACCAGGTAACCAGAATGTCTGGATTCTATAGGGAAGGGCATCTGGGGGGAGGGCAGCCCAGCCCCTGGGATGCAGAGTTCAGGGTAGAGGGTGTGGTCTGCCAGCCATACCCTGTAACAGGTAGGGACTGAGGGACTCTGGGAGAAGTTGGCAGTCAGGTCTGTTTTGATGTGTTAAATAGGCAACTAGATCATTTGTCCTGAGTTTGATACTTAACATATAAGAAATTAGGATTGTCCGTGTAAGTCCTTGACCATATTGAACTAAGATTCAAGATTCTGGGGTTAGCCCTTTGAAGTTGTTATTTTCACCCTGAAGAGAGAGAGATGCTATTTTCAACATGTATTCAGTTTTCTTTCTTTTGATGTTTTTATTGTATTTATCTATTGTCTGTCTGTCTATCCATCTATCTATCTATCTATCTATCTATCTATCTATCTATCTATCTATCTATCTATCTATCTATGCATCTATCTGTATATCTACCTATCGATCTACCTACCTTCCTATGTATCCATCTTTCGGGGCAGGATACTCATGTCCCATGCCTGTATAAAGAGGTCAGAGAACACCCTCTTACCAAGTGGGTTCCAGGGGTAGAGTCAGCCTGTCAGGCTTTGAAGCAAGTGCGTTTATCGCTGGCGCAGTTTCAGTTTTCTTATATTGGTAAATAAAGATCGCTAAAATAGGAGGACCTCACTTCTCACTCACACAAGCAGACAATATGATTCTGTTTGTAGCCAGAGTGAATGCTGTACAGCGAGAGACCCATACAGCTGTACACTGTAGCTCTGAGTCTCATTTGCCACAACCTAGCATGTGGCCTAAAGTGCACAATGTATTCCTATATGGCTTCTTTCCCCAGATGTATGGAATTTCCCACAGATAGAATTTCCTCAATCTTTGGTATATATATATATATATATATACTTGAGCATGATAGCACATGCCTGTAATCTCAGCACTTGGGTGGTAGAGAGAGGCAGGGGATCGGGAATCTGGGCTACACAGAAAGACACTGCTTTAAACATAAATACATGGAGAAAAGATTAGTGTAGGGCTGGGGAAGTTGTTTAGTTGGCAGATTGCTTGCCCAGCATGTACAAAGCCCAGGGCTACATTCTCAGAACCACTTAACACGGGTCGGCATGTAAGATCACAAGTTCAAGGCTGTTCTCTTCTACTTAGCAAGTTCAATAGTGGCCTAGGATACTGGAGACCATGTCTCAACAAAACAAAACAAAACAAAACAAAAACTTTTAAATCATGAGATTTAGCCAGGCACAGTGGTACATGCCTTTAGTCTCAGCGATTGGGAGGTAGGGATTGGCAGATCTCTGTGAGTTCAAGGTTAGCATGGTCTACACAGCTAGTTCCGGGACACCCGTCCGTGATTACATAAAGAGACCCTGTCTCAAAAAGAAAGGAAAAGAAAAGAAAAGAGAAGAGAAGAGAAGAGAAAAGAAAAGAAAAGAAAAGAAAAGAAAAGAAAAGAAAAGAAAAGAAAAGAAAAGAAAAGAGAAAAGAAAAAGCATGAGATTTTAGGTCTCAGGTCTTAACTCCCATGGATGCTTTAGGTAGACTGGGCAGAGGTGTCAGAGAGTGGGTACCAATTCAGTGGCTCACATGGAGACCTGGCAGAGGATGAGACAGGAGGGATATGCTGGCGCACTGGGCTTCTGGATGCTATCTGAGCCTTGTTTGAGGCGTCCTAGAGAACTGTTCTTCTCGCATCACAGAAACACACAGGAAGAGCTCTGAAGCCAGCGGATGCCCTCTACTGTAAGCATAGCTTGTGGCTATAGACCACTAAAGGTTCTTGAAGCTACTATGTGGTTTAATTGACTAAAATCTAATTACGAATGTCCCACCTTCCCCAGGCTTTGCTGTATGGTAGAGAAAGTTTTCATGACAATCAGACGGAAGAAGTAAACCTCAAAATTAAATTAAGATGTCACATGCCCAGTTGCAAAGACTAAATCAGAAAAACATGTTCTAATCAGAAACTGCAAAGAAATCGGGGATTGAACATAAAAGCAAAATTAGGGTTTGCATGTGGTATCTTTTTTTCAACTAACTTTTCACAAATATTTCCTGGAATGGGCCCAAGGGATGCATGTTGGTTTAGCCTATTCTTCCTCAGATGATGTTGAATTCACTTGGTTAGGTTACTCTCTTTCATCTGGTGGTAACGTGGCTCTCACCCAGCAAAGCATGGAGACTGCGTTTGACCTGTTTTCCGCAGGGATGCTCCACAAATCTCCAAGGCTCTACTTGCTTTCTACTTCCAAGGTCTTTCCCAGCCCTGAAATGAAACCTCGGTCGATCCTCCGCTCAGCTCCCCCTGAACCTGGGGAGGACATGTCCGGTTTCTTTGGTGACTCGGTTGTGTCACGTGATGTTTCCTGGGAACTGTCTCACGAGAGGATGTTTTGCTGAAGTGGACACGTGGTGTTTTTCTGGAAGCTGCCTGGAAAAAAGGGTATGTGATATTTTGCTGGAGAGAATGCTTGAGAGAACAGGTGACATTTGGAAAGAGTGTAACCCAACAGACAAGGGACACCACGGTGGCACTGGGGCACTTTGCTTTCTTTGCTGATCATCGTTTGTTGTGACTTTGTAGAGGGAAATGCACCTAAGAGCTTGTAATATTCTGGTGGCATCTTGCCACTTCTGCAGTC
The DNA here is from genome assembly GCF_900095145.1 of Mus pahari. Taxonomy (NCBI): domain Eukaryota; kingdom Metazoa; phylum Chordata; class Mammalia; order Rodentia; family Muridae; genus Mus; species Mus pahari. Next base: position 8,844,525 of record NC_034598.1, read on the forward strand.
ACGTGATTGTCAGAGCATCATGGTTTGTTCTGGATCAAACTGCCATTGCTGATTCCTGAGTGGAGTCTGTGAGTGGATCAAACTACTCAGGGCCGATTCATGTGGACTGAACTGATAATATCCTGACCAAAAAAGACTGGAATCGTCCCAAAGGACTATTTCTAAACACATCCACTTTCCCCTTTGCCCTATTAGCAAGCTTTTCTTTTCCACTACCTCTGGTGGGTGGTGGGCTAGAAAGGAGGGTCAAGTGTTTAAGAACCCTTATTACGTAGGTTTTGAAAAATCTAAGCCTGCAGGAGCCTTCCTGGGAGTATGATGGAAAACGACTTCTGAGTTATCTGAAGCAACCCAGACAGGGTGGAGCACTCTGAGGGGCCCAGACAGGGTGGAGCACTCTGAGGGGCCCAGACAGGGTGGAGCACTCTGAGGGGCCCACACAGGGTGGAGCACTCTGAGGGGCCCACACAGGGTGGAGCACTCTGAGGGGCCCACACAGGGTGGAGCACTCTGAGGGGCCTCGGGAAGGAGAAAAATGCTTTAAGTGTTTGAAACTCAGAAAGGCTGAGCTACACACACATGTTGGAGAGAAAGGTATCTAAAGATGCAGTGCCCCCATTATGAGACAGTCTTGTGCTCCACCACAGGCCTCTGTCTAGCATCCTCCACTGAGCCTCATTACAAGAAAGTCCTCTTTCTTGGGAAAGACAGCATTGTCATGAGTTTCCATGCTAGCCTGATGAGAGTGCTCCCCCTAGCAGGCTGGCTCCCTGCTGGTTCCAGAGATTAACTATTTATTTATTTATTTACTCAGTGCAGGAGTGCTTATTTGCTTGTATGTTGGAGTACCGCATGCTTGCCATGCTTGTGGAGGCCATGAAATGACATCTGGTGCTCGAGTAACAGAGTTGTGAACCGCCATGTGGGTGTTGGGAATTGAACTTGGGCCCTCTGATAGAGAATCCAATAGTTTCAGCTACTGTGCCATCTCTCCAGCTCTGACTTTTTGGCTTTTGTTTGGAGACAGCTTCTCCCATGCTGGCCTGGAACCAGGCACACAGATAAGGCTCACCTTAAACTCTCTAGAATGACATGAATGTACCACCACATCCATAACTTCTCACGAGTGTGGTGTGTGTGTGTGTGTGTGTGTGTGTGTGTGTGNGNGNGNGAGAGAGAGAGAGAGAGAGAGAGCTGTTCTATCACTGTCTATTGTCTTTATTCCCTGAAGACCAGGTCTCTTACTGGATTTGGAGTTATTGTGGCAGCCAGAGAGCCCTAATGGTCCCTATGTCCAACCCACATCAATACTGGGCTCATAGGAGCACAGAGCCATGCTTGGCTTCCCATGGGTATAGGTCTCCATACTCACACAACAGATGCTTATATACTCTGCACTTCCTTCCCAATTTGCTTTTCACTTTGATTTCCTGCCCTGCAGCACTGTGGATGGACTTAGGGCCTCTAGCATACTCCACGTGTGCTGTGCTCCATGTGTGCTGTGCTCCACAAGTGCTGTGCTCCACGAGTGCTGGCTCCATGAGTGCTGTGCTCCACACATGCTGTGCTCCATGAGTGCTGTCTCCACGAGTGCTGTGCTTCACACATGCTGTGCTCCACAATGCTGTGCTCCCTTTCTCGTTGACTGAGGGTGGAGAGAGAGCTTGTAAGAGGAATGTAATTTGAATGCAGAATCAAAAATATGTGTGTGTGCATATGTGTGTGAGTGTGTCCATGTGTATGTGTCCATGTGTATGTGTGTGTGCACGTGTGTGAGTGTATGTATGTGAGTATGTATATGAGTGTGTCTGTGTGCATGTGTATGTGTGCACGTGTGTTAGGAAGCACCTCACATGGGCTGCAGTGCACATGTGCTGACATCATAAAGGCATAGGTGCTCTCTTTTTACCCATGGTTCCAGGGATCGAACTCTGATCTTCAGGCTTGGTGGCAAGCGGCTTTACCCACTGAGCCATCTCACTAGCACCGAATGGAGAATCTTAAAAAAAGACGTCCTTTCCCTCTTCTTGTTGTTTGTGGCACCTCTTAGATGGTTGGCCGCGTCAAGATGAGGCTGAGTATTCCCTCTCAGCCACCAGCAGCCAGAGACCCATTGCAGAGGACGACGGACACACAAACTCTTTGCAGGAGACACGAATGGCTGTAGAAGGAGCTGCCGATGCTCTGGGTAGAGAGTGGATGTGTTGTGCATCCGAATCCGTGGTGGGAGCCACGAGCAAGGCTTTCCCACGAGGCACGGTGTCTCACAGTAGAGTGTGCCTGCTGCTGAGTAAGAGGCATTCTTGTTATAGACCAGGGAGAACAGGAGAGAGGAAGCACACGTTTGTTCAAGTATGCCAAGTTCCGTGTTCTCAGAGTGAAGGAGATTCCTGGACGGACAGATAGTACTGCCCATTGGAGCTTGGGGGTCAAAAGAGCTAGCAGAATTTGAAAGGTTTTTAGTTTATCTAAAGAAGATGATGTCTGCTGGGTGTGGTGGGGCACGCCTTTAATCCCAGCACTCTATAGGCAGAAGCAGGTGGATTTCTGAGGCCAGCCTGATCTACAGATCGAGTTCCAGGACAGCCAGGGCTACACAGAGAAACCCTGTCTCAAAAAAAAAAAAAAAAACCAACCAGCCAAACAAAAACAAAGTGTAACAAGTAAGTGTGTGACCTTGTGTGGAGAAACTTCCTTCCCTTTAAGGAGTGTATCTTGTCTGTCAAAGGCCAATGTGGTGTGCAACCAACACACACACACACACACACACACATATGCGTGAAGGCACGCACGCACACAACCTAGCTTCCCAATTGGGTACCTCTGCACGTTTCATGCCTGGGCAGCCTTCAACTCAGGAGTCTGCAGTCACAGCGACAGAGCTCAGTGAGAGGCCAGGATACATTTGCCATGAGTGACTGCTCAGGTTGGTTCTCAGCCACAGCTACGGGAGTCTATGTGATTTCCACCATGTCTTCCCAGAGCCTAGCTGCCCAGCCTGCGAGCACGGGTGTCTACGTGCAACGTGAGAATGGAAGAAGAGCTTCTTAGGCAGGACATAGGCAGCCAAGTGTGAAGGCTGGCAGAAGCCTTGGCCTGCCCGCCCTGGGGGCCCTGGGGCGGGGAAGGAGGTGGGAGCAGCTGGCTGTGGGCCAACTGCAAGAAGGCCCTGCAGAGAAGAGGGGAGTTTGAGTTCTGCCTGCCTCTGACCACCTCCCAAGTGCTGGGACTAAAGGCATGTTGTGCCACTCTGCCCAGCTGCGTCTATATCATTTAAAAGCGTGCCTCCAGCCTACCCTTGACTTGGCTGTCTGCGTTTGGCCAAAATCAAATCATTCTCAACCACCAGCTGCTACAGTGAAATAGTGTTATCTTGGTTTCCACTGAAACAGAAGGCTACCAGTCCTGAGGGGACAAGAGACCCCCTGCTTCCTGAAGTTAAATTCTCTCACTGCGCACCTGTCAGGGAGTGTTACTTGTCCCTAGCACAGAAGTAGTGTCATTAGGGTGTCACTGAGAATCCAAGCACAGGGACAGGGACCTGTCTTCTGCCACTGGGCACCAGGACACAGTGAAGGGCAGGGAAGGCCAGATGGGAGGTGCTGTTGGTCCATACTTCTGCTGGTGTTCCTTGGCTCGTATGTCAAATACTGGGAACAGGAATGAGAGACACAAAGAGGCAAGGAGAGTGCCACTGCTCTCCAGAACAGGGAGGGACAGCATCCTTGCCTAGCTCAACAGCCTGTCCTGAGGCTGTTCTGAGTCTGACCCCCTTTGCCCTCTCACCAGCCTGGCTCGGCTCTACCTACACTAGGCTTTGCTTGGTTCCTCTACATGTTCACTTCTGTCTCTTCTTGGGGGTCTCCACACCCTAGGATGGCTTCGGGGAAGTGTCTCTTGGGCAAGAGAGTGGGGAGGGCAGGGCAGGGCAGGGCAGGGCAGGGTAGCAGAGTTAGGGTGGAAATTGACAGACAGAGTTGGGGATGCGCTTCACTTCAGAGGAGTTTCCCCATAGGAATGGGGAAATGGGCTGGTAAGATTAGGTTGCTCAGTGGGTAGGGACTCCTGACAACCAGAGTTCCAGTCTCTAGGACCTTCGTGGTGGAAGGAGAGAACTGACTCCTGGGTGTGCAGGGACACCCATGCTGAACACCTAGAGCTGAGCTTGCCTGGGGCAGTAAAGAACAGAAGCCTGCAAGGAAGCTCAGTGGGTAGATGCGCTTGCTGCTAGGCCTCACAACCCAGTTTGATCCCTGGGTCTGAGTGGTGGGAGGAGAGAGCCGACTCCTGAATGTTGTCCTCTGACCTACACATACACCACGCTCACATACTCACACACAGAAAACATTTTTCTTAATTAAAAGAGACAGACTGCCCCAGAAACTGGGAGGACATGATCTGCAGGAGTCAAGAGGTTTTCCTCAGGAACCTGGCTCAAGGTGCTTCTCTGGGCTTCAGAATTTGTGAAATACTTTATTCCTTGAAGTTCAGGTGCTTAGAGAGCAGCATACCCAAAGAGGAGGAACCCTGGGAGATAGCAGGCAGATAGGGGCTCTTCAGAACCTGGGTGTGGGTGGGGGCGGGGGCGGGGAACTAGAGGCCAAGGGCTAAGGGTTTAGTCGGGTCCCAGGAGGCATCGGTGGCCCACCAAGGCCAGGTCAAATCCCTCTGCAATATTACAGGACAATCTGACCTCACTTCTAGCCTGACTTCAAGTACCCACTGCAGGGGAGAAGGCTGGAGTGGCCAGCAAGTGGCACGGCCAGGAGAGGTGCTTTCAGGGAGTGGGGGAGGGGAAGTGCTGCGGGCTCTCTTTGGATTGTCAGAACAAGCCCCTCATGGTTTTTTTTTTTTTTTTTTTCTTCCCTCTCGTGACCCCATTCTGCCCCATGGATGTCACTTTTTCTTCTTGTTCCTTTCTTTCTCCGAGCTTCTGGGGAGAAGCGAGTCTAGGGAGGTGGGTAGGAGCATTTTTTTTTTTTTCACACGAGCCCTCAGAATTACAGTTCACAAACTATTCAGTAAACTGACCGGCCTCAACCTTCCCTTCAGCGGCCTAATCTAAGGGGTGGATCTACGTGTTTTGTTGCCTGTCAGGAACAATCGCAGCGCGGCCCATTACATTTACAGCACGTCGCCCTTTAATTGGTGTAACACGCCGAGGCCTGAAAGAGAAGGGGCCTACAAAGGCAGCGTGAATGAGCCCCGACTCACACAAAAACACTCTGCAGAAGTTCAGAGCTGGCCACTAACAAGGAGGTAGGGAGTTAGTTTGAAAAGAGGGTGAAGTTCAGAAATGTGTACCTTGAGAAGCGTCCCATCAAAGCAATGGTCGCATTGACAGGCTGCAAAGAAAAAAGTTAAACCTTCAGCGCGGACCTGTGCTGGGTTTCTTCTTGCACTTGAGGAGGGCCCAGGAAAGGGGACCTCTTCCTCCTGGCCCCAGGCTCGCTGCTTCTCTCCTCCAGAGAGTTGGGTTTTGTTGTTGTTGTTGTTATTTTGTTTTTTTTTTTAAAGCTGGAATGATGAAGAAACATACCTTCCACCCCTCGACTGAGATATTTTATTTTAAAAAATACCTGAATTTTCATTTAAGCAGATCCCTCGAGGCTATGGGAACAGGCAGGTTGTTCTCGCACCCCGGTTTGTGCTCCTTTCTCATTTTACTGGGGCGACGTCCTCCGTTGTGGGGCTCAGGGAGGGCGAGGGGAAGGTGTTTGCTAATGCTCGGTGGGAGATGTTTTGTGCGTGGACTCCCGCAATGGCAGAGGGCGTTTGCGCGCGCCCTTTAGAAGCGTTTGGCTCGGTCCGATGCCGCCTGGAGATACTTTGCTGCTGTCCAGGGGAAGGAGGACGCCGCTTTCCCTCCTTCTCACTGGCTTACCCAGAGAAGACCCCTGCCTGCCGAAGAGCGTGTTCCCACGGTGCAAAAATTAGGCATGCTTAGAACTGTCGTGCAAGGGCCAGGGGTGAGGGTTAGGGTGGCTAGGTGCTACCTCATTTGTGCCCCCCCCCGACCGTGCCCCTATCCCTGAGATGACCTGGCCCCTCAAAATACCTTCTGGGTTCCACGGGCCTGAAATCACCCAAAGGTGGTGGTGCCGCGGTGGGTCTCCCTGGCCACCCTCTCCTGCTCCCTGCTCCTGGTTTAAGACGGTGGGGGCTCCGTCTCTCGCCTGCTCGGTGGACACCTTGGCGCCCGCTCCCTCTGGGGAGCTCCCTAGCGCCCCGAGTCCCCCCACCCCGCCTCCGCGCCACCCCACTCTTCGCCTTTGTCTTGCGACCGGACCCCCGCCCCTCGGGCCGCTCCTGTGAACCGCCTGCCCCGTGCGAAGGCGGGGGTACTTTTCAATGCAGCGCCGCAGCTCCCTCCAGATTTGTAATCCGCCAAAAAGCCGCTGATTGCTGCAATCGTTACTTTTCATTAAAAAAACTTAGAAGCAATTTGGGAGAGCCCTTCTCAATGAATACATTTACCCCCGAACGGTCTTTATTCTCCGACTCCACTTGATGAGTTTCTCTGGCGAATCCGTTCTTACAGGCACAGAATGGGCAATCCCTTGATCCCCGTCAATTGTCATCCCGAGTCGGGGCCACTTTGACCGCCAATAGTGGGGAAGTCAGAGCTAATCCTCAGAAGGAATCACGGGAAAAGAAAAGCAACAATAACCAAGTCAAGCGTAAAAAATGAAAGAGAAATCTCTATTATCACTCAGTACATTTCCCAGCTATGTACTGAAAAAATCAGCTCGCTTGTCATTCGAGTCAGACACCCGCAGAAGAATATGGGGTCGTGGTGGGTTGGTAGACTCACACGACGTCAGGAGAGATGTTTGAGAGCGAAAGGCCTCTCCTCTGCTTCTGCCAAACCCCCCTCACATCCGCCATGACCATTAAATACAGACTGACTTTATTCTGTATGGGGAGGCCCAGGGGTGGCTGGCGAGGGAGCCCCCAACTGTGCACAGATACAAAAAAAAAAAAAAAAAAAAAAAAAAAAACCTTGCAGAGCGGGATGGGGGGAGTGTGGAAGCCAAGGATACACAACTCTCCCGCCCCTCCCGCTAGGGCCGGCGGGCCCACGGCTTTGGCGACTGTCCCATCAAGGGCATGTGCTCTGTGCACGCGCTGCCGGTCCCCGGTCTCGGCCAGTGTCAGGGCAGCCCAGGCCAGACCTGAGGGGGTGAGCCAACACGGCCATTTCCCACGCCGACACCTACAGTACTCCACACTGGCCTGGACGCCCATTGCCAGGGCTGGGCAGGGGACAAAGTTAGTTCTCAAGTGGCCGAGGTCAAGCGGGTTCCAGCCAGAGCGTCTCAGGAGGGGTCACTTCAACAGCTCCAAGGAGCTCCCAGATCAAGGTGAGAGGACCATGGCCACTCTCACTTTGGGTAGCTGGCCTAGGAAGGAGGCCTGGGTCTTACTGCACCTTGTAGGTGCAGAGAGGCCTTTCGGTTGAGTGCCCAAACTTTACTTTCAGTTTCCCAGTGGGTGCAGGGAACCTCCTGCAGCCTAAAGGTGACTCCGCCTTTCCCAGAAGCTCCCGTGGGATGGAGGACACCTCCTCCTCTCTTAGCTGGACCTGGAGGAGTCTTAGAGGTGTGGCTCCAGCTGGAGTTGCTGCTCGGTGTTTGGGGGCAGTGCCCAGGTCACCCTAGTCAACCAAACCCACCCTTGATGCCTGAAGCCTTATTCATTTGGAGGAACCTCTTGGACCTGTCACTTCCCACACCCACCGCATTACATGTGTTTAAGTTACACACACCGCTTCCAAGCACAGCCTATTCATATGATATATTCAGGAAAAATGAATGTGGTAACAAACTTCTAAACATACTACACAAGAGCTGGCCTCATCTGCACGGGTACACACACACACACACACACACACACACACACACACACACACA
>NC_034598.1:8852448-8853700 GCF_900095145.1 Mus pahari
CACACACACACACACACACACACACACACACACACACACATACACAGGCTGAGCCTGCACACTCCTACAACATTAGTTGTGCAGTATGGTCCCCAGAGTGCCCAGACTGAGTGTTTTCGGGCTTTGGCTGAGGGATCTAGACCTCATCTGGGTTCCCCAAGGGGTCAAGTGCCTGGAACTTCTCTGAGGGCCATCTGCTCAGTCTCTTCACCTGGTAGACTGGTAGAGTTGGGCCTGTTCAGGAGCTCCTCAGACCACATCAGAGACCACACCAAGACCTATGTGGTGAGGCCAGCTCACATAGGCACCAGATACTGGCCAAATGACCCTTTAGGGGGGTGGGCAGGATGCCCTCCAGTGGAAGCAAGAATGAAGGTCTGAGATGCAGAGAGTAGAAGATAAACACCCAAGGATCCCCATCCCTGTCGTTGCTGAGTAGGGAGGAAGGTGGGGTGAGCCTGGCTGATATCTACAAAGGACATTCAATCCTACCCAGACTCTCACAAACGGAACCTACACTTGGTCCATGGTCTGGAAAGGGTGCTTTCAGAGAGGGCGACACTCTGCAATCCTAATTAGTGATTTTTGTCCCCTTGTTGCTGGGCTCAGCATCTCATGCAAATGAGCTCCTCATTTCAGCCACATTACCCCAGCTCCAGAATTAACTGACTCTTATCTTTAATGATATGCTGCTGAACTTCTCCCAGCCCGGCTAGCTTTTTATCTTGATTACTCTAATCAATAAGAAATGATAGAGTAGAATTATAAACTCTATTGGCTTTTAAATGTTGCCGACAAGCCCTCTAGATGCCATTCCTGTTCATTGTTATTTATTAAAATGATCCTTAGGCTAACAGCGGATGCAAATACAAAGTAGGACAAGGAGAAAGAGCCTGGGGACCAGTCCCAGCCAGTCCCTGATACCCCGCCCCCCCCACCCCAGGGAAGAGTCCATGCTGTTTGGGCTTAAAGGATAAAAAAGATATTTTATTAAAGCTTTATGCTGGGCGTGGTGGCGCACGCCTTTAATCCCAGCACTCGGGAGGCAGAGGCAGGTGGATTTCTGAGTTCGAGGCCAGCCTGGTCTACAAACACACACACACACACACACACACACACACACACACACACGCCTTTAATCCCAGCACTTGGTAGATAGAGGCAGGCAGATTTTGGAGTTCTAGGCCAGCCTCGTCTATAAAGTGAGTTCCAGGACAGTAAGGGCTATACAGAAAAACCCTGTCTAGAAAAA
>NC_034598.1:8853711-8861192 GCF_900095145.1 Mus pahari
TCTCAAAAAACCAAAAATAAAATAAAATAAAATAAAGCTTTATAAAGAAAATTGCCCCTTTGAAGTATTCAGAGAAACAGAAAACAAATTTAAAAGCATGAACCTCCCCCCCCCCATCCCCACCCCTGCCCGGTCCAAATGGTATTAGAGGTGAAAGTTTTGGGGGAAGGCTGAGATGCAGTCTCATTCTGGGGGGAGGTGGTATGCTGGTGGAAGCCCTACTCGAAGCTGTACACGGTGTCCGGAAGCGTGTATGTACAATTTCAGGCAGGCGGACCAACTTGACTATCCTACCACTTCTGGGAGGAGAGCGGGTCAGAGTCTCTTTTAAGTCTGCAGAAGGTACTTTCTCCTCGAGTTGGTGGGTGGGCTGTTGGCTAGAACCTGAAGGTGCCTGGACGATGTTTTGGGATTTCTAGTTGTTTGGTACCAGGTGCACCGAGACTCGGAGCTCAACTCACTAGCGTTAGCTCAGGAGGTGCGCGGCTCACAAGTTTCAAGATTCCGGATTCCATCAGGCCCAATCTGAACAACTTGGTCTGTTTCTTTCCCCCCCAACAACCTGGCTTTGGCTAAAACAGAGTCTTCCTTCCTTGCATACTGAAAGAACTGTTTGTGAGGGCCCAAGGGGATAGGGAATGTCGCTCCACCGGCGTATTACCACCCCCCCCCGCCCCTGTTTCCCCAGCGCGCAAACACACACTCGGCATTTGGTTTCAGGTAGATTGAGCGCTTTTCGGGCCAGGGGCTGCGGAGAACACAGGCAGACTCAACTCATCACTCCTGGGCGGTTCTCACTAGCATTCTTTTAGAGGCTACTCTGCACCAGGCACTAGGGCGCATAGGCCACTCTTCGGAGATCGGTGACTTTTTCCACTTTGGCTGAACCCTCTGCCGAGTCTGGACTTCCGATGGCGTCTCGAGATCCCTGGCGCTCAGAGCCCAGAAGGTTTAGCAGGGGGGTGGGGGGAGGGGAGGCGTGCGCACAATCCCGCACTCCGAGGGACTTGCTGCGGGGCGATCGGTAGCCCAGGGGGCGCACCCTGCTGTCTACGCTTCTCCGCCGGCCCCGAGCGCCTCATGCTTGCCCGCAGCTTACCACCCACTCCGCCTCGGGATGGCAGATTCCTCGCTGGGCGCCCCCCCCCCGTCGCCCCCAGCACAGCCCCTGGAGCAGGCTGGCGCTGCGGCCCCGGGGCCGGGGAAGTTGCGCGGGAACCCGCGGCCAGCAACCTGCCGACGCGTGGTGAAGACTGGGCGCCCGGAGCGGACAGCCACGCAAACTCCAATCCTCGCCAAGGCCGTGGTCGAGGCGCCAAGGGAAGAGTTGGAAGTCGCGAGCGAGCTAGGCCTTTTTTTTTTTTTTTTTTAATGACACATGGGGGAAGGGCTGAATGTTTCAAAAATCATGTAAAATTTCTGTTCTTAGCAACATCCTTGTTATTAGGAATGATGACTAAACCGGCAGGATTATTCTGGACTGTAAGTTATCAAGAGCCCACTAATTTCACATTAAAGCCCATTGACTGCAACGGCGTGATTGAAGGGTTTTTAACAATTAACATAATCAGAAAATGAGCTGAGATAATTTTTATTCAACTCATTACTTTTTAATCATGTATTTCTTTTAATTAATATCTTCTCCGTGAACATAACACAAAGCGAAGCACCAGTGCTGGCCCAAGCCAGCCTTCGGGACTGAATTTGACACAACCAAATATTTCACCAGTAGCATTCATCGCATTTCCATTGTGGTGTGGGGGAAACAGAAAAATCTTGTCCAAAAGTCACCGTGTTGTTTTGAAACACAATTTAAAGGGGTGGGGGGCGTTGGAAACGCACAAACCGTAACACGCTTTTAATTCGACTTGACTTTTACATTTGGGCGCCTCTCTTGGTTGGCAGCCAGAGGGATTCAAACGGGAAGAAACACACAGGAAGAAGAAAGACTTCAGAAGTGGGGTGACTGGTCCTGGGTCCTCAGTGAAGCAGGATGTTGCTGCACGCATCCAGAGCAGCCATCGGTTGGTGCGATGACCCGAGGCCTCCTCGGATGGAAATGGTCTAAACCTGAGGAGTTCCAGTTCTGCCAGACACCACCACTCTCTCACCTAATGGCCTTGGTTTGACCCATGAGAGGCCAGTTCCTCCCCTCCCCTAGCCTAGACGGAAGTGGGCTGGACTCTCAGGCTTTCCATAAGAATCCTGTCCCCCTGCCCTCGTCCCCAGTCCCAGGTATTCGCTTTGCGTTCGGTGCCAAGGTTTCCTGATATTGCCCAACTAGGTTGACTTGATCCAATCCATAGGACTCGATCCAATCCAAACGTCTCATATGTTATCGGTGACACAGACAGGGGCCAACTTCCCTTTTGTCGGCCCTCCTCTCCACTCACCAAACTCGGACTCTCAAGCCATCTCTGACACCTCCGGAAAGGGATATCGTGGGCTAAGATCGCTTCCAGAGTGGGATCTGTATTCGCCTCTGAAAAAGAAAGAACGCGACCCCTGGTGGAAGAAAAGGGAAGTTCAAGAATTGAAGGACAAGAATTTCGTCGCCATCGTGGGTAGAGGAGAGGAGAGGCTACTTAAGGAAAAGGACTATGTGAGACAGTGAAATGGAGGCGGCATCCCGGAGGTGGCGTTCAGGTGGAGAGCACCGGGGCAAACGCTGACCAGGCACAGCCCTCTTGGACCCCGGGGTCCTCCCTCAGCCCTGCGGTCTGGCTACTCTGGGGTCAGGTTGTCTGATCCCCCAGCAGCTCAGTAGTTCCGGAAAACAGATGAAGGTTTTTGTTGGTTGAGCCCACCTTTGCTTGACTGCTCCAGAGAGTATCCAGAGTCCGGAATCTTCCTTGGCTTTCTTCTAAGCAAGCCTCTCCCTCTATCATTTTGACATCTCTGTCTTCGGTAAGAATGAGTCTCACGCACGCACGAGGCTATCCTCAGACTCACTCTGTTGCTGAGGATGGCCTTTGTGCGTGCCAGGCAAACACTCTACCAGCTGAGCTACAAATCCAGCCCAGGGGACAGACTAACTTAAAACCTCAGACTGAGGGGACAGACTAAGGAGATTGCGGCTTTGAATGGAAGCCTCGCTCCTCTGGTATCGCTTTGCTGCTCGTTTTTAGTAAGGAGGATTAGGGCACGGGTCTGAGTCTAAGTATAAACACGGAAACCGTGGAGAAGAGGGGCCCTTCGAGCCTCTGTTCATGGCCCAGGGCCGAACAATTAGCCAGGAGATAAAGCTAGCTCCTCACTGATTAGGTTGTCACTGTTGACCCAGAGAGGGCACTTCAGGCTAATCAAGGAAGGGCAAGGGTGACATTTATTTCCTTGCTCTATTTTTATTTTACTTATTTTTGTTTTGAGATCTAACTACGTAGTCCTGGTTGACCTAGAACACACTATGTAGACCAGGCTGGCTTTGAACCCATAGAGTCCATCCTGCCTCTTTCTCCGGAGTGCTGGGACTAAAGGTGTGCACTGCTATGCCAGGCCTTATTTTATTTTTTGAGATAGGGTCTCACTACGTAGTCCTAGCTGGCCTAGTCTGTGTAGCCTAGGTTGACCTTGAACAGTGCTGGGGTCACTGGCATGAGCTACCACAGCTAGTTCTTCCTTGACAACCCCCACCGTGTGTTTGTGTGTGTGTGTGTGTGTGTGTGTGTGTGTGTGTGTGTATGTGTGTATTTTTGCCTGTCTGTCATCTGTCTGTAGTCCAGAGAACAAACTGGGGTCCTAAAAGCTAGTTACCTTTCTATTGCTGTGTTAAGATCAGGGCAGCTTATAGAAGAAAGAGGTAATTTGGGGGTATTTGGGGCTTACAGTTTCAGAGGTTGGTTAGAGTCTATGATCCTTGTGACAGGGGACATAGCCACTGGCAGGCATGGCACTAGACCAGCAACTGAATTACATCTCAGTCCACAGACATGAGGCAGAGAGAGTCATGATCTGAGAATGGTGTGGACTTTGGAAACTTCAAAGCTTGCTCAGTGACACATCTCCTCCAAGACCACACCTTCCAAACCTTCCCAAACAGTTCCACCAACTGGGGACAGTCAATTCAAATGTGTGAGCCTACAGGAAACACTCTCATCTAAGCAGTAGGTTCGGCCAGCTATCCAGTGAGCCCCAGTGATCACCTGCCCATGGCCCCCATGCTGGCCTTAAGCTAGCTATGTATCTAGGATGACTTTGAACTCCTGACTCTCCTACCTTCCAAGAGCTTGGATTACAGGTATGCACTAGCTCCAATCAAAAGTGATTTGTTTCTTTTCCAGCTTTTTTTTTTTTTTTTTGAACTCACTTTGTAGACCAGGCTGGCCTCGAACTCAGAAATCTGCCTGTCTCTGCCTCCCAAGTGCTAGGATTAAAGGCACTGGCCACCTTGACTTTGCAACTTGAGTTCAGTCCCTGGGAAGGGAAGTCATTCTCTGACCTCTACTTGTTCTGTGACTCACATTCCTTGTCTTAGTTAAGGTTTCCTTTGCTGTGGAGAGACACCAGGACCAAGGCAACTCTTATAAGGACAACATTTAGTTGGGGCTGGCTTACAGGTTCTGAGGTTCAGTCCATCATCATCATCATGGCAGGAGCATGGCAGTGTCCAGGCAGGCATGGAGCTGGAAGAATCAAAAGGCAAACAGAATACTGACTCTTCTGCACTGGGTGGAGCTTAAGCCTAGGACCTCAAAGCCCACGCCCACAGTGACGCACTTCCTCCAACAAGGACACGCCTCCTGATAGTGTCACTGCCCATGAGCTAAGCATATTCAAACCACCACACGCCTCCTCCATTACACACATTCATGCAAAGTAAATAAGTAAAATGTACTGGCATAATTCTGGTCAGAATGTACACGTGAAGATGAGGGCTGGTGGTGGGGCCTGGGCTTGTGGTGGGGCCAGGGCTGGTGGTGGGGCCAGGGCTGGTGGTGGGGTCAGGGCTGGTGGGGCATGCCTTTAATCTTAGCCCTCAGGAGGCTGAGATGGGAGAAGCCAGACCTCCAGGCAAGCGTTGGCTATAGACCACATTCCTGGATAGAATTTATCATGGCTCTGTCTCAAGTAAAACAAAATACCTACAAACTATATTCATCACAAAAAATTAAGCCTTAAGGTTGTGCCACATTGCATAGCATGTCACCTTTTTCACATTTAAACATTTACCACGACTTTTCTGTGTCTGAGTGTTCTGCCTGCTGCAGTGCCTGAGCATTAGAAACCCCGGAGCTGGAGTGAGGGTCGGGGCCAAGACACACGTGGGTGCTGGGACTTGAACCTGAGTCCTCTGGGAGAGCAGCAAGTGCTCTTAGTGGCTGACCCGTGTCTCCTGGCCCTTGCTTTTACATATTTTATGGTGAAAATGTCCCACCACGTTTACAAGGCCAAGACGGACCCACGGCCCAGCGTCAGTAAACATCACAGCGTCTCCCCTCCTCTTCTGTCTGCAAAACAAAGCAAGCAAGCAAACAAAAACAACAACAAAAATGTCATTTTAAAAATTAATTATTTATTTAATTGTTTACATTCAAATTGCTGCACTCCTTCCAAAATGTTGACAAAAACCAAAACAGAAAAACAAAAGCAATACAAAAGAAGCTGACACGGACACAGTCTATGAATTGTTCTTTTCCTTTATTGAAAATGTAACACACAGCTATAAGTTGTGGTCGTCCTCTGTCACTAAGGAACATTTCCATTTCTCCCGTGTCCCCTCCACCTTCCTGATTCCTTCGTAGCCACTGGAATCACACACACTCAAGAAGAAGCAGGAGAACTGAATAGAATCATAACTATTAAGCTACCACTGAGGTGTTGGCCTGGCACGGGGGAGAGTGCTTACAATCCCAGCCCTGAGGAGGCTGGACCGGATGATGGCTCTGCCCCAGAGCCAGGCCTCTGTGCATGGCAAACACTGAGAGCCTGTCTACCAAACAGAGCAAGCAAGCAAACAAGCTAACACAAATGTTATTGTTCTGAATTAATGATTTAATTTTTATATCCCAATCGCTGCACCCCTCCCAAAATATTATTAAAATAAAATAAAACTCTGGTAGCACCAGCTTGATGTTTATTTGTTGTTATTAGTTATTATTATTAATTTGACAGAACTCACAAAACTTATTTGAGGATATGCAAAAAGATGCTACTTGAAGCTCTGAAGTGTTTGTGAATGACGCCGGGCTGTTTTAAAGTGCACCTGGGATGCGTTTTACATTTTTAAAAAGTGTATGTTTGTCTGTGTATGTGTGTATGTATATGTGTGTATGTATGTATGTATGTACGTATGTATGTATGTATGTATATATGTGTGTGTATATATGTGTTTTTGTATCTGTGTGTACGTATGTATATGTGTGTATGTCTGTGTGTGTATGTATGTGTGTTTGTGTATCTGTGTGTCTGCATGTGTGTGTGTGTATGTATGTATGTATGTATGTTTGTGTGTCTGCATGTGTGTGTGCTGGTGTGTGTGTGTGTGTGTTGATAGAAGGACAACCCTTAGGAGTCAGCTCTTTCCTTCTACCATGTGAGTTCCAGAGACTGACTAGAGGAGCACTTGGCCTTGGCAGCAAACACCTTTATCAGATGCGGCATCTCACTGGCTCATAGAGCCAGGTATGGACATAGCATAGGTCATAGAACGAGTTCAGATGTTGGTTACCAGATCAAACGACAAAAGGCCACTCAGAAAGAAAAAGAAGAAACTCTTGCCATTTGCAGATGATATAATAATCAATATAGAAAATCTAAGCTAATGTGTAGGCAAATTGTGCAGTTAATAAAATTTATCTCAATACAACACTACATAAAATGAGTGTCTGCTGGGCAGTGGTGGCGCATGCCTTTAATCCCAGCACTTGGGAGGCAGAGGCAGGTGGATCTCTGAGTTCAAGGCCAGCCTGGTCTACAGAGTGAGTTCCAGGACAGCCAGGACTACACAGAGAAACCCTGTCTTGAAAAAACCAAAACCAAAACAAAACAAAACAACCACCCCCCCAAAACAAACAAAAAAACACAAAATGAGTGTCATACTTGAGCTCGTGTGTGTGTGTGTGTTTATTTGTGTGTGTGTGTGTGTGTGTGTATATATATATATATATATATATATATATATATATATATATATATATATTGTGTGTGTGTGTGTGTGTGGAGTGTTAGACAACTCTTGTTTGGGAAGGTTCAGTTTTCTTGCTCACAACTTAATATGTCCAGTGAAAATTTCATCAGGATTTTTGTTGTTGATATTTTAAAATTTTTACTGTTTGAGAATTTCATATTGTTTATATAAATCATTAAAACAAATCTACCCCCTTCTCCAAATCCTTCCATGTGCTCCCCAACCTGGATTTCTTTAAGCCACTTAGGAAACTGATTAATAGCCGGGCATGGTGGCGCACACCTTTAATCCCAGCACTCGGGAGGCAGAGGCAGGTGGATTTCTGAGTTCGAGGCCAGCCTGGTCTACAGAGTGA
>NC_034598.1:8861559-8876217 GCF_900095145.1 Mus pahari
TGTATGTGTGTGTGTGTGTGTGTGTGCGTGTGTGTGTGGTGGGTGGGATACAGAGGGGAGACTTGCCAGTGTCAGTAGTAAGCCATTATAAAGCTTCAGTGACTAACATGGGTACGGGTCAGGACTGGTCAAATGGATGAACTGAATGGAACCTGACACCAAGTCGTCAACACAGGCATTTCTGTGCCTTAGTCTAGTGATGGAAGGGCACGGTATACCTGAGCTGATGGAATGGGTCACTTTCCACACAGACGAATACAATCAGGGTCCCTTTGTACAAAAGGCACAAGAGATTTCAGACAAAGACAATAATAAAATATAAAAAAGTTAAAAATTGAAGATAGTATAGGAAACATCTCCAGGATTATAGGTTATGGACTTTTCTTAGTTATAAAAAAGTACAAGTCACAAAAATCAAGACTGATGTATGACTACATTAAAATTGTCTGAAGCCAGACACCATGGCTCTTGTCCGTTACTCCAGCACTCAGGAGGCTAAGGCAGGAGGATTGCCCCATGTTCCCCCTCAGGCTTCAGAGTGAACCCTCAGTCAAAAAAGCAACAAAACATGGGGGCTGGAGATGCTTCCGGCTCAGTGGTTAAGTGCTGCTCTGTGTGAGGGTCTGAGTTTCGTTCCCAGCACCCAAGTCAGGGTAGCTTCCAACAGTTTGAAACTCCTGCTCCAGCGAATCTGGCCCCCTCTTCTGGCCCTCCTAGGCAACTGCACCCATATGTGCACACCAAACACACTTAAATAAATAAAAACAATTAAAAATTTGCCTGGCAGTGGTGGCAAACATCTTTAATCTCAGGAAGCAGAGGCAGTCGGATCTCTGAGTTCCAGGCCAGCCTGGTCTATACAGAGAGAGAGTTCCAGGCTAGCCAGAGCTACACAGAAAATCTGTCTCAAAAAAAAAAAAAAAAAAGGATTATAATTCCTTAGTAGTGGAATTGCAAATAACTGTGAGCCGCCATGCGGGGGGTGATAGGGATTGAATCTGGGGCTGCTGTAAGAGCAACACGCACTCTTAAGCACAGAGCCCACTCTCCAGCGCACATAACATCTTAAAAAAAAAAAAGTTCCTTCCCTTAAAGCAGTTCTGTGGGTTACTGTTGATGGTCGATTTCACCGATTTCACCGGCTTTAGAGACTCTACGACATACCTGTGAGCTCTGAGGGTGTTTCCGGAAAGGTTTAACTGCATGGGGAAGACCCAACCTGAATGGAATACAGGTGGTACCATCGCATGGGCTGGCAGCCTGGCGCGAACGAGGAGTGAATGGCGTGAATGAGCGTGAATGAGGGAGGTGAGCACTGGCCCGCGCTCTGCCTCCTGACTGCAGACCAGATAGAAGCTGCCTTACATCCCTGCTGGCTGCGGTGTCTTCCTTCCGGTGGGGAATCGTATCTCTTGCACTGTGAGCTGAAATAACCTCCCTTAGGTCGTTTTCCTCTGGTACAGGATCTCAGTAACAAGAGATGCACTGCCATCCGGAAGCGCCAGCATTTGTGGGTGCTCCTGCGATGATTCCAGGTATCCACACAAGTGCAACCTCTCTATCCACCCCGTGGCCAGATCCTCGGACCTGGATGTGCAGGGCACAATGGATGAGGCTTTCAAAGACACAAGCTCTCTACTCAGTCCAGGCTCAGAAACCTTCCACGCTCCGGGAAGTTACAGATTCAGCTGAAATCCACAACGGAGCAAGGCCACTTCTTTTTCCACCGCCAGGTAATGGCGGAAGGTCTCTGTCAGCAGCCTTGTCCTCTTCCCCCTGGCCTGAGGCTGGCGACTGTACACCAAATTGCCAGTCCAATCTGCCTTTCAGAAAAGTAATTATCCCAATTCAAATGAGATGACCCATAATTGCAAATCATCTGTAAATGTACTCCCTGCCTTAGTCTTGGAAATAATATATCTAAATTTGTCCAAGAGTTAATGGGGTTAGAGGCAATAATGGAGACCCGTATTCTGGTAAGTGTTAGTTTTTCAAAGCATTGTTGAAGTGTAAAATTACATTTTCAAAAATCAATCCATACAAGACAGACACAGGTGTGTGTGTGTGTGTGTGTGTGTGTGTGTGTGTGTGTGTGTAACTGTGGAGGGCAGGAGGAGTCTTCAGAGAGGAGTGAGACTTCGTGAACCCCTCTCCTCTCCATGATAGAATGTTGGTGGCCCCGACTTTATGCAGGTATAGAAGTTATTTTCGAACTTCTCTGATTTTTCCTGATCCTGTTTCTTCCTGCTCCCCCTCTAATCCAGATGGTTGCTTTTATAACTCAGTGTAAGTACCTGTTGCTGCATAGCAAATCACTCCAAAGTCAGTGGCTTTGTGCTCTCGCCAGGGATCAGGAGTCTGTATGATGTGGCTGGCTCTCCAGCTCATGGTCTGGAGCTTCAGTCGGTGTGTAGCTCCTGAGGACACTCACAATTACCTGAGGATACTCACAACTACCTGAGGATACTCACAGCTACCTGAGGATACTCACAGCTACCTGAGGATACTCACAACTACCTGCAGGATTTAGGTCCCCGTGAGCTGTTGAGCAAGGGCTTCAGTAGCTCATGAAGTCTCAGATAGATAGGTCTGTAGCTTTACTACGTGAGGGGTTCCATGTTTATCAGTGCTAGATGTCCGGGGCCCACAGCAGCAAAGTCATAGTTCTTTCTACCCGATCTTGGTAGTTGGTTCTATTCATTAAAAGCAAGCCATAACTTAAGGCCACGCTCAAGGTGAGGGGATGGGAGCATGAAGACTAGCAGGCAGGGTGCTGTAGGCCATCTTGGAAAAGGGATAGAAAAGTGCACATCTTTTTTAGAAACATCTTTTTTAAAGATTTATTTATTTATTTATTTATTTATTTATTTAATGGATGTGCGTACACTGTTGCTCTCTTCAGACACACCAGAAGAGGTCATTGGATCCTCTTACAGATGGTTGTGAGCCATCATGTGGTTGCTGAGAATTGAACTCAGGACCACTGGAAAAGCAGTCAGTGCTCTTAACTGCTGAGCCATTTCTCCAGCCACCAAAGTGGATATCTTTATAGCTGATTATTTTATGCTTATGTGGAAAATTAAATGTAACAAGTTATAAAGGAATACTACATGTAAAGTATTAAAATTCACAATGTTTCAAACCTTTTCAAGTTATAGTAATGATTTAATACATTATTATAATGGCAATTCAAAGTTGCCACCTTGACCAGATTTGGAATTAACTAAAATCCATGTGGCTGGGTACACCTGCGGTGGTTTGAATATGCTTGGCTCAGGGAGTGGCACTGGGAGGAGGTGTGGCCTTACGTCACTGTGGGTGGGCTTTGAGACCCTTCTCCTAGCTGCTTGGAGCCAGTCTTCTCCTGTCTGTCTTTAGAACAAGATGTAGAACTTTCAGCTCCTCTAGCATCATGTCTGCCTGCCTGCTGCCATGTTTCCCACAATGATGATAAAGGACTGAACCTCTGAACCAGTAAGCCAGCCCCAACCTGTCCTATAAAAGAGTTGCCTTAGCCATAGTGTCTCTTCACAGCAATGGAAACCCTAGCTAAGACAACACTGGGAAGGATTTTTTGTTTGTTTGGTTGGTTGGTTTTGAGAAAGTGCTTCTTCGTATAGCCCTGGCTGTGCTGGAACTTTCTGTATAGACCAGGCTGGCCTCAAACTCAGAGATCTGACTGCCTCTGCCTCCCCAGTGCTAGGATTAAAGGCACGTGCCACCACTGACTAGCTGAATTCAACACTGTTTTCTGGCCTCAGTGAGCACCAGGTATGTTGTGAACATACATATCTACATGAAGGCAAAACATTCATACACATAAAATAATAAAATAAACACTAAAAACAAAGACAAAAACCAAGAGAGAATATGTGACTGTGTGCTTGGGTGTGTTGGAAGTATATGTGTGCACGTTTGAGTATGCACACATGTGAAAATGTACATGCCCACTTAAGCACATGCAAAGTGTATAGGAAAGTGTATGTGCCCAATTATGTATGTGCAAAGGCCAGAAGTTGGTGTTAGGTGTAGTCCTCAGCTGCTCTCCACCTTATTTTTTGAGACAGGATCTCTCACTGAATCGTCTCTCACTGACTGGCAGCTTGGCAGGCCAGGACAGCCCCCAGGATTCCCCTGTATCTGCTCTCCTACTGCTGGGGTTTCAGGTCTATGGAACCATGATCAGATTTTAGTGTAGAGACTGGAGATCTCAAGCTCAGCCCTCATGCTCATTGGCCAACTCATCTCCCAAATCTCTCTTTTGTTCAGAGTAGGGTAAACATGTAGCTCAATGCAGTGTGTGTGTGTGTGTGTGTGTGTGTGTGTGTGTGCATAGTACCTAAGGTGAGGGTCCTAGGCTGTCAAGCACATTATTAGAAGGAGTGTGTACAGAGCTAAAATCAAGAGGAATGTGTCCTAGGTCATTAAACTATTTCCTATGGTTGCTGCTTCACCTGAGTTTTTCAGAACTAATAGTCAAATAAAAATAGTATAAAATTCCAAGTTATAAAAATAGCTTATTAAAAGATCTATTTTTATAAACTACTATCAAGCATTTTGTTTCAGGGATTAAAAAAAAAAAAGGACCAAGAGCTGGGACAGCGGCATACACTTATAATCTCAGCACTTGGGAAACAGGCAGGAGGTACTGTGTGACAAGATTTTCCCTGAGGAGATGCAACACATATATCTACACAGTCCAGATAGGGATCCTGAAAGACTGGAATCGGCACAACATATACCAAGACCAAGTTCTCATCGCAAAGGAGATTTATTTTACCCCAGAGGGTCAGAAAGCAGGGAATAAGAGTCAAAGACAGGAGACAGAGGACAGGGGACCAGGGGAAGGGAACAAAGGAGAAGTGGAAAGGATATTTGCCCCAGAGGGACAAAGGACTAACTCTGGATAGAGAGGAGACAGGCATGGCCAATAGGCAAATGTCAGTTTATAAAGGGAAAAGAGGAAACCACAAATACCATCAGTTTAGTTTAGTAGTGTCAAGACAGTGAACAAGCAAAACATTCCTTCACTTGTCTACTTTAGCAAAATATCGTCAGTTTTATGTCTTATAAAACATCATTTGACATAATTGACTTTCTAAGGAAACACAAGTTGCCACTTTAGGATAGTTATGCAAAGACAGGTTGCAGAGAGAAAACAAACTAGACACAAGAAGGACAGAATGAGCCAGGAAATGAGAAGGAACCAGAAGATTAGAACAGATTGCTAGAGTTAGTTTGAGGCCAAGCAGAGCAAGTCAGCAGAAGCTGAGAGAAGCCGTTTGAATCAGTCAGCTTGGAGAGAAGTTTGAGCCAGAACAGCTGAGTTAAACCCGCCAGCGGAGTTCAGAAAGAGCTAGAAAGGTTGAACTTACTCAGCAGAAAGTCTCAGAGGCTGAAAACATTCTAGGCCTAAATTAGATTGCATGGAGGCTAGAATTTTCCAGGCTAAGTCTAGGTTTGCAGACTTATGCCTTGGAGATGTGAATTACTTCAGGCAAGTAAAAGATACTTTAACAATCCAGTGAATTTTATTGGGGTTACTGTGATGGTTTGTATATGCTCAGCCCAGGGGGTGGCACTATTAGAAGGTATGGCCCTATTGGAGTAGGTGTATTTCTTTGGGTGTGGCTTTAAGACCCTCATCCTAGCTTCTTGGAAGCCAGTATTCTACTAACAGCCTTCAGATGAAGATGTAGAACTCTCAGCTCTGCCTGCACCAGGCCTGCCTGGATGCTGCCATGCTCCTACCTTCATAATGGACTGAACCACCGAACCTGTAAGCCAGCTCCAGTTAAATGTTGTCTTTTATAAGACTTGCATTGTTCACAGCAGTAAAACCCTACCTAAGACAGTTACAAGAATATGGGGGAAGGGTTACTTACAGGAGCAGAAATGACAGCTGTATCACAAAAGCCCACCCCAGCATGGTAAGCACGGGTGATAGCCTGGGGTACACTGCGCAGCTTGAGCTCAACAGGATGTAGAGCATCCATTCCAAGTGACTCAGTTGGTCTAATGCTCTTCCAGTTGGCTTGAGTCTTCTCTTTGCATCTTGGCCTGTCTAAGAGGGACTCCCAGCTTTTATTGCTTACTATGACAGGGAGGGGCCTAGTGAATCTGGTCAGTTTAAGGGATTTCCTGAAGCTATTTAGAGTTGTTTACCTTCCTGTTTAAAGAGCTTCCCAGCAGGATTGAATGTTTCTATCTCAGAGGAAGCTGTTACACAACAGTAGGATGCCACCTTGACCTACATAGTAAATTCCAGGACAATCAGGTTATATAGACCTCAGAACAAACAAACACCATTATCTTTAGCCAGGCATGTAATCCCATTACTCAGGAGGTGGAGTCAAGAGAATCGGGAGTTCAAGGCCAGCCTTAGCTATATGAAACCTTGTCTCAAAAAAACAAAACAGAACAACAATAACAACAACAAAAAACCCCAAACAATAAAAAGGAAAGAAAATGAACCAAAACACATAGCATTTATTTACTGAGAATTTATTTAGCCAAAGGTGTAAGCACATATTTAACCAGAGCATAAGATCAGCTGTGATGGGACTCACTGCCCCTGACTGACAGCTCTATTGTAATACACAGAAACATGCTGTTTCAGGTAGCCCAGGACAACTTTGCACCAGATAAACTTTGTATCTTCTTTGGAGTTTATGAAATACCAGAAAAGTCTTATGTGTGTTCAGTTCCTGCCTTTTGAATCCCCTGGTTGACAGGAAGGAAACTGAGCCACTGCTTGAACAGTCTGACACTTCAGGCATGCTGGTAACTGAGCTGAGTCTCTGCAGAGCTGACTGGCTGGGCCAACATACATTTGCATTTGAAGTTAGGCAAAAAACCCAAGAGTAAGTTTGCCACAATCAAGTTTCTTTGTGCATGAATGGCCCTAATAAGTACTTATATTTTTAAAAATACATACATAGTGTATGAATTGAAGGGATCCAAAAAGGTCCAATTGCCTCAAAAGTTCTCCCTTTACTAAATAGGCTTTAATAGCGCTCACCTTTTTTAACCCTGCATGATTGCCAGAAAGTCACCCGCTCCACAGAAATTTCCCACAGGGGGAGAAAGGTCTGCAGTGGATCTACTTCTTTTTCTCTGCAGACTTCTTCCTCCTAAGCTACACACAGTGGGCTCCAAGACGCTATGGTTATACACTGTGAATCTAACTGTCCTATTGGATAGAGTTTGTGCCTAGCAGGAAAGAAAGAGATTTGGTCTTTGGAAGAAATTCCTAATACTAGATTTATTTTTAAAAATAAAGTTTATGAGCCGGACGTGGTGGCACACGCCTTTAATCCCAGCACTTGGGAGGCAGAGGCAGGTGGATTTCTGAGTTCGAGGCTAGCCTGGTCTACAAAATGAGTTCCAGGACAGCCAGGGCTACACAGAGAAACCCTGTCTTGAAAAACAAACAAACAAACAAAAAAGTTTATGCAGCATATTTTCTACCATGCAGACGGTGGAAAATCCGAAGTGTACATAAAGTATGGGGGAGGGGCAAGGTTTCAAAGAGAGAGAGAGAGAGAGAGAGAGAGAGAGAGAGAGAGAGAGCGAGCTTTGGCCATCGTAAAAGAAAAGAGAGATCTGGGGGTCGGGGAAGAAGGAAAGGATCTCAGAAAAGCAGGCCTTATGGTAGATGGTCTGAAAGCGGCTGCGCAGGGGTAGGGTTTCTAGAGAATAAGTACATTATCTCTGAAATAGGACAATTACTTCTCCCCTCTCCTTAGCTTTCATATGGATCAAATGTCCTTTGTGGCAGACTTCTGGTCAGGTAGTTGGCAGACCCAGCTGGATTCATTCTCTCTCTCTCTCTCTCTCCTCTCTCAAACTCTTTCCTCCCTCAATCTCTCGCTCTCTGCTCTCTTTCTCTCTCTCTCTCTCTCTCTCTCTCTCTCTCTCTCTCTCTCTCTCTCTCCCCCCTCCCTCCTCCCTTCCTTCCTTCCCTCTCTCTCTCTCCAGGGTCTCTCTCTCTCTCCATAGTCCTGGCTGGCCTTGAACTCAGAGATCTGCCTGCTTCTGCCTCCCAAGTGCTAGGATTAAAGGCATGTGCCACCACATCTGGCTTAAACTCTGACTTATTTTGAAGTATGTGTCTGTGTGTAGGTGTGTGCATATAAGAGCAGGTACCCATGAAAGCCAGAAGAGGACCTCAGATCCCCTAGACCTGCAGTGACCACAGTTATGAGCCACGCGACGTGGGTGCTGGGAACAGAGCTTGTGTCCAATGAGAAAGCGGCAGGAGACTTCACTCCAGCACCTTTTCTCCAGCCCCGTGTTTCCATTTTTACTGTGTCAGGGAGACAGGAAACGAGTGGGGGTGGGGCGGGGGAGGGTGCTGCCGTCTAAAGCTGGTCCCGAGGGAGGGGCATCTACCCTCCTTGGCCTCCAAGGCACTTGGGAATCAGGGGCAGGTGGAGTTCAGTGAGTTTGAAATCTCCATAGCAAATTTCAGGCCAACCATAATTATATTCTGAGAGCTTATCTCAAAAACAAACAAAACAAAACAAAATAATTCCTTGTTCTAGGCCAGGAAAACCTGGAACCTCTCTGGGGGTGCCCACCGAACCCTGATATCCAATACCTGTTAATACCAGATCCGTTTTGTTTCCTCACATGCCCAGAGGATAGAGTCTCTGAAGACTGGAGGACAGAGAAGGTACCTCCAGACAGTCAATAGACTTGTCTTGACATTTGGCTCATTTCAGATTTAGTGCACACATAGCTGTGTGCAAACTTCTTCGCTGTAAAAGCAAGTCATTAGCTGAAATAACTGTCCGTCTTCAAAATGTTATCCAACTTGTGCAAGGGAGCCATCCCCCTCTAGTAGTCTGAATAACAGAAAGTTAATTCTGAAGGTGGACCATTTTTCTTTCTTTCTTTTCTTCTGAAACAGAAAAAAAAAAAAAAGCTTAATTCTCCATTTTTCTACCAGGCTGGAATGGACAGAGCTGGAAAGAAGAGGATGATTAAGATATTCATCAGAACAGGAATGATCACATGATTTGACTTTAATAGAGCAACGGGGTAGGGTTTAAATGGGGGAAAATAGCAGAAAACAAGACGCAAGCATGTAACCATTGGCTCTGTTGTTTACAT
This sequence comes from Mus pahari, assembly GCF_900095145.1. Taxonomy (NCBI): domain Eukaryota; kingdom Metazoa; phylum Chordata; class Mammalia; order Rodentia; family Muridae; genus Mus; species Mus pahari. The sequence goes on from NC_034598.1 coordinate 8,870,677, forward strand.
TTCTGTTGTTCTGCAAGCGGAGGGGCAGTGAGTGGCACCTGTTCCACCTGCTGCCATAGATGTGAGGCGGGAACAGCTGTAACATCTGCCTGCTGCTGTTTCTGTCATTGTGTGATAACCTTTACCATATTTGGAATGTGGAACTTCTGTTTGTCAGTGACACAGGGTCTTTCTACATAGACCAGGCTGGCCCGGGATTTTCAGAGATCCACCTGCCTCTTACTCCTGCGTGCTGGGATTAAAGGTATTCACCACGAGGCAAGTTTTGTTTTTGTTGTTTTTTTGAGACAAGGTCTCACTATGTAGCCCTGGCTGTCCTGGAACTCACTATAGACCAGACTGGCTAGGATTTCTATATTTTAGTGTGAGTTTGGTTTTTTGAGACAGGGTTTCTCTGTGTAGCCCTGGCTGTCCTGGAACTCACTTTGTAGACCAGACTGGCCTTGATCTCACCTCCGAGTGCTGGCAGTAAAGGTGATGTGAGTTCTTTATGAAGGTAAAATGCATGGAATAGCATCATGTTCATTGGCTTAATAATCTCCATGTCCCAAGAAGTTAAATTATAATTAATAAAACATATTTTGAAGCTGGCAGGTGATACATAAAAAATCCAAATGTAGTAGTTAATAATCATTGAATAACTGATAAGATTTCTATTGGCAAAATCAAACTTCTTTTTTTTTTCTTTTTTGTTTTTTTCGAGACAGGGTTTCTCTGTGTAGTACTCAGAAATCTGCCTGCCTCTGCCTCCCAAGTGCTGGGATTAAAGGCGTGCACCACCACGCCTGGCAAAATCAAGTTTCTAATTATAGTATCATTATAAGCCAGGATTCTCCAGAGAAATAAAATGAATAGGAGATAGATGATAGATGAATAGAGGTATAGATGAGGGAGAGGTGAGAGATGAGATGTGTGCACACGCACACACACACATACATAGAGACAGACACCACACACACACACTCACAGAGATAGACACACACACACACACACTCACACAGAGATAGACACACACACAGATAGACACACACACACACACACACACACATAAGGACTTGGCTGACATGACTGTAGACACTGAGGTCCTAAGATCTGAAGTCAGCAGGTGCAGGTCTGATGTGTAGTTCCAGTCTGAGTCCAAAGGCCGGAGAACCAGGATTGCTGCGGGTGTAAGCTGTGCTCAGAAGATCCTGTGGCAGGCTCACTAGTTCAATGCCAGGTTCAGTTCCCAGCATCTACGTGGCAGCTTACAAGTGTCTGTAACTCTAGTTCCACTGGCTCAGATACCCTTCTCTGGCCTTTGCAGGCACTAGAAACATACCCGGAACAGAGACATATGTGCAGACTATGAAGCCACTACATCAAACAAGCAAGCAAAAAACAGGCAGATAAATAAACAGGTAGATATATGTACTGGCTAATTTTGTGTCAGCTTGACACAAGCTGGAGTTATCACAGAGAAAGGAGCTTCAGTTGGGGAAATGCCTCCATGAGCTCCAGCTGCAAGGCATTTTCTCAATTAGTGATCAAGGGGGGAGGGCCCCTTGTGGGTGGTGCCACCTCTGGGCTGGTAGTCTTGGGTTCTATAAGAGAGCAGGCTGAGCAAGCCAGGGGAAGCAAGCCAGTAAAGAACATCCCTCCATGGCCTCTGCATCAGCTCCTGCTTTCTGACCTGCTTGAGTTCCAGTCCTGTATCCTTTGGTGATCAACAGCAGTATGGAAATGTAAGCCGAATAAACCCTTTCCTCCCCAACTGCTTCTTGGTCATGATGTTTGTGCAGGAATAGAAACCCTGACTAAGACAATATATAAGTAGATAAGTAAATGAATAAATAAATAAGAAGCTAGATATATAACTTTAATAAAACAAACAAACAAACCAAAAAAAAACAAAACAAACAAACAAACAAAAACTTAGGAACCCTTCCTGACTGGCTTCCTGGCTGGAAACTCAGGTTTTCTTGTCTTCTGCTTGTGGACGTTGTACATCGTGGTGCGCACTAGGCTCCGCACCACGATGTACAACGTCCACAAGAAGGAAAAAGAAAAATGGGGCTTACATTTTCCTTTTTTCTTTCTTTTCTTTTTCTTTTTTTCTTTTTTTTTTTTTTTGGTTTTTNGAGACAGGGTTTCTCTGTGTAGCCCTGGCTGTCCTGGAACTCACTCTGTAGACCAGGCTGGCCTCAAACTCAGAAATCTGCCTGCCTCTGCCTCCCGAGTGCTGGGATTAAAGGTGTGCATTTTCCATGTCACCAGGTCATCATCTTCCTGAGGTTTGCCACGTTCAGGGGCCTCGGGGAGTTAGTGACAGTGGCCTTTTGTTTGTCATTGTTGGAGCTTTTGAATAGTAAGGAATTAGGAAAATAAAATATGTCCCATTGATCAATATAAAAATCACTTACGCTGGGCTAGAGAGATGGCTCAGCAGTTATGAGAACTGACTAGTCTTCTAGAGGTCATGAGTTCAATTCCCAGCAACCATGGTGGCATGCAGCTATCTATAACTGTAATTCCCACAGGATCCGATGCCCTCTTCTGGTGTGCATACATATATACAGATAAAATAGTCATATGCATAAAATATCTTTTTGTTTGTTTTTTGAGTCATGGGTTTCTCTGTGTAACAGCCCTGGCTGTCCTGGAACTGGCTTTATACACCAGGCTGGCCTCAGATTCAGAAATCTGCTTGTCTCTGCCTCCTGAGTGCTGGGATTAAAGGTGTGCACCACCATGCCTGGCTTAAATAAATCTTTAAAAAACCTCATGTAATGTAAATAGTATTAAGCCAATGGGTTTTGCAGAACATAAATTCAATATAACAAGGTTACTATATTGTCTACTTTTCTGTTGGCCTGATAAAACACCATGACAGTTTTACTGGGAACCAGGGCAGCTGCTGGTGTAAGCTGTGCTCAGATGAGCCAGTGGCAGGCTCCCGGGTCTCACCATGACAGTTTTACTGGGAACCAGGGCAGCTGCTGGTGTAAGCTGTGCTCAGATGAGCCAGTGGCAGGCTTCCGGGTCTCACAGAAGAGTTCATTTGGCCATCTGTCTAGAGTAGGGCTAGCACTCATGATGGTGGATTGAAAGCATGGTGGGGCAGGAGCAGGAAGCTGAGGGCTCACACCCTGAGCTGCAAGCATCAAGCAGAAAGATCCGCACTGGCAATGGTGCAGTGCTTTTAAAGCCCCAGAGACCTGCCTCCTCTGGGTAGGCCACACCTCCTACACCTGCCTAAATACCAAGTGTTCAAATGTCTGAGCTATCAGGGGTGGGGGTGGGATTCTCATTCAAACTAGCGCGGTGAGTGCTTCACGTGTAAGACGTGGTCAGGCACTTCTGGTATGTGAATATACAGGGCAAGTGGGATAAGATGCACATTCGGACTTTAGTGACAAGCAAGGTGGCGAGAAAGACACTGCGATGTAGGATAGCAGGCAGGACACACACCTGCTTGTTTACCACATCCCCAGTAGTAGACAGCTGGGAGAACTTGTTCCTTCGCTTGTTTATTCATTTTTATTTATTTATTTTTGAGACGGAGTCTTGCCACATAGCCAAGCTGGCCTGGAACTCTCATAGTCCAGGTTGGCCTCAAGTTCATGATCTTTTTGCCTCAGTTTCCTGACTGATAAGATTATAGGTGTGAGCCACTGTGCCCGGGAACAGTAAGCACATTTAAACTTTTGCTTAGGTTATTTATTTTATATATACATATGTGTGCTTTGTCTGCATGTCTGCCTGTCTGCCTGTCTGTCTGTCTGTCTTGTCTGTCTGTGTACCACATGCATGCCTGTGCTGTGTAGATCAGGAAAGGACGTCAGGTCCCATGGGACTGCAGCTACACATGGCTGTGAGCCACTGTGTGGGTGCTGGAAGCCAAACTTGGGTCTTCTGTAAGAGCAACAAGTCCTCGTAACCAGTGAGTAATCTCTCCAGGCCCCAGCAAAAGTTAAAAAATAAAGTAAAAAAATAAAAATAAAAAACTACCACCACCATACATAGAGAACAACAACAACAAAAGTATCAGGAGGTAGAAAACAGATGGATTAGTAACAGAACCAACAACATTGAATTCTATACCTGTAACAAGGGGAGAAAGCCACTGTATTACACTGCAGAATAGTCAAATACCCGCCACCCCCCAATGATAGAATATCACATTGCTCAGAAAGTATAGGAAAGAGAGGAGCCAAAAGAAGAAAAATTCAAGCTAGGCAGTGGTGGCACACACCTTTAATCCCAGCACTCAGGAGACAGAGGTGGGCAGATCTCTGTGAGTTTGAGGCTGGTCTGGTCTCCAGAGCTACTTCCAGGACAGCCAAGGACACACACACCACAACCATCACCACCACCACCACCACCACCACCACCAACAACAACAACAACACCAACAAGGACAACAAAACCCAATCCTGTTTCAAACAAAGAAAAACTTAATTCCAACCCTCTCCTTTTAACTCCTCCCCTTCCCGCCTGACTGCCAGAAAACTTGTGACACTCTCTGAGAGAGTGAGGCAGGCAGGGACAGCCTGGATCAACACACACAAGCACATTCGAGGGCCAGGGCATTTTACTAAACCAGGAGGCGTAGAAAAGTTTACTCTCATAATGCTGAGCTGCCAGCCTTTCTCCCGGCCAGGATCTGAGATTAACGGCAATTGGATTGTATATTGGCAGATGACTCTCTGTCCTGTCCAAGAGAAAAACATTTAAATATTTATGTTTTCAGAGCTGGGGATGTAGCTCAGGGGTAAAAGAGCATTTCTAGCGTGATTGATGTCCTAGGTTTAATTCAGACAATATAGTATAATATAATATTGATGATTTTAATCTGTTGTTTTGAGCCGTTCCTGTGTATCCATGGGCAGAGCATTTCCACTAAGCTTCATAGTACTCCTCCCTTACAGACAAGCAGACAGACACCATCCACCAGACAAGCAGACAGACACTACCCACCAGGCTAAACTTCTCTCCTACAGACAAGCAGATAGACACCATCCACCAGGCTAAACTCCTCCCATACACACAAACAGACAGACACTACCCACCAGATGTGTAAGGAGAGGCTAAACTCTTCTCCTACAGACAAGCAGACAGACACTATCCACCAGATGTTAAGGAGAGGCTAAACTCCTCCCTTACACACAAGCAGACAGACACCATCCACCAGACGTTTAAGGAGAGGCTAAAATGAAAACAGACAAGGATGCTGGGAAGAAGGCTCACTAACTAAGAGCAGTGGCTACTCTTCCAGAGGTCCCAGCAACCACATGGTGGCTCGCAACCATCTATAGTGAGATCTGATGTCCTCTTCTGTCATGCAGGTGTACATGCAGGCAGAACACTCATATACATAAAATAAATAAATATTTAAAAAAAAACAGAGTGGCTAGCTCTTGGAGAATGACATGTAAGGTTGACTCCACATGAGTGTTCAAATACATGTACACCTATATATATAAATGCATGCATAAGCAAACACACACATACCCCCATACACACACACACACACACACACACACACACACACACACACAC
>NC_034598.1:8876242-8893520 GCF_900095145.1 Mus pahari
ACACACACACACACACACACACACACACACACACACACACACACACGTGTACCAGGAAAGATGTAACTTGGAGAAAACAGACTAAGGAAGCTTACAACTCTAAAAGATGCAGAATCAGCCGGGCGTGGTGGCGCACGCCTTTAATCCCAGCACTCGGGAGGCAGAGGCTGGCGGATTTCTGAGTTCGAGGCCAGCCTGGTCTACAAAGTAAGTTCCAGGACAGCCAGGGCTACACAGAGAAACCCTGTCTCGAAAAAGGAAAAAAAAAAAAGATGCAGAATCTACAAAGCAGGGGATTAAAATATGACAGCAGAAATAAGAAACTGAAGTACTGGGGAACCCAATTAATGAAATCTATAGAAAACAGACAAAGAGACAAAGAGATGGGACCAATTCCACAGAGTTGTCCTCTGACCTCTCTACAGTAGCATGCATGTACCCCCTCATTATGTGTGTGCACACATGTTCACACATATACACACAATAAAGAAATAAATTTTAATGGAAAATATGACTTAAAAACATAATTTTCATTCATAGCTAGGTAGCTGCAAGGGAAGCTGGTACATGCTGCCTCTCCTGTGTGGACACAATTTAGAGCAATTTAAAAAGTGAGTCTTTTCTTCATACTGGCTAGCTCCCAAATAATGAGACAGAGACTCTTAGATTTATTTAATAAACCTAATAACTTAATAACTGAGCAGTTATTAATCTATCCTAGTCCTCTAAACTAATCTGGCTACCTCCCAGCCCAAATCCCCGAGATACTTGCAATTTAGTATTGATCTGGCTCTCTCCGCTCAGGGGTGTTCTCATGGTGTCTCCTTGACCCTCTCCTCATAGCCACAACTCTCTTCTTCTCTCTCCTCCTCCCCTCGATGGATCAGAAGTTCCAGCCCTAGTCTCTCTTACTCAGTCATTGGCTGATCAGCTCTTTATTGACCAATCAGGGACTAATTGAGGAGCAATATTTATACAACATCGAGACAGATTTTAGAATAATCATTACAATGCCATGTATGGATTACAATCAGATATGGGTCACGGAAATCAGCATTTGAATACTACCAGGATAATCTTCACACAGTGCATAATAACATCATGCCTACAGATGCACATTCAACTAAAACTATTAAAAAGGCAAAGAGATTGGGTATCTGAGTAATCTTTACTCTAATGTTCATATCCAAATAGAAGGATATTCAAAAGAGAGAACCAGATCAAATAAAAGGGAAAAAAATGCCTTTCTCTCTGCCTCTACTACCCTCTTAACTCCCCTCTCCATGCCCTAAGTAAGAAAATTTATATGTAGACAATTAGGCTTTGTTTTTACAGACAAACCTTCTTTAGGATACACAACCCCAGTGTCCCTTAAGGTCACAATATAAAACTTATAGCTGAGAATTTTCCGGCAGATATGTGCATAGACTCCATGGCAGATACCTGTACGCTAAAAGGCTATGTTAATTTACCTCATACACATGATCACAGGGGCAGATTACCCCCAGAAATGGAAGGACTGAAGACCTCAACAGACAATAGCCCACTGAACTGTAGCTGTTTTTTTTTTTCCTTTCGAGCTATTTTCTGTGTATGGGTATTTTGCCTGCATACATATGCAGCACAGGCATGTTTTGTACCCGCAGAGGCCAGAAGGGAGTTCCAAATCCTATAAAACTGAAGTTACAGATGTTTGTAAGCTGCTGCGTTGGTGCTAGGCATCGCACCCTGGTCCCGGAGAACACTCGGTGCTCGTAATGGCTGAGCCATTTCACCAGACCCTTCCTGTGCTTTAGGTTCAAGGCAGAGTAGCCCTGGATGGCCTGGACCTCTCTGTAAACTGGCCTCAAACTCAGTGGTCTGCCTCCTCTGCCTCCTCTGCCTCCAGAGGGCTTGGATCTAAGGTGTATACTATCACTGTTGGTATTCTGTCTGGACTCCACCCCCACAGTTACCTAGCAACAGCCAGATATGCTCCTCCCACAGGTACCTGGCAACAGCCAGGTAGGCCTGGCCCACTATAAAAGGGACTGCTTGGCCCCTACTCCCTCTCTTACTCTCTCTTACTCTCTTGCTCCCTTGCTCTCCCTCTCTCCCTATTCCTTTCCCCCCTCTCTCCACATGGTTGTGGCTGACCTATACTTCTCTCCTCTCTCCTTCTCTCTGTCTTTCTCTCTGCCTGAACTACCCTCTAAACTCCCCTCCCCATGCCCTAAATATACTCTATTCTATCTATACCATTGTGCTGCTGGTCCCTCAGGGGGAAGGGATGCCTTGACATGGGCCTTCTGAGGCATCCCCTTCCCCCATACCTCACCACACCCCCATAAAACATATCTTAATAGCCCTTTATCTTTTTATAATCACAACAGTCACCCTTGGCCCTAGTGGAACTTAAAAAAGAAAACAATCTTCCAAGTTATTGTCATCGTCCTGGCAGATGGAGTGAGGTGAGGTTGTGATCCCACCATTTCCTAGGGGTGGCTGCCCCTGATGTGGACCCATGGAGTCTTCAGAGGCCACGAAGCATAGTGGAAGCAAGGCTGGCAAAGCACAAACTTCGTTCTGACACAGGGGTTAAAGGGATTAATTAGGAAAGATGCTAAGGAAATAGGGATTGCAGATGATGCCCTAGAGTGCTATAGTTTGAATCATTGAACGCCTAAGGCCCTGGTACAGAAAGTGCAGACCTCATTCTAAGTTGAAGATGCCTTTAGGATGTGAGGAGAACCAGAGGGAAGTTAGTTACCAGGGTTGTGTTTCTGAAGAGAAAATGGGACATCAAGCTCTAGTCTTTCATGATGCACTGCCCAAAGGCAATGAGGCCAAACGACTGGGAGCTGGAATCTCTGACACTGTATCAGTCACCTTTCTATTGCTGCGAAGAGACACCACAGCCAAGGCAGCATTTAACTGGAGGCTGGCTTACAGTTTCAGGGGCTTAGTCCATTATCACCATGGCAGAGGGCGTGGCAGCATCCATGGAGCTGAAGCAGCAGCTGCGACCTACATCCCAATCAGCAGGATGAGAGAGAGAGAGAGAGAGATAGAGATAGAGAGAGAGAGAGAGAGAGAGAGAGAGAGNGAGAGAGAGAGAGAGAGAGAGAGAGAGGGACAGGGTGGGAGAGGAGGTGAGAGGGAGGGGGAGGGGAAAGGGAGAGGGAGGAGAGAGAGGGAGGAGAGAGACTGGGCCTGGCAAAGGCTTTTGAAACCTCAAAGCCCACCCCCAGTGCACACTGCCCACAACAAAGCCAGGCCTACTCCAACAAGGCCACACCTCCTAATCCTTTCAAAGAGTTTCACTCCCTGCTGATTAAGCATTCAAACAAATGAGCCCCTGCGGACCATTTTTTTTTTAAAGTTTTCTGTTTTGTTTATTTTTATTTTTATTTATTTAATTTATTTTTTATTTATTTTATTTATATGAGCACACTGTAGCTGTCTTCAGACACACCAGAAGAGAACATCAGATCCCATCACAGATGGTTGCGAGCCACCATGTAGTTGTTGGGAATTGAACTTAGGACCTCTGAAAGAACAGTCAGTGCTCCTAACCACTGAGCCATCTCTCCAGTCCCTATCCACATGTTACTGAAGTGGAAATTTCTCGTTTCTTTGTAGACTCAGTTAGGTCATAGTGATGTTTTGCTGAAGCAGATACGTGAGAGGACGCGTGATGTCTGGAAAGACTATAACTATGACCACAGACGGTGGACAAGGCTCGTGCTTTGGTTCGCCTTTGCTCTGCTTCGTTAGTCTCCGCTGATGACGCTCTGCGCTCTGGCACTGGTTGGCCTTGCACCACATTGTTGATCTTTGCTTGTTGTGACTTCCTAGAGAGTAACTCACCAAAGAACTGTGATAGTCCAGTGGCTTCTTGCTGCTTCCATGAACTCATGAGCTGGCAGAGCCTGGAGATTTATTCTGGATCGAGCTGCTGCTGACTCGTGAATGGTCTCTGCCGAGTGATCTGGACTGCAGCTGCTGGTGTGTGTGTGTGTGTGTGTGTGTGTGTGTGTGTGATCTGCTGACTGGACTGGATTACAGCTGCTGATTCATGGTTGGTGGTTTGCTAGTAGTCTGAACTGCTTGTATCCTGACAATGAAGACTAGAATCACCCCAAAGAACTATTTCTAAAGAACTATTTCTAAACAGGTCTACTTCTCCCATCTCCTAATAACCTTTCTTTTCCACTACCTCTGGTGGGTGGTGGGTTAGAAGGGAGGTTAAAGCATTTGAGAACCCTTATTGGAAAAATCTACGCCTGCTTGCTACTCCATGACCTCCACAGGATTGGAGCCATATCATACTGCAAAAATGCATTCAGTACAACTTCGAAAGTCCCCAGAGTCTATCACAGTCTCACTACTGTTTAAAAGTCCAAAGTCTCTTCTGAGGTTCATGGCAATTATAACTGTAAATCTCTGTAACATCAAAGTAAAAAGCAGATCACTTACTTCTCATATATGGTACATAATATATGTTACCATTTTGTTGTGAGCAAGGAAGTAAGTAGTTGGTATAACAAAAGTTTGTACTTTATCATGCCGAGGGTCATCACACAAACTTTACACTCTGAGTTTCTAACTACAATCCTGAGTCTATCTCCCCAAGGCTGCTCACCTGTGTGGTGTGTCTTAGCCAAAGGTAGGGTTCATTCTCTAACAGTAGTCTGGGATCAAGGGTCAGGATCTTGGGGGGAAGACTCTCCAGCTGTAAGGCCGAGCAAGGTGGTGGACAAAGCATGGCTCTTGGTCTCTGCTTATGTCCCACACAGTGGGCATCGTGGGGTTCTAGGACTGTGTCTGATTATCTTGGGTAAGTGACGTCGCTGGCTTCTGATGATCAGATGTAGTCTTAGAGGTCGTGGGGTTCCTGATTAAACTATTTTTACATGCCTAAAAGACCTTTTTTTCTACTACATTCACCACACATTCCAAAAGGGAGGGAACGGGGTACAGTGAGGAAATACTGGACAAAAGCGAGTCCAGACCAGCAGAACAGACTCCACATTTTGTATCTCCGGGTCTGAGGTCGAAGTGCTCATCACATCTCTTCCTCTTTGTTGACTGAAACACACTTCTCTTTCTTGGGTTGGTTCCATGCCAGTCTGCAGTTCTCCTAGTTGGAGATTCTATGACCAACATCTTGGGGGTCTCCACTCCAACCCAGCCTTCACCTTCACAGCTTCCTGTAATGCCCCTCGAAGCCTCCATGCAGGGACACCCCTGATACACACCTGGCCTTGGTGGCATCCCTCAGCTGAAGAGTCCACAACCCTTTTCCAGTATTCCTAACTCCAAAGCCAGAGCCACATGGCTGAAGCCGCCAGGGTCTAGTGTTTGGTGGGGCTGGAACACAGCCCCCTTGTTCACTGACAGTAACGTCAGCTTCTGTTGCTGATGGTGTCCTCCACCCTTAAGCTGTTCTGTGTTCCTTTTCATAAATTGGATGCTTTGCTGGGTGAGGTGTCTTAGTCAGGGTTTCTATTCCTGCACAAGCATCATGACCAGGAAGCACGTTGGGAAGGAAAGGGTTTATTCGGCTTACATTTCCATACTGCTGTTCATCACCAAAGGATGCAGGACTGGAACTCAAGCAGGTCAGAAAGCAGGAGCTGATGCAGAGGCCATGGAGGGATGTTACTTACTGGCTTGCCTCCTCTGGCTTGCTCAGCCTGCTCTCTTATAGAACCCAAGACTACCAGCCCAGAGGTGGCACCACCCACAAGGGGCCCTTCCCCCTTGATCACTAATTGAGAAAATGCCCCAGAGCTGGATTTCATGGAGGCATTTCCCCATCTGAAGCTCCTTTCTCTGTGATAACTCCAGCTGTGTCAAGTTGACACAAAACTCGCCAGTACAGAGGGGCCTTGCCCTGGAGTCAGCACTACCTTTACTCCATTTGGCAGAAGACTTTTCCTTACGCTTTTTAGCTCATGAGCACTGTACTTAGCTCCATTACATGCCCTGGTGCTACTTTTTTCTTTAAGCTGTACATTTTATATTTTTCTTTGTCCATCTTGTTCCTTTTCAATATTCATAAGAGTGATTACCAATACCCACATGGTCAATGTCATGAAATCTCTGCCAGTGTCATTAATTCAAAACTCAGCTTAGCTTCAGGCAGATCTTTAGGACAGAGGCAAAAAGCAGTTATGCTCTGACAAAATACCATAAGAGCAGTCTCTTACTAACATTACTAAGTAGGCCACTTACTAACATTCTTCCCTTCTGAAACTTCTTGAGCAGGGCTACCATGGCTCAAGTCACCCCCAACACTGTCATGTGCTCCTATACTCATTCGCATTGTATTTCAGGATGTTTTTAAAAGTTGAGCTCCTTCTGTCTCTGCTGACAGAGGTTGGGGTTATAGATGCCCACTGTCATGCCTGGGCCTATGTATTACTAACCTTTATGTTGCTCTAATAAAATACCATGAGCAAAGCAACTTAGAGAAGAAAGGTCACTTGGGATCGTGGCTCTAGCAGGAGAGTCCATAGCGAGAGGGAGGCAGGGCAGCAGGCAACGGAAGCAGGAAGCTGAGAGATCACATGCTCAACAGCAAGCACAAAGCAGACAGAACAAGCCAGAATCGGGTGAGGTTATATACTTAGCGAGTTTCCCCCGGTTATATGCTTCCTCCAGCAAGAGTCAGACACCATCAGATGGGGAGTGAGTATTCAAATGCTTGAGCCTGGGGGGGGGGGGAGCATTTCTCATCAAACCAGTACACTCTATTTCCTTTTGAAGCTTGGTTTAAATGAGATACACTTTCAATAGTTGCTGAGCCTCACCCAGTGCCCACCACTGTCCTGCATACTGATGGGAAGTAAGCATCATGGGCTTTGCTTTGATGGGAAGAGACAAATATGCATGAAGCTTTATACGATTTGAAGTGCTATGGAGAAAAAGAAAATGGAGAGGAGGACGACAGAGGTGGCGGGTACACAGAGTCACCTAAGATGTGGTAAAGCCTTTGCCTTTAATACACAGCGTCTCCTAAGACGTGGTAAATATAAGTATATATTCCTTTAACATATACAGGTTCTTCTAAGATGCAGTAAAGCCTTTGCCTTCAACTCTGAGTGAGTTTGTGGGCAGGTGTGGTCAGAAGCTGAAGAGCAACATGATCAGCTTGGGTTTTGAACGAGGTATGAGGGCCGCCGCTCGGGAGACTAGACAGACTTGGTACCTGAGCCTGATCACCTCTGCCTCCTGCTCATCCTCCGTGGTTGCCTGGCCTCTCACTCACACATTTTAGTGGGAATTACATGATCTCATTTTCAAACAGGGTTCACATATACAAATACAAATGTGCCAAATGTTTATTAACTGTTACCCTTTCCCTAGGGAAACTAAACTAATGTCTATTCACTCCAGATAGAGCCCCAACATCCGAGCCAAGTAATGACTCCAACCAAGTCCAACGTGGTGGTTCAGTGACCTTCCTGGGTGTCTTAGCTACTGTTCTATTGCTGTGAGGTGACACCATGACCAAGGAAACCTTATCAAAGAAAGCATTTAATTGGGGTTTGCTTTACATTTTCAGAGAGGAGTCCATGACCTTTGTGGCGGGGAGCATGGCGGCAGGCAGGCATGGTGCTACAGTAGCTGAGAGCTTAAATCTGATCCACAGGCACAAGAGAGGACCCGAGGCAGAGAGACTGGGCCTGGTGTGCACTTCTCAAGCCTCAACATCCACTCCCAGTGACGCACCTAATCCTTCCACTAACTAGAGATCAGTCATTCAAACACATGAACCTTCGAGGGCTGTTCTCATTCAAGCCACCACTCTCGGCTTAGTTACAAAGCATGGGTGAGGGATTAACTTCAGGCATGTGGGTGACCACAAAGTTCCACACCATCACAGATGACAACCAAAGAGAAGCTGTGCCACAGAACCCCACTTTCACTTAAACTTTGCTTCCTGGATACTCTGACATCCCCCCAGTATCACTTGCAGTAGGGGGGTGTAGGGAAGGAGCAATTAGGAGTACTGCTGGACTCACAATATGGGACCCTGTGACCTGACCCTCCCTCCTCCTATTAGAGAGCATCACTAGCTCCATTACCATCCCCACAGGCCTAGCAATCACTACACTGTTTAGCTGGACTAGTTGCCATGGCTACAGAGCCAATGTCTAATCCAAGATGGTAGTCATGTTATGCCCAGAGGAAAAAGTGATACCATAGCATTAATACATTTATAACTCTCAAATTCAGCATGGGCACTGAGAAAAAGAAACTTGGCTGAGCACATCATGTCGGGATGAGCTGCAGCTGCCACAATCCCCAAAGCAATGGGGTCTCTCGGTGGTCTGAAAGCTCCCTGGTGATAAGCCAGAACAAGCCTTCTCTATATGAGCTGGTGTGTCTTGCATATTTGTTACAGTGACAGAGGTAGAACATTGCTACAGAGAAGCGGCCATCAGACTAAGTCACACAGTGTGAGTGAGACTTGCCACCAGCACCCCTGGATTTAGAAAAGCTACGGTGTCCTCATTTGTTTGGAGTGTTTTCTGAAGGCTCCTTCTCACTCCGGTCCCTCCATATCCAACGTGGTGGCCATCTCTCTCTTTTGGAAAGGCGCTCCTCTGTGTGATTTAAGGGAAAGCCCCTCTTCCCTTTAAGGCCCTGCTGCCTCCTCTTGATGTGATGCATGTCTCTCCTAATGCTCACCCACCTCAAGGCCCAACCATGCTCCCCTCCCGCAGTCATGAGATGCTTTCCTGATAAAGCTCATTTCTGTAGGATGATTTTGTATCTGCTCCTGCCCCCAACCTCCCCTTTCCCCCCTCCTGTCCCACAGCTCTCATTTCTAATATATTTAACACCATGGCAAAGAATTTGGACATATTTTATCCATGCCCTGATACTTTGTGGAAGATTGAGCCTAAAGGTGATGCATTAGTTTACCTGGGAAATTCAGGAGGATACAGCATTTAGGCAGCAGAATATTACCAGCTTCTCTCAGCCAAATTTATACTGAAAACCAGGATTACAGAGGAGCAGGATAGAAAAACGTAGAAGAAAATTTGCAGTTAGGCCTGCAATAGGCGGGTATACAGATGCTACTAAGGAGCATGCGTTGTTAAAAAGAAGCTAAGTCTGTTTCACTGGGACAAAAGGAAAAGATCTTCAGGCTATCCCAGCAATTGGCCAGACCTCACTCAGGCAGGCCCAGAGATGAAGAAATAACTTTGTTTCCGACTCTCTGGGGATGAGTCTTTTGACCGGGAGCCACAGAAAGCCCTGCTCATCAGACAGTCCTGGGACTGTCTTTGGCTATGTGCGGTTGGCGAGGCACCCAGGTGCTGTTGTGGTGCAGCCTGCACAGTGCTGAAGGGACTGGGGCAGCAGAATAAACTCCAGTTTGCTTTTAAGACTCTACTCTAAGTTAACTTGCCCTTAGAGAGGCATGGTTCCCACCCTTGAGGTCTGAGAAAAATCACGAAATGTCCCTGGCAGTAGCAAAATAGACACAGCAGCTGCAGCTGGCAGATAACAACAGAGTGGGCTACGAAAGCATAAGCCTTCCCAGGTCAAGGTGCTCCTTTCTGATGTATGCTTCCTCCTTGTGGTTTAACCAGGTGCTGCCAACCAATTAGCTTAGAGGCCAACATTCCCTTAGCCTCTCATGTAATGCCAAAGCTTGGAAACCCTGCTTGTGGTTTATAAAGCTTTAGAACCCCCTTTCACCTAGACCTGGGGGTCACTCTCCTATCCTGTTGCATCAGGAAGGTTTGTGCCCCAAGCTTGAGCTTGAATAAAGACTCTCCTGTGCTTGCATCGGAGTTGTGGTTCCTGGTGGTCTCTTTGGGGTTTTTGCAATCTGGGCACAACAGTGCCAGATCTCGGTGTGGTCCACCCAGGGCTGTTGGACATACCCAGGCTGTAGACATGCAGTCACCTGGAGGTTAGAGATGCCAGGAATGTGGAATGTCTGCCAAAGAAAGAAGCAGGCAAGCCCAAGAGAGAGGCCATATGGACTATAGCCTGTGAGAACCACCCAAACCCACTGGAGTCTGACTCCTGCCACCGCATGGCCCAGATGTTGGACTTGGAGATCTAGGACTGCAGGTTTCCCCCTTTGACCTGTTCTCCACCCAGAAAGTAATATCTTGGGAGTATGTAACTTCTCTTTTTATTTCTATAGAGAAGATTTTAGATTTGAATTCTTTGATTTTGAAATGTATTTATCTTTTTAATTGTGTGTGTGTGTGTGTGTGTGTGTGTGTGTTGCTCACAGAGGCCTCAGGTGTTAGATTCCCCTGAGCTACAGTCACAGGCAGTTGTGCTGGAAACGGAGCCTGGGTTCTCTGGAAGACCAAGACTTGCTGTTAGCTGGTCCTATATCTGTCCAGACTTGTTCTTTCATTCACCGTCCGAACAGTAGAGTCTCCTCTAAAGGCTCACGTGTTAAAAGCCTAATGTTCACCATTACTGGGAGGTGGGGGGACTTCTCAGTGTGTGGGGGTCTTGAGGTGTGTCCCAGGAGGTGCGACCCTGGCCCCCTTGCTTTCCTATGAGGTAAATGACTTTCCTCTATTCCAGGCTCCTCAGCATGGTGTGCTGGCTCACATGAGCCCAACATTCGGGGCCAGTTAACCTCAAACTGACACTTCCAGTTATGAGTCCAAATGAAACTTTTCTCTGTGGAAGTTGACTTATCGCAGGCATTTGTTGTACTAAATGGAAGCCCGAGGACCATGGTGGGCTTCTCGCCTTTTCCCTTTGTTAGCCTTTGACAGTATAACAGTCCAGGCAAGAGGCTAGAGATGATCAGAATTTAGGCAGTGGCTTTACTTTCTATTACTTGGTTTCCACTCACAACCTCTCTTGTGATCTTACTTATACATTCACTTATGGTATAAGCTCATTAGAAATAAAATCATTTCTGTTAAGCACCGACTAATCTTAGTCTCTTGATATATGTGTGGTGTGCATGCATATATGTGTGCATGTTTGTATTTGTATGGGTGCATGTGTATATTATGTGTGATGCATGTATATGTGTGAGTGCATGTGTATGTGTGGGTGCATTGTGTCTGCATGTGTATGTGTGTGTGCATGTGTATGTGTGGGTGTAGGTTATGTGTGGGTGTATGTGTGGGTGCATGTGTATGTGTGGGTGCATGTATATGTGTGGGTGCATATGTATGTGTGGGTGCATGTGTATGTGTGGGTGCATGTGTATGTGTGGGTACATGCTGACGTAAAGCCTGAGGTGATGTGAGGTGTTTTTCTGATGGCTCTCTTCTTCATATATTGAGACAGTGACCCTTGCTGAGCAGGAAGTCTCAGCTGGCCTGGCTAGCTGCTGGTATTTCCTGTTCCTTTCAGGTAGGTTGCCAGCCCACATAACCTTTACATGGCTTCTGAGAGTCTGAACTCCGGTCCTCACATCTGTATAGTGTATTGGCTAATTTTTATCAATGTGATGCAAACTGAAGTTACCTAGGGAGAAAGAAACTTCCGTTGAGGAATTGCTTGCATCAAATTAGGCTGTGGGTCATTTTCTTGGTTGGGTGGCTGATGTGGGAGGGCCCAGCACACTGTGGGCAGGGCCAGTGGTCCTTTGTGTAAAAGGTCAGAGCAAGCTGTGGGACAGAGCCAGTAAGCAGCGTCCCCCCATGGGCTCTACTTGAGTTCCTGCCCTGACTTTCCTGCCTCCATGACCCGTGTGGGAGTGTAAGCCAAACCAACCCTTTCCTCCCCAAAGCAGCTCCTGGTTATGGTGTTTCATCATAGCAACAGAAGCCAAACCACGACACACAACTAGGACACACGAGTTTACTTTCCCTGCTCACCCAGGTCCCAAGCCCCACAGAGGGCTGGCCCTCCCACACCCATCACCAACCAAGACAATGCCCCACAGGCTGGCCTAAGAGCCGATTTTACCAAGGCACTTTCTCAACTGAAGTTCACTCTTCTCAGGTGACTCTAGCTTGGGTCAAGTTGACAAGAACCAGCCTGCATGACTCCTAACTCTGAATCCTTGGTGGGCATGGCATCTGCGATTTAAATACTCTCTGGGCGCCTCAACCACAACCATCCTGAGTGGCCAGTTTCAGCTGGATTCACAGCTTCTGTGTCCTTCCCAATGCTCTCCCTCCCCTGTGTCCCTGTCCCTAACCATGGCACTGTCATCTGCCTGGTCATCTTAATCTGTACAGCAGCTCATACTATAGGCCAAAACATCCACCGGTTCTCATTCTTCCTGGATCATAGCTCTTTAGTCAAACCTCTCTCTTTCCCACCAGACATACCTCAGTGTCTTTTATACAGTTTCTGTCTCCTACTTTAATGACACACTCTCAGTTCTAGGGTGCAGGGGGTGGGGAGTTACATATTGTTGTTAGAGTTCTCTACCTAAAACGCTCACTGTAACTCCGTTAACTCTGTTAGCAGTTCTTGTTGCCCACAGGCTGAAGTGAAAGCATGTGAGGGAGAAAGTCCTAGGCAGGTGGTCCAGGTTTAGCTCCATCCCTGCGGCCCATCAGCGCAGCAGCAGCAGTTTCAAGCAACAAGAGCGTACAGCTGCAGCCATAAGACAAGAGTCCTTTCTTCTAGTAGCTACTGCTACTCTCTTCTAGGATTCTGTAAGCTGCCAAGGAATCCTGCTCACCCTGGGAGACCTCAAAGATCTCCCCCTCCTGGGAGAGGCTTCTGCCTCACCTCTAAGCCCTGCAGACAGCTTCATTATAAAGCCCCCTAAATACCACTGCAGTGGCTCCTGTAAGCTTGATTTAGTCCTGCTACACGCACTTGCTGTTCTTTCTAAACCATTTGCTTTAACTTTGTATATGTGTCTAGGCATACCTGTGGAGGTCAATGGACAACCTGGGAAGTCTCTTCTACTGTGTGGGTCGTCCTCAGGGTTGATAGTGAGCATCTTTACCCGACTCAGGGGTGTCTTAGTCACTGTTCTATTGCTGTGAAGAGACACCATGACCAAGGCAACATACAGAAGAAAGCATTTGATTGGGGGCTTGCTTGCAGTTTTAGAGTTAGGCCACTGCATCATGGCAGGAAGCACACAGGCGTAGTGATAGAGCAATAGCTGAGCTTTACAGCCTGGATCCACAGGCAGGGAGATGGAGACAGAGTGATAGACAGACAACCAGACAAATACACACACACACACACACACACAGAGAGAGAGAGAGAGAGAGAGAGAGACAGACAGACAGACAGACAGACACTGGGCCTGGCATGGGCTTTCAAAACCTCAAGGCTGACTCCCAGTGCCACCTCTTCCAGCAAGACCACGCCTCCTAAATCTTCCGTAAGCAGTACGCTAACTAGGGACTAGACATAGAAATATATGAGCCTATGGTGGCATTCTCACTCAGACCAGGACATGATGATAACTCCAGAGTCTCAGACCTTTGAACACTCGGTCCCCATTGGGGCACTGTTCGGAGAGGTTTAGGAGGTACAGCCTTGATGCAGTGTCACTGGAGGTGGGCTCTGAGAGTGTAAAGACTCCCATAATTTCCATCCACTCCCAGCTTGTGCTCAGGGTTTAAGATGTGAGTTCTCAGTATCCAGCTCCAGCCTGTTGCCTCTCCTGCCACTGTGGATTCTAGCCCCTGGAACCATAAACACAGCACCCGCTGAACCATCTTGCTGTACGGCCCGACAAAGGGTTTTTTCCTTTTCTTTCTTTCTTTCTTTCTTTCTTTCTTTCTTTCTTTCTTTCTTTCTTTCTTTCTTTCTTTCTCTTTTTAATTAATTTATTTTTTTACACTCCATATTTTATTACCCCCCCCCTCCACTCTCTGATTGTCCCACATCCCATACCTCCTCCCCACCCCCTGTCTCCATGTGGATGTCCCCACCCCACCCCCACATCCTACTCTTGAGCACAGCAATATATCCTGGCCTCTTGCTTTATTCCAGTGTCTACTGCAATAACTTATTAAAACACCTGGCATGGGGTACGTGCTGGTACTTTCAGCAGGGAGGCAAGAGGATCAGAATTTTGAGGCCATTCTCTGTTACAACGCAAACCTGTTCCTTAGTGTGTTAGAGACTAGCCTGAACTACATGAGGCTTGTCTCCAAGAAGAAAAATACCTATATGCATTAATATTATATAATATATATTTATTATCATAAAATATATTATACATTATATTATTTACAATATATTATATCATATGATATAAAATGCTACATGTTACATATCACATATTACATGTTATATATTAATATTACATATTATGTATTACATATTATGTTACAATATGTTATGTAATATATGGTATAATAATTATATAATATACTATATATAAAATATAATAGTATAGTAGGGTATGCTCAAGTGTATGTATTAGGTAGGGTTTCTATTGTGATAAAACACTACGCCCAGATCCGAGCCGTACACAGTTGTCACTAATCAGATATTTACATATAAATTAAGTAACATTGGAAAATTAATTCTGTCATCATAGTAGTTACAATTCAAGAATTCAGCTGCTACATGTGGATAGTGGCTCCACTATTAACTAAAACGTGGACTATATTCATCAACCCAGGAAATTCTGTTCGGGTAGATAGTTGAGAATTAAAATCATTCAATTAATCAAACCTGGAAGTCACAAGTTCCAAAACCAGAACTGTCGACAGATGTTATCCACTCTCCAGAGAAGATGAAGAAAACTTACTAACCCAGAGCCAATGAACACCTGCCCAAACCACCAGTCTACCGGATTTTTCTGGGAGTTCACTCGGCAGTCATCTTCCTGGCGGGTCCAGCAACCAGAACAAACTCCACAGGCTCCTGGAGGGCGGGGAACCGCACGGTGCGGAGCGTGCGGGATCGAGGCCGGGGATGCACTGGAGTAGCTGCAGTTCTGCAGACCTCCATGCCGGGCGCGCTCACGGCCGCGCGCCTCCGGAGGCAGGTGGGCGGGGCCGTGACGCAGGCGCCTCGTGACTCCACTCAGGGCCTGCGCCGGCTGAAGCCGGAAGCGGCTGCTGTCGGAACCACCCGGCTAGGGATCTAGTACTGTCCGGCCCGGGGATGGCTCGGGACGCGGAGCTGGCGCGCAGCAGCGGGTGGCCGTGGCAGTGGCTGCCGGCGCTGCTGCTGCTGCAGCTGCTGCGGTGGAGGTGCGCCCTGGGCGCGCTCCCCTTCACCAGCAGTCGGCACCCAGGCTTTGCGGACCTGCTGTCGGAGCAGCAGCTGCTGGAGGTGCAGGACTTGACCCTGTCTCTGCTGCAGGGCGGAGGTCTGGGGCCGTTGTCACTCCTACCCCCGGATCTGCCGGATCTGGAGCCCGAGTGCCGGGAGCTGCTGATGGACTTCGCCAATAGCAGTGCCGAGCTGACCGCCTGTATGGTGCGAAGCGCTCGGCCCGTGCGCCTCTGCCAGACCTGCTACCCGCTCTTCCAACAGGTCGCAATCAAGATGGACAACATCAGCCGAAACGTCCGGGTGGGTAGAGCAGCCTCGGCACCTGTGGCGTGGGGGCTGGGAAAGTTAGGAAAAGGTCTGTGGAGTTGGGGTATCAGAAACAAGCGGGTGGCATTAGGGGCTTAGGGCTTGGAATGCTGCTCCCCTGGATGCTGTAAGCCGGCATCTTTTTGGGACAGGTTTGCTGAACATTGCAGCGAACATACTCAGAGCCACCAGTTTCTAGCAGTGTGACCTTGATTATTTTTCAAAGTATTGGTTTCCTCCTCTATAAAATGCTAGAAAAATATTCCGGTTGTTTCATGTTGCGTTATGGGAATTAGTCACAGTAAGACAATTGGAGCCTGCTTGCCAGGAGTTCGGTTCCATCCTGTTTATTAGCTTGTTCTCTGAGCAAGTTAGTGACACTCTCTGCTTGTTTTCTCATCCGTAAAGTGGGGACAAAGAGAGGCCACACAAAGCTGACACACAGCAATAGCTCGTGGTCAGTGAGTTGCCATTTTAGGATAGTCTGCCTTCTCTGTAACTCAAGGGCTTTCCTGGTCACTTGGAAGGTAATGTGAAGGACTCAATGAAGGCAAACAAAAAGAGGAAGACACAGTTTTTGCCACTAAGAACTGTATAAACTAGGAAAGGATTACAGTGTCGGCCACAGTGAGAGTCACAGGATTGCCTGGTAAAGGAAAAACAAGAAGGACACGGGAATTGAGGGTGGAAACGGTCCTTGTGTACTGAGGGGCCAAGTAGTCTCATGAAAAATGTGGCTTCAGTTGCTTTATAGGTCATAATTGACTAGACTAAACAGAAATGTCTATAGGTGCATCTTGTTTTGAATCTAGCCTAGTGTTACTAAACAGATTTTTTTTTTGTAAATGGGAACATTCATTTGCATTAAGTAAATTCCAGAGTCACTCTTTATGGAAAGAACCGGCTTTCAAGGCAGTTTAAATAGGAGTACATGCAGTAGTTTCCAGATTCGCTCCTTTCTCTATGATTTTAGTATGCAACACTATATTTGATTTTGAGCAGTTACATTAAATAAGCTGTTTTTAGGGAGTCTTTTAATTCCATTTTAATTTAATTAATGTGTTCATTTGTGACAAAGTTTCCTGTCGCCCTGACTGGCCTTGAACTCACCGTGTAGCAGAGGATCACTTGACCTCCTGCTTTCCCC
Organism: Mus pahari; assembly: GCF_900095145.1. Classification (NCBI taxonomy): domain Eukaryota; kingdom Metazoa; phylum Chordata; class Mammalia; order Rodentia; family Muridae; genus Mus; species Mus pahari. The sequence goes on from NC_034598.1 coordinate 8,892,843, forward strand.
TCAGGTGCCTAGATTACGGACATGGGCCACTATGGCCTGGTTTTATGCAGCTGTGGATAGATAGAACCCGTGACTTGTCCACGCTAGACAAGCTGTGCACTAACAGAGCCCCAACCCTGTCTTGAGATTAGTCTAGCAAGTAACAGGCTGGCGTCTCCTCACAGTTACGGTTTGACACTCTACATCTCCTTTTCTCCAAGTTCCTGTTCCACATCTCCTTTGTACCCTCCCACCATCTGTAACCCCTCCCCCTCCTTGGACCCTCCCACCATCTGTAACCCCTCCCCCTCCTTGGACCCTCCCACCATCTGTAACCCCTCCCCCTCCTTGGACCCTCCCACCATCTGTAACCCCCTCCCCCTTCCTTGTGCCCTCCCATCATCTGTACCCTCTCCCCCCCCTTGTACCCTCCCACCATCTGTAACCTCCTCCCCCTCCCTCTCCATTGTACCCCTATCTATAACCCCCTCCCCCTCCCTCTCTGTTGTACCCTTGCACTATGACCCCCCTCTCCGTTTTACCCTCTGTCTTAGGGTTTCTATTCCTGTACAAACATATGACCAAGAAGCAAGTTGGGGAGGAAAGGGTTTATTTGGCTTACACTTCCACATTGCTGTTGATCACCAAAGGATGCAGGACTGGAACTCAAGCAGGTCAGAAAGCAGGAGCTGATGCAGA
>NC_034598.1:8894997-8896677 GCF_900095145.1 Mus pahari
AACCTGGTGGCACAGGTGGGTGTGACTGCATGCACCTGTAACCTGGTGGCACAGGTGGGTGTGGCTGCATGCACCTTCAACCTGGTGGCACAGGTGGGTGTGGTTGCATGCACCTTCAACCTGGTGGCACAGGTGGGTGTGACTGCATGCACCTGTAACCTGGTGGCATAGGCAGTAAAGGCGGGAAACTTGCTGGCTACCGTCCACCTGCCTAACACAAGTTCCAGGCTTAGTGAGAGACCCTAACTCAGGGAATAAGGCACAGAGTGATAGAGCAGAGACCTGGTGTCCGCTGACCTCTGCAGACATCTGTCTACGCGTGCACGTACGCACGCGTGCACACACACACACACACACACACACACACACGAAGTTCACATCTACATATGCACATATACAACAACAAACAATAAAGAAATTTTAGTTATTGTTATTTCTCTGAAACAGTTTCAAAGAAAGGAACAGGGAAATGTTTTATTAGACTGTATTTTTAAAGTACTTACTTGGAGAGACTGAACCACCAACCAGAGACCAAGTGTGGGCTAGACCTAGGCCCCCTGTGTATATGTAACAGATGTGCAGCTTGGCCTTCATGCAGGTCCCCCAACAACTGAAGTGGGGGCTGCCCCTGACTCTGTTGCCTGTGTGTGGATTCTGTTCCCCTGACTGGGCTGCCCTGTCTGGCCTCAGGGGTAGAGGATGTACATAGTTCTGCAGTGACTTCTGTGCCAGGGTAGGGGAATACACAGGGGGGTCTCCCCTTTTTCAGAGAAGAAGGGGATGGGTGGGAATAGGCTGTGAGGGGGCAGGAGGAGGGGAGCTTTGGTCAAGATATAAAGTGAATAAATAAATTTAAAAAAGGAAAGAGAAAAAAGTATGTACTTGGGCTTAGTGGGTAAGGGCAATGTCAGGAACCCACACAGTGGCCGGAGAGAACTGATTGTGTGAGCTGTCCTCTGGCCTGCGCATGCGCGCATGCACACACACACACACACACACACACACACACACACTGTTCAAGAACACCAAGGTAACAAACAAAAGCAAGCAGTCTCTTAGATACATCTTGTTAGTGAGCTATAGACAGATGATGGGTCTCCCCAGATGAACCCGTGTGATATTCTCATTGCTCTACACGGCTGGTCAGTTCACTTCCTGCTGTTCCCACCGGGTCTCTTTGAGCCCACAGTGTCACTCTCGGCCTGTGTTTGCTGGCACATCCCTGAAGCACAGTGTGGATGGCTTCTCTGACACTTCCCAATCCTCAGAAGCCAGCATTCCGGTACCATGAGTTAAGCATGCCTGCGACAGGAGTTAAGTAGCTTTGAAAGCAGGGAGGGCCCAGGCCCAGTGCTCTGCTCAAGGTGGCGACAGGGATAAGAAACAGATGAAGTTCAAGACGTTAGGATCTCAGGTTGATTATTTGCAGAGCACGAGTTTCTTTCATGATTTTTAGAATTGATCTCTGGAAGACATGGTTTTCTCTCTCTCTCTCTCTCTTTCTTTCTTTCTTTCTTTCTTTCTTTCTTTCTTTCTTTCTTTCTTTCTTCCCTTTCTTTCCTTTCTTTTCTTTCTTTTCTTTCTTTCTTTTCTTTCTTTCTTTTCTTTCTTTCTTTTCTTTCTTTCTTTTCTTTTCTTTCTTTTCTTTTCTTTCTTTCTCTCTCTCTCTCTCTCTCTCTC